>NC_140169.1:191444799-191992809 GCF_963971535.1 Notolepis coatsorum | reverse complement strand
GACACAAGTCATATCGACAATACGACAATAAATCAAGTCTATTGAAATTAATATAATCAAATAGAATTGTATTGGATTGAAATTAATTCAACTGAATTTAAGAATAATAATATTGTGTCGTCATCGTCTAACTCGGCTTTCTCTCGCTTCACCAGATGGAGTGATCTCAGTCAAGGACGTCGACCTGGTGATGTCAGAGGGACTTGAATGCGTTATGCCTTTCTGGGTCCCATGGAAACAATACACCTCAATGCACCTGAAGGTATGACCCCCTCAACAATTTTTTTTATTTTCCACTTTTTCCACATGAAACAATGATGATAAACAAGACTTCACAGGACAATAACAGCAATAATAATAATAACAATAATGACAAGATAATTAATTAAATCAAATCAAATATATAAAGGAAGAACATAAAATAGAAAATAGAAAATGGAAATAATAAAAATAATAAATACAGAATATAAAAAAAAAATTATATTGCCACAGTCACTACAAAAGACATTTCTTCCTCTTTATTTTAAATTTGTTGGACTTGTTTTGTTTTGTTCTTGATTTATTGTGATGTTTCTTCTTGACTTGTTTAAAGGGGCTATGTACTATAAATGTCATTTTTCAGTCTCTAGCATTGTATTATAGTAATAGGAGTTCGTATCAATGTGTTTTAGTGTCTAAATACCATATTGGCGGATTGCTCAGATTCAGCCCAGCCCTTTCCTCCTCCAGTAAATCAGGCCATTTTGATTTGAAGGCCTGAGTCACGTCATTCGGGCTCTGGTAGCGCACAGTGATGCGATTGGCTCTGTGGTTGGAGCTAATGCCGCCCCATTCTACCTAGACTAGACAGCGAGTGGAGGAAGCCACTTCCTCAGCTGCGAGGCGGAGTGGGGCCGTGGCGCTCTGGAGGGAGAGAGGCAGAGAGAGATGGAGAGAGAGGGGGCACTTGGGGGGGGGGGGGGGGGTACCTGCCGCCGCGCGCCACACACCCACAAACAGGAGATTGAAAGAAGAAAGAAAAAAATAAAACACAAGCTGCCGCGTCTCATCACCGAGAGCCGAGAGGGAGAGAAAGGAAGAGAGAGGGAGGGAGGGAGAGAGGGGGCCTTGTCATTAACGTCTTTCTCTCTCTCTCTCTCTCTCTCTCTCTCTCTCTCTCTCTCTCTCTCTCTCTCTCTCTCTCTCTCTCTCTCTCTCTCTCCCACCCCCTCCCTCTCTCTCTCTCTCTCTCTCTCTCTCTCTCTCTCTCTCTCTCCCACCCCCTCCCTCTCTCTCTCTCTCTCTCTCTCTCTCTCTCTGCCGCGCGTCACCGAGAGGGAGAGAAAGGAAGAGAGAGGGAGAGAGAGATGGAGAGAGAGGGGGCACTTGGGGGGGGGGGGTACCTGCCGGCCGCGCGCCACACACCCGCAAACGGGAGATTGAAAGAAAGAAGAAAAAAAACACAAGCTGCCGCGTCTCATCACCGAGAGCCGAGAGGGAGAGAAAGGAAGAGAGAGGGAGGGAGGGAGAGAGGGGGCCTTGTCATTAACGTCTTTTTTCTCTCTCTCTCTCTCTCTTTCTCTCTCTCTCTCTCTCTCTCTCTCTCTCTCTCTCTCTCTCTCTCTCTCTCCTCCCCACCCCCTCTCTCTCTCTCTCTCTCTCTCTCTCTCTTCTCTCTCACTCTCTCTCTTCCCCCCCCCCTCCCTCCCTCCCTCTACAGTGCAGACTGTGGACTGACTGTCACTCAAAGTGCTTATGGCGGAGCCAGGCCATAACAGCCTGATTTCTTGAGGCTGAAAAATTATGGTTTTGAGTACTTGATTAGAAATATAAAACAATGCATTTTTTGGAAAAAAAACTTACAAATGTCTTCAATAGACTAACAGGAATTGTGTAAAGTTGCCCAAATAGTGCTAGGAATAGCAGTACATAGCCCTTTAAGAAAACGTATCCGCCAGCCCATGGGGACATTAACGTGTGTTGTCGGGCCTTACAAATACATTTGATTTGATTTGATTTATGAGCTTAAAAAAAGGGTGTGGATGCCCGTAATACTTTCTGAGTCTCGTGCGCCGAACGACGCTGAATCATTCTGTACGGCGGCCAATTTCTGGGGCACCAGCCAAATACCGTTCATGAATGTTAATTTGAACGGGAGCAACCGCTCTATCAAGTGAAGCTCTATCAACTGAAGCTCTATCAATTGAAGCTCTATCAACTGAAGCTCTATCAAGTGAAGCTCTATCAACTGAAGCTCTATCAATTGAAGCTCTATCAACTGAAGCTCTATCAAGTGAAGCTCTATCAACTGAAGCTCTATCAACTGAAGCTCTATCAATTGAAGCTCTATCAACTGAAGCTATATCAACTGAAGCTCTATCAACTGAAGCTCTATGGTGGCTCCTCTACCGTCCACCTGTTGAAGTGGCTGAGACCACCAGACCGTTAGACACCTGATTATATAAGAGGGACGAGGAGCTGAAAGACCACCCTCCTCACGTGGCTCACATGGCTCAGCGTGTGTGTGTGTGTGTGTGTGTGTGTGTGTGTGTGTGTGTTGTGGTGTGTGTGTGTGTGTGTGTGTGTTGTGTGTGTGTGTGTGTGTGTGTGTGTGTGTGTGTGTGTGTGTGTGTGTGTGTGTGTGTGAGTGAGTGCGTGCGTGTGTGTGTGCGTGTGTGTGTGCGTGCGTCGTGTGTCCATCCGCCTCCTGAGTCTGTGAGAGAGTGAGAGTGAAACGTCAGGTAGATGGAGAATATCATAGTGGAGTGTGAAGCCCAGAGAGGGGTGACCCTGACTGTGAGTGCAGTGCACACAGAGAAGAGAGAGAGAGAGAGGAGAGAGAGAGAGAGAGAGAGAGAGAGAGAGAGAGAGAGAGAGAGAGAGAGAGAGAGAGGGAAAGAGAAAATGCTTTGCTGGAACAAAGCTGTCTTTTGATGAATGCCCTCCTTCACACCAGTAATCCTAAACCAGGGGTCCCAGTCAGCAGCGCTGCCTCTTCTACCGGTACCCACACTTTTGTTTTGATTCAGAGACACGGTCGCGAACAACACACACCTTCAAAGTTCAAACTGCTGTCCTCCACACCGCCAACGTAGCAAACACAAACAACAACCTCTAACAAGTTTGAACCGTTACAATTTCAACATCAATGGTTCCCTCTCTTTTGTGATTATCTCCTCTGACATAACGCTGTAAAACTGAGAGAAACCAGGAAATGTCAAATGTTCTTTTTTTTTTTCCTTCTTTTTTTTTATAAGGGGGATAGGTGGGGGGGGCATGCTCTCCAAAACGTACCCAGGCCTATTCATGTTGTGACTGCATGTCCTCAAAGCAGTCCAATCAGATACTAGAGCACTCAGACCTTCTCTCTCTCTCTCTCTCTCTCTCTCTCTCTCTCTCTCTCTCTCTCTCTCTCTCTCTCTCTCTCTCTCTCTCTCTCCTCTCTCCTCTCTATCTCTCTTCTATCTCTCTCTGCTCTGGATGAATGGCTGGCTTCTCCAAACTAGGCGCAGGAGAGCACTAACCTGGGTAGCTGAGTCATTTATCAGAAATAACATGAGATGTGACAAACTAAGCAAGTTACTTTAGCAGAGAGAGAGAGAGAGAGAGAGAGAGAGAGAGAGAGAGAGAGAGAGAGAGAGAGAGAGAGAGAGAGAGAGAGAGAGGAGAGAGAGAGAGAGAGAGAGAGAGAGAGAGAGAGTGAAAGAACAAAAGATTAAACATTTTGGATACATAATACAAAATATACTTTGATAATTTAAAACTATTCAGATAGAAATGCACTTAATGTAGTGCTGTACGTGTACAGCAGCTTTTACACTTCAAGTCAGAGTGATAGAGAGAGAGAGAGGGTGATTAGAGGGCTAGCTGAAGATGTGTGACTTTAAATAGCGCATGGGGTCCCTCCCACACAAAACATGTCTGAGAGACTGTGGTTGGGAGGTAGATGGCAGTTTTCACACAGCAGTGCTTGCCTATAGTCTGTCCCCCTAATGTTCATGTAAACATTCAGAGTTCAACCTGTCCGTTCGGTTAAAGACACAGAGAAAGAAAGAAAGAAAGGAAAGAAAGAAAGAAAGAAAGAAAGAAAGAAAGAAAGAAAGAAAGAAAGAAAGAAAGAAAGAAAAGAAAGAAGAAGAAAGAAAGAAAGAAAGAAAGAAAGAAAACACTTTTTAAGCTTTTACATGAGCTGACATGGTTTCAATATCAAGTTCAAGTTTCAAGTTTCTTTAATAGTTATCATACAGAAGTACAGAATACTTTTATACAAAATGCTTCTTTCTGTTGCGCTCCAGAGACTGTGCTAGACAAAAGATAAGTATGAAATAAAATAGTATAGCATGTAAAAATAGAAGTAAAAAATAGAAGTCACGTACGTAGACACAGTGTTCAGTATATACATATGTACAATGTTCAATGCAGAATAGAAGTAACTGAGTTACCATACAATATACAATATACTATGCAATATACTAATATACAATATATTATATAGTGCAAAGTAGAAATGGGATGAGGTACAATTTAGGTACAATTTACAGTAAGGTGTAATGAGGTATGGGTTGTAGTGCAAATTCTTTGCCAATAAATATAAATATAAAGTGTGTTTAAGTGTTCTAAAGTGGGTGCTGCAGTGAGTTGTTTGTTTAAAGTGAGTGTGTGCGTGTGGATGTGTGTGCTGTGAGTGCATTTGATGGTTGTTACATAGTGTTATTGTTCGTTGAGCATCCTGATGGCCTGGGGATAGAAGCTTCTTCTGAGTCTCTCTGTGCTTGCCATGAGACTCCGGTATTGCTTGCCTGACCGCAGCAGTTCAAAGAGGCAGTTGTTTGGGTGGCTGGAGTCTTTGATTATTCTCTTAGCCTTACCCATGCACCGCTTGTTGTAAATGTCCTGGAGAGTGGGAAGCCCCCCTCCAATTGTGCGTTCGGCTGAACGGGCCACTTTCTGTAGTCTGCTACGGTCTTGTGCGGTGCTGTTCCCAAACCAGGAGGTGATATTGCCAGTCAGGATGCTCTCTATTGTGCATGAGTAGAAGTTCTTAAGGATCTTCTGACTGACTTGGAACAAGAAGCCTGGGCAAATGTTCGACTCACATCAAGGAACCCGGACCATCAACAAATGAATCTTAACTATATTCACAGGACATACTTGATTCCTATAAGACTGAAAAAAATGGGTCTTATACAAGACTCCAAATGCTCTTTATGTACAAATGGGGACGAGGGGACATTTATGCACATGTACTGGGACTGCCCACCAGTTAAGATATTCTGGAAAGAGGTGACCCAGCAATTATCAAATCTCTTAACTTGGAATATACCTGTACACCCCTCTGTATTACTGCTGAATGATGTTTTTGAGTGTGCAGTATACCCACAGCTAAAGAGATTGGTTTTATCGGGTATCACAGTGGCTAAAAAGCTGATAGCATCACGATGGTTCCAACCGGAAAAAATGTGCCGAAAGGTCTGGATTATTACATATCTCGATGTGATCTATCAAGAAATATCTACAGCTAGAATTTTGGGTCTCAATGAATCCAAAATGACATTGTGGTTAGAAGTGGTGGAGAAAATAAAAGCTAGCATATAATGGTAATGTCTGGTTAGGAGCGAGGGAAAATGGATGGATTATCCAATGGGGGGTCCGGGAGGGGGGGGTACGAGCTGGAGCATATGTGTGTAGGTTTTTAAATAACAGGTATTAAGGGTATATCCTATATATGACAATTAACTAAAATGTGATTTCATTGGATGTGCACTGTCAACTAATGCTTGTATATCTTATCGTGTGTTGTCATGTTTGTTTATGTGTTTGTTTAAAAAATAATAAAAAAATAAAATACAAAAAAAGGATCTTCTGACTGACTTGGAACTTCCTTAGGCGCCTGAGGAAGTAGAGGCGTTGCCGTGCCTTCTTCACAACACTGTCAATGTGTGTGGTCCATGTCAAGTCCTTGGATATGTGGACTCCGAGGTACTTGAAACTGTTCACTCTCTCCACCGGTGCCCCGTCGATGCTGAGGGGGCAGTAGTCCCTGACCCCCGACCTCCTAAAGTCCACAATCATCTCTTTTGTTTTGCTGACGTTCAGGGAGAGGCAGTTCTCCTGACACCACTGCGACAGATTCTTTACCTCTTCCAGGTAGGCCCTCTCGTCGTTGGCAGAGATCAGGCCCACCACTACTGTGTCGTCAGCAAATTTGATGATTGTGTTGTTGTTCCACTGTGCCACACAGTCGTGTGTGTACAGCGAGTAGAGGAGGGGACTCAGAACACAGCCCTGGGGAGCCTCTATGTTGAGCGTGATGGATGAGGAGGTGCAGTTGCCTGCTCTCACCACCTGGGGTCTACCCGTCAGGAAGTCCAAGACCCACTGGCAGAGGTCATAGTTCAAGCCCAGGTCCCTGAGCTTTGCTATGAGTTTGGAGGGGACTATGGTATTGAATGCTGAGCTGTCAATGAACAGCATTCTCACATAGTTTCCCTGCCTCTTGTCCAGGTGTGATGCTGCTGTGTGCAGCACATGGGCTATGGCGACCTCCGTGGACCTGTTGGGGCGATATGCAAATTGAGATATGTATAATATCACATCTTGAGATATGTATAATATCACATCTTGAGATATGTATAATATCACATCTTGAGATATGTATAATATCACATCTTGAGATATGTATAATATCACATCTTGGTGCCGGTCTTCATATTAACAAACTTCCACGTTATACGTTTGTTTGACAGACTAGACAGTCCTCCCTGAAAACCTTGTGGGAGATCTTTTCAACGTAACTCACCAGGTAGACACCAGTTAGACAGCTCAGGCCTAATGCTGATTGTTCTTTATCTCCTCAAGGAGTCACTCCTCGTTGTTTGTCGTAACAATGTCAACAAACTGTGAGACACAGCTACTTTATTGGTGCACCGTGTGTAATGATTGGCCTGGCGTTACCTTGTGAGACGTTATGCCTCACGAGAAACGGGAGGTTGTTTATAGGATCCTCATTAGCTTGGTGTTTGACTTTCAGATTTCATATACTGCAGTCTGTAAGTAATTTGGACTCTGTAGTACACCGGCACATTGGATTTGAAATGGAACTATTACTATGAGGTTAAAAGTCAGACGTTCAGCTTTAATTTGAGGATGTTTTCCATCCATATCAGGTGAACCATGTATGAAATGTAGCAATTTCTATAGTCTCTACCCCCAGTAGAACAAATGAACATGAACATAAATAACTGACTGCACTGTATGATGGAGAGCCAGGGAATGTCTGTGTGTTCTGGTCATATGTGAGACTGAAAGTGACTGAATAGTTTGTTCATTGACATAGTAATAATGGGTATAACCGCATGTATATTTATATATTCAATGTGGTGAGATCTATGGTATTTTCCCGACTGTCTCTCTCTTCACAGGTATGGAGGACTATATGAAGAGGTACAGAGAGGGCATGACGAGGGTTCTGACCGCCTTTGGACCCGTTCCTGAGTTCTCTGGTGAAGCAGCCAAGCGCATCACTGAAGTATGTTCCACTAGTTCAAAAGCCTTTGGAATTTACACCAGTACAAGTGGCGGGGTTGATCAAGTAGATCAAGTCAAGTCAAGTCAAAGTTTACTGGTCACATACACTTTATACACATACAAGGGCAGTGGGATGTTCCTCCGGCGAGCTAGACTGTGTGTGCATAAAAATAAACAATAATAATAACTCACTCAATACAACTCTTAGTAAACTCACAATACCAGGTCCCTAATATAAACAGTTCTAAATAAATAAAAAATAATGTCTACAATTTATGTCTACAGATTCAGTCAAATGTAGGGAACGTTCTGTAAGGGAACTCTTTAGTTGTGCATAACTCAAGGTGAAATGTTCTCTCAGACCAACACTCACCCAGTGCTCTGCTAATTAGTCATCACTAAATCACATGCTATCACAGGCTGTTTGGATGTCTGCCACTCTCTTAACAGAGGTCATCGTGTGAGGACACCCTGACCAAGTGTTTGTATTTATTTGGTCTTTGGGGGAGGGGTGGGGTTTAGGGTCTGCTGAAACAAACAAATTGCTAATATAATGATCATTAAGAGAATCATTGGTGTGTAGAAATATATATGAGGTTAGACGTGATGCCTTAGTTTTTCAGTTTTCTCATGACCCGTTTCTCCTTCCACTGTCCATCAAGGTTTTCTAAGAACTACATGTAGGATCCCTGTATGATAGAACTTACAAGTCACGCATAATAAGCTGGTTTCAATGGTATATGCAGGTTATAGTGAATAGGTCATGGTGTATGTGTATATGTGCATGTGTATAAATAATAATGTACACAGTATATCACGTAAAACATTGATTGATCTAGGTACTATATAATGTGTTTACTGTGTAGGTATTATAGAATGTGTTTACTGTAGGTACTATAGAATGTGTCTGAGTAAGAAAAATGAAATTATATCACTTGGGGGATGAAGTTAATCTCAGTAGTGCTACAGAGTAAAGCTGGGGACCAATAGGTTAGCCAGAAAACTGATGGGGCTACACTCCAGTCGGTACAAACTCTGAAATTAATGCTGAAACCTACTTTGGGTGCACTGGGGAGTAGGTTTCAGTGTTTATTTCAGAGCTTGTACAGACTGGTGTGTGGCCTCATTGACTTTGCATTGGTTCGGTGGCTAACTAGCAGGAGCTGTGGGCGTCCAGTACGAAGAACAACATGGATTGTGTTGAGAAAGGACTCTATTGATTGACAACATTATTTATAAGTAGGGAGAGGGGGTCCTAGGGGGCCCAAATTTTGAACTTACCCTTTAAACTCTCCTGAACCAATCGGCGGGTCCAATAATGTTACTCAGATCTAGAGCACATAGTTCTAAACCAGAGGATAAATTCCAACGTTTGTGGTGATATCCATCCCAGATAACAGGGAAATGTGAATAAGAAGGGACTCGTGACATCATAGCTTTTCACGTAAATGGAATGACACCCGCATAGCAAGACAGCATTTGTTACCGACATGCTATGACTCATGTGAAGCGTCAGAATCAGCAGATGAAGATTAGGTCCATGGAACTGACCTCGGATACAGATGAAAGTGGTTCTCCCAACTTTCTCAACTTAAGTGAAGTTAAGCAAGAGTTTTAATGAGTTAACAAGGGATTTGTTGGGAGATAAAGGAAGATAAGATAAGATATTCCCACACAAGAGTAGTGATATAAGATAAGATAAGATATTCCTCTATTGATCCCCTTTGGGAAATGCTGGCATCATAGCAGCATGGGGGAAGGGGAGGTACAGGTATGGGAAGGGTAATAGTAGAAAGACATAAATATAGGCAATCAATTTTGAAAGATTAAACAGTATAAACAAAGGTGCAAGATGCAGGTCTCTATCAGGTATAATATACATTACAATTAGCGATGTCCCGATCGCATTTTTTTGCTTCCGATCTGATCCCGATCATGTGATTTTGAGTATCTGCCGATACCGATTGTTCCCGATCCGATCTTTCACATTAGTAAGTAACCAATTTGACGCATTTTTGTCAGAAACTGGCGAAGCTCTGTTGCCTCAATAGCCCCTCGAGCGCGGTGGCTCACATTACATTCACACTGAGCCCCTGAGAATGTGCTTCATACGAGAAATATTCAAAGTTTCAATCTGTTTGCACATTAGTATACATTCACAGTGTTCGACTTACGTAATGATTTGCTCCATTTTGGTCTGAAACACCGACAATAATCCTCACAAAGCGAATGTTGACGTTATCCAGACGAACGTTAACTTCATTCAAGCGAGGCATTGCAATCAATACAGCTGTTTGGCAAAGCACCAGCCACCTCCCCCATTCCTTTGCTCGCTCTAGTCACATAACGTGACGTATTAGATTGGTCCTGTTGAACGCAGCTCTGTTATTTCCTCCATGCGGAACGTCTGCCTTGCAAACATTGCAACTGGCTATTGCACTGGCTTCGGTTTCAATTTTCAAATGCTTCCAAACTTCTGACATTTTGTCTAGCTGCTCCGAGTCATCAGGTGGACATAAGTTACATAACCTACCAGTGTTGCGGGAGCGACACGTTGTGAGCTTGTAGGTCTGCTATTTTCAGCATACGTCACTGTTGTGCGACGGTGTAAATCAAAGGAAATGCGTTTGTTTTGGCAAATTCTTCTGCTCTGTGCGACAATAAATAAATGAATGATGATATGTAATTTAAAGCCAAATCTAAGGCCTCAGTATGAGTTTAAGATGTGAACATGGCCAGGTTTGTTGAATAAAATTAAAAAAAAATTAAAAAAAATGATTTACTCCCGATTTTTTTTTACCGGTCCCGATCTTCTGAAAATCATGTGATCGGCCCCCGATCCCGATCACGTTGATCGGATTGGGACATCCCTAATTACAATACATATACAGTAGGCAATCAAAATAATTGTATCTGAATATATATACTATGAGTAAAAGTAAACAGTATACACAAGGTGCAGATAGAGGGTCTGTACCCTATCAGTCATAATATACGTTATAGTCCGTGCTAGGGATGGGCATTTTTTTTTTTTTTTTTTTTTGTCTTTTTCCCCCTCCATTTTCCTCCGATTTTCTCCCATCCCAATGTTAGTCGTATGCCAATTCCCAGTCCCTTCCTGGTCGCTGCGCTTTACCCCCCACAGTCAGATCATTTGGGCGAGTGGAGGCTACCACGTGCTTCCTCCGACACACGTCCAGCCAATCACCGCTTCTTTTCACCTGGCAGCGCGGATTCTCATTGAGAGGGCGTAGCGTGTGGGAGGACCACACTATCCCCCTCACGTCCAATCCGCGCTTAGCAGGCGCCCCGACCGAACTGTAGGAGTCGCTGTTTACAACGACCCGGACCCACCCCGCCAGCTTCTCCCACCCTCTGATACAGCCAATTGTATCAGTGCAGACGGCCAGCCAAGCTGGTGACAACCCCGGAGCTGTGAGCTGGATTCGAACAGGCGAACCAAGCTCACAGCTCCGGGGCTGGTGACGAACGCAATCTCCGCTCGACCACCTAACCGCTAGGGATGGGCATTTTAAAGAAAAATCCAGATCGATTGATCGCATGCTATACTCGAGTGATCGTGTATTACTCGAAAAGGGGATTTTTTTTTAATAATAATAATATATATATATATTATTTTTTTGCTTAATTTTGTTCATTCACGTATTTGTTTAAGGAAACCAACAAACAGTTATAATCTTACACATACATGTGAAACAAATATGTAAAAAAAAAAAATAATAAAACTAAAACTAAAATTCATTAAAATTATTAATAATTTAAGATCGATTTTTCTCATAGCTACGAGTCACACCCATCCCTAGTCTGTGCAGGTTCTTGGTGGTTAAGAGTCAGACTGTTAGGATTAGGTGGCGAGGGAAGGAGAGGAGAACCCAAAATGCGGAATGACAGGAGGCAGAGACGGCAGGATAACGTGTAGTGACTGACTTTACTGAGTAACACGGCACGTTACAAAAGAACATAAACGAGGGGCGGTTAGGTGGCTGAGCGGAGATTGCGTTCGTCACCAACCCCGGAGCTGTGAGCTGGATTCGCCTGTTCGAATCCAGCTCACAGCTCCGGGGTTGTCACCAGCTTGGCTGGCCGTCTGCACTAATACAATTGGCTGTATTAGAGGGTGGGAGAAGCTGGCGGGGTGGGTCCGGGTCGTTGTAAACAGCGACTCCTACAGTTCGGTCGGGGCGCCTGCTAAGCGCGGATAGGACTTGAGGGGGATAGTGTGATCCTCCCACACGCTACGCCCTCTCGATGAGAATCCGCGCTGCCAGGTGAAAAGAAGCGGTGATTGGCTGGACGTGTGTCGGAGGAAGCACGTGGTAGCCTCCACTCTCCCAGATGATCTGACTGTGGGGGGTAAGTGCGCAGCGACCAGGAAGGGACTGGGAATTGGCATACGACTAACATTGGGATGGGAGAAAATCGGAGGAAAATGGAGGGGGGAAAAGATCAATAAAAAAAAAAAAAGAAAAAAGAACATAAACGAACTGTGAACTCGAAAATAAAAGGCAACAAAACGGAACACTAACAACACTTACTTAGACAGAACAACAACAGTGCAAGGACGGCGTAGACAGGAACAAGGGGTAACCGGAGGTAATGACGCCACAAGGAAGTAAGGACAGAACACACTTAAATACAGAGACTAATTATGATGAGCAACACCTGGCAGGCCAGGCCAAAACACATAATCAAATAAACACCAAACTAGACACAAAAGCATTATCACAATAACACAACCAGACAGGAAGACAACATCACACAAGGGAAGGGAAAGCCAACAACAACAAGCATAATGAAATCACATTAACACATTGACCAACACAGCAGGGGGCGCTGATACCCCATTCATTGCCAGGTCTTTATTCAATGGATATAGTTTTAGACTGTGACATTTGCGAGTGCTTAAAATATATCTTATATTATATCTATGGGTCTAATAACGCCGTCGGGTCTCAGTGAGCTGCTTCTAGTCAACATTGCAGAGACAGATTGTTTTTTCATCCATACATTTCCGTTTTATACCGTTTTGAATAGAATATGGTTTGGGTGTTTTTCAGTAATTCCAGGAAAAGGCGAGAAAAATGTATTTTACTGTAATCCAGTCATCACGTTGTAATTTTTCGGCTGATTATCTAATCATCCTGAAATCAACGCTAGATTATCATAATTATGGCTCCTCGTCCATACATGAAATGACCGTTGTAGCGGGGCGCCCCGCCCACCCCCACTGCAGCCAATGGTAATAAGCACATACACCTGACCTACACACAGATAGCTTTGATCGCGGTAGAAATAAATGTCAGATCAACGATCAAATTCATATATGATGTTCTTCCCTTGTATCTGATGTAATGCAAAAGAGATAATCCAAATATCTTTATAGAAGAAAAGTTGAGATCCAAGGCAGCTCTACAATTTTAAAATGCCTTTATTAATTGGCTTACATTATTTAGAAAGTTTTAAAATACCGACATGTTTCGGCCTACACATGGCCTTCTTCAGGGTGTTGTAACTGTGACAAAACAAAACTGTAACTAAATAAAGAAAAGAAAAAAAGGGAAAAAACAGAACTCTGGGAGAGACTGAGACTAATTACAATGGGGGACAGCTGGTGTTAAATGGATGAAGGCACAGCATATTCTTAACTTGATATAGTTAGAATACAATCTACTTATAAGCTATGTCTACGTTGAAGGAATATACAATAATACTAAATAGAAATAAAAAATTAGTATATATGTATATATACACACACACTCAAAATATTGTAACAACATAAGGAAATGAGTCAAATCAAACATAGAATAGATCAATAATAATATCAAAAATATCAAAAACAACAATGTAAGAGCATTGAGTAATGCAAGACAAAAAATACTACTATATAATGTAACCTACTTAGCCTATAGAAGTGACAACATGTCCATAGAGTCATTTAAACCTGCAAAGAGGTGGCCTGTAGTCTATCAAAATACAATAAATAACAATGCATAAATACAATAAATAAATAAAGTGTTCTACTGGCCTATAAAAATGACACCATGTCTATAGAATCATTTAAACCTGGGAGTGAGGTGGCCTGCAGTCTATCGATCCAGCGGCTTTCTTTCTGGTTTAGAATTCTTTGTCTATTTCCTCCCCTAGACGTGAGTGGAACACTGTCAATGCCGATAGCTGTAAATAAAACAGAGGTACTTTGGTGAACATCATGAATATGTTTAGCCATTGCATAATCCATGTTGTTAGTTTTGATAGCATATTTATGATCTGCCAGTCGATCAAGTAGGCGGCGTTTCGTACGACCAACATAAAAAGAGTCACATTTGGAACAGGACAGTATATAAATAACATGTGTCGTTTGACAATTAATGAAGCTGTTAGAAGTATATGTCTGTTTTGTAACTGGGTGGGTAAATCCTTTTGATCTTATCACCACATCGCATTGTTTGCAGTGACCACATCTATACGTTGTATAGGAGGCTTGGGTAACCATGTCGATTATTATTATTATTTTTTTATCTTTTTCCCCCTCCTTTTTTCCGATTTCTTTCTCCCATCCCACTGTTAGTCGTTATGCCAATTCCCAACCCCCTTCCTGGTTGTTGCGCACCCCCCCCTACTGTTGGTCCGGGAGGCCGGAGACTGTCACATGCTTTCCTCCGACGCATGTGCAGCCAGCCGGCAGCCAGCCTGGCAGCACAGATTCTCACCGGGAGAGTGTAACGTGTGGAAGGTCACACTACCTTTCTCCAGATCCTACCCCCGCTGTGCAGGCGCCCCGACCGAACTGTAGGGGTCGCTGTCCACAACGCCCAGGACCCACCAATGGCTTCCCTCCCCCTAACTCAGCCAAACGAGTTAGTATAGCGATCAGCCCAAGCCAAGGCAATGCTGACTCTCCGGGAGTCGAGACCGCAGCCTCTTGAACCATGTAGATTTAACATCTGCCGGTAGATGGCTTCGTACTAATTTATCTCCGAGATTGGGGGCTCTCCTAAATGTACAGAGGGGCGGGTCAGGGAATATGTTAGACAGGGCCTCATCACATTGGATCAGGCTCCAATTATTTTTAATTATATTGCGAACAGCAAGGGCCTTAGTACTATAAGTGGTGGAGAAAAACACCCTATCGGTTTTCTCTTTTAGTGTCTTTCTTTTTAAGACATGCTTGTGGAGGTCCGCACCACACTACCAACCGTTTCACAATGACGGGCGGGCGGGCGGAGTTACTGATGCCATCGTTGTATAGAAGTGGCTCGCCTGAATATTTAAACCCCGCCCGCCCGGCTCAGATCGCCTCCTAAAAGACAATGAGATGCAATAGCTCCGCCTGGCAGTAGAGGGCGGTGTTGACCGTCTGCCAGCTCAGACAGGGTCTGAAGACTACCAGAGGCTGCCGCTATGAATTATGAATAGATATATAGCGAATAAACTATATAACGATCCCAAAAACGAGTAAAGTCGTTATTGCCGTTATTCGATTGCCGGCCAATAACGAGTAAACTCGTTTTTGGCGGGGAATGTGTTAACCCATTCTCTGCCACCACTTTGATCATCCTAAACCATCCTCTGCCAGCGCTATTTGTCTATGGAGATGTTCACCTTCTTTGCAGGGCTATAACTTTTTTAATTGTATTGCTAAATTGACATTACTATGGCCCATTCAACATCAATTATCTATCGTTCAGGATGTAGGAACGTTTTACTTTTTCATTCACACATTCATACTAAAATACCGTCTAGAGTATAAATATGTTTTTATCGTTTTCTGCAGTATTTCATAGAACGTGAGATATAGGCATAAATGCATATATTAGATTATCAAATGCAGTTTGATACCGATCCATGCTATATAAAAAATTTCAACTGTACATGGTCCTAAACGTCATGACTGATCATCTGCGGGTTAACGGAGGGGGGGGGGGGTCGTTTATAATTCAATGACCGACGTTAAATGATTTATGTAGTATGGGTGATATATTGATCAGAGCAGTTTGTATCGAAAATGATAAAGAAAAACGCTGAAACTCACGTCAGTCTCCTCGTAGCGATGGGCGATGAGAGTGGAGCAAACAGATCCCAATTATGGGATGTTGATCGATGCGATCCATTTCCGGTTTGTATATTACTAATACACGTCCAAATCATGTTGATTATTGAGTTATGGCAAAGATCCATATCCACGGTGTCTGTATTGAGCCCCGGGACGATAAGCGAGTGGCCGGACGAAAATAGGGGACGGACTGAGCTCCAATGGGCACTTCCGGTTTGGCAACTCGCCGATCGGCCACCAGGTGGCGGTATTGAAGCGTTGCAGAGTTGTGATGGCTCAGACAGCATCAGCCAAGACTCCGTGGGTGAAATATGAATACCATGACGAAAATATGAAATATTGATCTCAAACACGCCTTACGGCGTGATTGGCAGACAACGCATGGCGGAGAAATCCGCCTTAACACGTGATTGGCGGATAATGGGTTAATCACATTAATCATACTTGACAACACAGCCTATAATAACAGCCTGCACCATCTGATGGTGCCCGCTAGAGGGCGGTAGGAGACCACTGTTTATCTTGTCCTCACAGCCCCAGACAGGACTTAGTCTGGGACCGTTACACAGACACACGTAGTGGTTAAAGGTCAGACATTCCTAATAGTTCTAATAGTCCTAATGTGTTGTTTTCCCTCAGTATAATCTTAAATCTGTGAGGGGGAAGTATTTAATAGTTTCAAGGTCATGACCTCTCACCCTCCCCGCTGTCCTCCTGCCCCTAACCCATCCTCTCCTTTCCTTCATGTGAGCCGATTCCCCTCCCCGCCGCCCTCCTGCCCCTGCCCCCTCCCCGCTCTGGAGAAGATACTTGTCATTATTTTCTCTCTGCCCTTGTCGTCTCCTAATCCCGTCTTTCCTCTGCTGTCCCGTATGTTTCTCTCCACAGGAGATGTGTGAGCTGATCCCCTGCGACCCGCAGCACCTGTCTGCCAGGAGGGAGAGGAGGGACCAGCTCCTCATGGGTCTGGCCAAGCTGAAGAAGTAGTGACCCAGAGGGCCAAGCTGAAGAAGTAGTGACCCAGAGGGTCCGGGGTTCCTCACTGCTTGGCCAAGCTAGAAAGTTGTTTATAAACCTAAACCTTAACCTAAGACCTCAGTCTAACTATATAATATATATTTGTGCAATCATCAAGTTTCAAAGATCTAGCGATTTTTGCCTTTGCAGCTTGGCCAACATGTGAGGACCAGGGTTCAGGGTATTCATTAGCAGTAGAATCCAGAGTTGGGGTGTTGACCTCGACCTGAAGGTCAACTCAAGCAGGAGTACTGACCTGAGACCAGTTTACATCTTAATTCAACTTCATATGTTACCCTGGGTTCCTAGCCTTATATAAGCATTTTTGTTGTACAGAAGTTGTGATATTGAGGTATCTTGAACCATCTTTTCCTCCCTGCAACTACCTACATTCACACTGCAAGCCTTAATGCTCAATTGTGATTTAATGCTCAGATCAGATTTTTTTTGTTTGGCTGTTCACATTATTATTATTATTTTTTTGTATCTACTTTTTCTCCCATTTTCAATTTTTCTCCCATCCCAATTTCGTATTGTCCAATTCTACCCTCCCCTGTCTCGAACACTGTTAGGCCAACATTATTATTATTTAATGATTCCTTTGTGAACTGATCATGCACGCTTCTTAACATGTGCAAATTACCAATAACGAAGGTGGATGTAACATGGAGGACACTGAAGTCACAGTTTATGTTTTAATTTATAAGTTGATGTGCAGTGGAGGCCAACTAATTCATGAGCAGATAATATGGGGGTGATGAATATCAATCTAGAGTGACATAAAAGTCACATGAATTCTGACATGACTATGTTCAGACTGAGGTTGCATTGCAAAAAATCAGACCTGTGTCTGATTTAGGACCACATATGAAAGTGGCCCAAATCAGAATTGAAAAGATCAGATTCCATGAGATGTGTGCTGTTCACACACTGTCATGAAAAAACTGTTCTGAGTCACATTATGCGCAAAAACAAATCAGATTCAGGCCACTTTTGCCTGCAGTGTGAAGGTAGCCTAAGGCCCTAAGCAATAGTACTTGTTGCCTGCAAAGATCAGTTTATTGAATATTCAATTGGAAAGGAATGATATCTAGATATTTCTAGATAGGTGGCTCTGGAGACGCTCAAATTTCATGAAATGAGCACTCTTCTCAATCTCAGCGGCTTGATAAATACAGGCCCGGGTTAGAATATGGCAGCAGCGACCACTCACAGTCTTATCTTATCCCTCACCATCTGGAAAACATGCACTATGGCAGACCAGGGCAAAGTACTGTAGCAGAGGAAAACATTTTAGGATCTACAGCAACTTTGAATCCATCAACGTTCCCCTCTTTGTAGCAGCTATAGAGGAAAGTTCCCCTCAGTGATGCTTCATCGAGATAAAATTAAGAATGGGTCGACAGATGTAGCCTACTGTGATCGAGTTACTGAATTACAAATTACTTATCAGGATGGAACAAAATATTTACTTTGGAAATTAATTCTGTGGACTTTTTCAATACAAAAAATGAATTCATCCATTTTATATGAATTGATTATCGTGATATGCAGGTATTTGTTTTGTCTTGATTGTCTTGATTGTAATGGAAATGTAATTGTAAAAAAATATATACATCTTGAAAATAATAAATATTTCACAAGTTTCCTGAACTGAGTAGCCTGCCTCTAAAGTGGATGTATTTATTTCAGCACGAGTGTCCGCTTATGAAAACAGCAATTATTGATAGCGAGATACATGAAAGTGAAACCGTGCCATATGGTCACGGGTCGGGAGGCATACTGTGAAATTCGCGTTTGCATGTTATAGACTCAATTTCACAGGGGATGCATGCAGGCGCTCACGTCATATGGTGCAATGACACTCGCATGACTAGCATGTCTCCTGTATGATTTAGGCACAGTAAATTAAATGAACCTGTATTGTGAAACTTTGAGATTTACCGTAGCCCGTTTCACATGCCACTTCTTCTGGCTAAAGGAATTAAAGCAGGCAACTGCCTTGTTGGATAATCAAATTATGAAAGAAAGAAAAAATTATCATCATAACTGCCATAAATTATCCCTAATTAAATCGAATGGACACAAGCACAACTAGCCTACTTGTCTCTCGTCACACAAGCAAATCACGTTTGAAGAATTAACATGAGAATGAGCAGCGATACTGTTGAGGATTCTCCTGGCCCCACCCTGGCCCCGCCCACCCTGACCCTGGCCCCGCCCATCCATAAGAAGGATGAATGTCTTCGGAACCTCAGGTGTGCCTCGACATACTTCACATCTGCGGCTCTCGGGTTCCTGCACGTCTCAACCGTCAACCGTGACTTGAAACTTTCTTTACCGACTGCCGCGTTGGAATGGTTTTTCTACGACGACAAAAACAGGATTAATCGGTTTTAACTCAATGGAAGTCAACTGATATATATTTAAAAAGGAATCCAATAGACAGGTGAGTTATAGCTACGTGCACAGATTTCCCACCTATTCTCGTCGTCAGGCCTATGTCGTGTATTAGAGCAATTTAATCGTATCGCCTGTAACTCGAAAAGACATGTGTCTAAAATCACTGAAAGAAACAATAACCAGAACATTTGAGAATTATTGGAAATTAATGTTTGATTTTTCTTCTTCAAAAATGTCAGTTTTTCCCTTCTCTGTAATATATAGTTAATACTCAGATCGAGTGCCACTTCCTCAGTGAGTGCTTCAAGGATGGAAGGAAGGAGCCACTCACAGTAACTGTATAGACATAGAGCCAGTGGTTATTTTGGGGTGCAGGTGACTACTGGTCCGAGGCCAGCTGAGTGTTCAAGAGTGTTCAAGGCCCTCCACTTCTAGCAGATATGCTGAGGGCCCTCTGGTCTAAGACTGAAAGATTGTCTGGATGAAGAATATGTAGCTGTACTTGAGGAAAGCTTCCCTCCTCCATACGCTACTGCTGGGGGGGGGGGGGCAATTATTAGAGAGCATAATTGCTTATTAGGCTATTTATTCAGCTCATTGTTGTGTGCTGATGAAACTATTAGTGGTTAATATTGAAATATTTCCAGTGTCTTGTGCATCTACCGACTACAGGCGCATTGCATGTAATCACAATTTCGTGGTTTATGTTGAATATCATCTCATTCCATTTTTTTTTCGCTCTCTCTGCTCACAGTTTAATATAACAACAAGAATGGAAAGAAAGATCTTAAAAGCAGCATGAAATCACAAAGACTAGTAGCTCTGCTGGCCGGTAGGGTTGAATCACACCAGGACCTTCTCTCCTGCATGTGTCTCCTTTACTCTGTCAGCCTCTCAGCCTAACTAATGTCTCTACAAAGAGGAGCAGACTTACTCTGTCAGCCTCTCAGCCTAACTAATGTCTCTACAAAGAGGAGTAGACTTACTCTGTCAGCCTCTCAGCCTAACTAATGTCTCTACAAAGAGGAGCAGACTTACTCTGTCAGCCTCTCAGCCTAACTAATGTCTCTACAAAGAGGGGCAGACTTACTCTGTCAACCTCTCAGCCTAACTAATGTCTCTACAAAGAGGAGCAGACTTACTCTGTCAGCCTCTCAGCCTAACTAATGTCTCTACAAAGAGGAGCAGACTTACTCTGTCAGCCTCTCAGCCTAACTAATGTCTCTACAAAGAGGAGCAGACTTACTCTGTCAGCCTCTCAGCCTAACTAATGTCTCTACAAAGAGGAGCAGACTTACTCTGTCAGCCTCTCAGCCTAACTAATGTCTCTACAAAGAGGAGCAGACTTACTCTGTCAGCCTCTCAGCCTAACTAATGTCTCTACAAAGAGGAGTAGACTTACTCTGTCAGCCTCTCAGCCTAACTAATGTCTCTACAAAGAGGAGCAGACTTACTCTGTCAGCCTCTCAGCCTAACTAATGTCTCTACAAAGAGGAGCAGACTTACTCTGTCAGCCTCTCAGCCTAACTAATGTCTCTACAAAGAGGAGCAGACTTACTCTGTCAGCCTCTCAGCCTAACTAATGTCTCTACAAAGAGGAGCAGACTTACTCTGTCAGCCTCTCAGCCTAACTAATGTCTCTACAAAGAGGAGCAGACTTACTCTGTCAGCCTCTCAGCCTAACTAATGTCTCTACAAAGAGGGGCAGACTTACTCTGTCAGCCTCTCAGCCTAACTAATGTCTCTACAAAGAGGAGCAGACTTACTCTGTCAGCCTCTCAGCCTAACTAATGTCTCTACAAAGAGGAGCAGACTTACTCTGTCAGCCTCTCAGCCTAACTAATGTCTCTACAAAGAGGAGCAGACTTACTCTGTCAGCCTCTCAGCCTAACTAATGTCTCTACAAAGAGGAGCAGACTTACTCTGTCAGCCTCTCAGCCTAACTAATGTCTCTACAAAGAGGGGCAGACTTACTCTGTCAACCTCTCAATCTAACTAATGTCTCTACAAAGAGGAGCAGACTTACTCTGTCAGCCTCTCAGCCTAACTAATGTCTCTACAAAGAGGAGCAGACTTACTCTGTCAGCCTCTCAGCCTAACTAATGTCTCTACAAAGAGGGGCAGACTTACTCTGTCAGCCTCTCAATCTAACTAATGTCTCTACAAAGAGGGGCAGACTTACTCTGTCAACCTCTCAGACCATGCAAGTCACTTTTCTTAAGAAACGAAACGAGCCAAGACAGTGAATTAATGGATAATCACTGCAAGAATAGTCAGCCTACAGTATGAAGATAAATTACTCTTTAATTTGTTTGTAAACCCTCTGTCCACCTCTTGTTTTCTACAGGCGGTGTAGGAATCCAGAGTCCTTGTTGTCACAATGAGCTGGGGGGCCCTGTACGCCCAGCTGGGCGGTGTGAACAAACACTCTACCAGCCTGGGAAAGATCTGGCTCTCCGTCCTCTTCATCTTCCGCATCACCATCCTGGTGCTGGCCGCCGAGAGCGTCTGGGGGGACGAGCAGGCTGACTTCACCTGCAACACGCAGCAGCCCGGCTGCAAGAATGTCTGCTATGACCACTTCTTCCCAGTGTCTCACATCCGCCTCTGGTGCCTCCAGCTGATCTTCGTGTCCACACCGGCGCTGCTGGTGGCCATGCACGTGTCCTACAGGAAGCGAGGGGACAAGAGGACCATGCTGGCCTCCAACGGCGGTACCAGGATGAATGATATAGACCTGGAGACGCTGAAGAGGCGGCGCCTGCCCATCACGGGACCGCTGTGGTGGACCTACACCTGCAGCCTGTTCTTCCGTCTCATTTTCGAAGGTGGATTCATGTACGCCCTGTACTTTGTCTACGACGGCTTCCAAATGCCCCGGCTGGTGAAGTGCGAGCAGTGGCCTTGCCCCAACAAGGTGGACTGTTTCATCTCCAGGCCCACGGAGAAAACCATCTTCACCATCTTCATGGTGGCGTCCTCAACCATCTGCATGGTTCTCAACGTGGCCGAGCTGTGCTACCTCATCGGCAAGGCCCTCATGAGGTGCTCGGCCAGGATGGCCAAGAGGAATCGCGCCTACGCCCACCCCGACGGCGTGACCCCGGAAAAGACCCTGTTGCAGAACAAGAAGAACGAGATGCTGCTGTCGTCCTCCACCACGGATTCCTCCACCAACAAGGACGTGTGACGATGACCCGACGCGGTCAGCGGTGTAGCGGTGGTTGTGGAGGTGGGCGTACTCCTGAGGGAGAGTAGCGTACTGTAATGCCACCAACCGTCATGGTTGTAGCATGTTCTATTGTAATTAGGTTGATGGGTGGACATAGCCTACTCTTATTATGAGGAATATGTGGGCAAACTCCATGCATATAGACTCAAATACACCACTGCATGCAGTCTGACAGTCTTAACATTAGATACTTAAGAGGTGTATGTAGAAATTCCAAAGTTATGGATCATACTCACAGGCGATAGTAAACCGGTACCATGTTGTACTGTGCACCACCAAAAGAATTGTCCCTCTCCAAACGACAGTAGACAACAACAACTCAAGTCTACTTTCACCACTGATTATACTATAATAGCCTATATTTATGAGTCTGGTAGAAACTCTTATCAGTGTTTGTTACTCTATATTATTTATATTCTTGAGAACAATAGCAGCCAGAGAACAAATTAACCACAAACTGATTCTGCCTGCTGCAGTTGATGTTGAATCTATGCAAGTACATTCTTTAATTTCACCATGTCAACATGAGGGCTTTTCTTAATTTATTGATCATAGTTCGACTTGCTTGAATGTGCTAAAGTGCTTTTTTTTGGTCTCGGAGGGGTGTGAGATCTGATTTTCAACGAGAGAAAAATGGGTCTGCAGCGACATCTAGTGGTTCATTGCGGAGCCTGCAGGAACACAAATGCTCTGCTTCGGCTTTTCTGTACTACAGACTCTGGAGAGGAGCCACGAGTTTACAAGAGCTGCCTTTCTTATGTGCCTTGCCTGAGCACAAAATAAAAACCTTCCAAATAGGCTTAATTCATATGAACAGAGTTGACAACATTGCCACATTGACCATATGAAATATATGATTTTGTTATATAGAATTTAATGATTGTGTAATTATCAATGAAGCACCCAGAAATGAACTACTATGAAGTATGTTTTTCCTACTTGTTTTTCTACTACTGAGAGCCAAGTGGTCTATTTGGTCTGGTGCTCTACAAGACAATGAAGTTGAAGAAAATATCAAACTGAGCCTACTTAACCAAAACGCTTGGATTGGTTTATAAAGTGGTGCCTATAGGTCTTTTAATAACGGGTAGGCCTGTGTGTGTGCCAACATTCTAGGAACTGCGGGCTCAAGTAATACAGGGACATGCCTGAAACAATCTTTAGTTATGGGGAAGGTTTAAAATAGGGTGCTTCTCTTTTCGTGTATGTCCTGGGATATTATAAACAGATAATAGCTAAAGAAATACAGGTATTTATAAACAATACAATAGAAAGACTGGGGTTTGAGTCCGCTGTGCATCCAGTCCCATGTACAGTACATACATGCCATATTAGGTTTCTATGGCCTGGTCCACAATGGGTCACAAAACACTTATTGGCCTGGTTCCCACATGACAAGAGTAGTGATATAACACAAGATAAGATATTCCTTTATTGATCCCGTTGGGGAAATTCGGGCATCATGCAGCAGGCCGGGGAGGTACAGGCAATATAATTAAATATGAGAAACATAAACCCCAACTGGCATGATATACATAGGTTTAGGTGGTTAGGAGTCAAGACACACTTAGTGGTCACACATTCCTAATATGTTTACAGTAGACTGACTGCATGCGTGTCTCATGAAGGGATGCATTTCTCCTTTGGGTTGAAAAGGTTTGAGAACCTCTGCTCTAATATGTGTTTAGAGTTTACAACTCAAGTCACAGAGAAGGCATGAGAAGAAGACACACAGACTGAGTGATGAATTCTGCCTGTCCGTTGACTACAGAACACAACTGATGGTATCATCTTTCAGCTTGTGCCTTATTTTAGCCACCGTGCTAATCGCCCCAGAGCCCCTGCTCAATGTGAGTAACCATGAGTGATCTTGAAGTGAACATATCATTGTACTTCATCCATCTGACAGTACTGACTGGTGTAGACTGATCTATACATTTCTATGAAGTTCATATTCCATACAGTTCTTTGAAGAGGTTATATTTGAACGTGTAAAGTGTTTTGACTCCGTGAAGAAGGTTTGACTAAAGATGTGTTACAGTACATTCAACAACACTCTGAAGGTCTCTGCAGATGAAAGTTTTTATGATGTTTTCTTTTTTAAATCTCTGTTTTGCTTTTTTTTTATTAACATTTTGGAGGAGAGCCAGATGTAGTTAACAATGCAAAAAATGTTGTTAGCAACTATGTCTAATGTCCACAGGTGTGTGTGTGTGTGTGAGAGAGAGAGAGATTATTTTACTTCTCAATTTGTACCTTTAACAATAAATAATGGCTAGCCTTCTAATTGTGAATGGAGGGATGGAGTGAATTACAAGTGTTCATTGTATTTTATAACTGATGCTTCAATTATGTGCACTTTGACCCCTGAAGTCTTCTGCTCTGTAAGACGTTTTTTGATAAATAAAAGAAACAAGAGCATTGTTTGTTTGTTATTTTTATTATTATCATTAATAATAATAATATTATTATTAGTAGTAGTAGTAGTATTGTAGCCAAAGTTTGAATAATTTGCCAACAGTATGCGCTTCTGCAGCCAGCCATTGGAGGGGGTTTGTGGGGCGGGGGAGGCGGTGGTCTTTATTTGCTTGGTAACTTTTGATATATCCATCAGATCATTCAATCTAGTAGACACATATATTGCAATGTTCATTTTTAACGTTTGCCTAAAAACCCAAACATGTTTTGTCAAATGTGTATTATTCGTGAAATAGTCGCTATTACGTTGCTTCACTCTGCCCACGATTTTCTTATTGATAATGATAACACACAGAGAGACTAGCTTTGAATGATGACTTTGGGAAGTTGTACAGGGGCGTGGCGTGGATCCGGCCGGGGTGATGACTCTGAATTCACTCATGCATGGCCACACAATGTGACAGTCGCGATGGCTGGGAACGGGAGGCAGCTGCGCTTCATGGAGCCCCATCTCCAAGTTCTATCCGCCTCCAAAAACTAACTTTTCTTGCGCAAGTTTGACCGAGAAAGAACTCCACGTGTAAAGACGCCTGTGCATGACTAACTTTGGCTGGCAGCATTTAAAAAGTTTGGTAAGCTGGCAGAGGTGCCAGAAATTGGGGACGGGGGGAGCGGGGAGGGAGCCTGCTACCTTGGGAGGTCTATATGCTTTTCAACGCACTCAAATTGTGGCACCACTGGCAGATGGATATTGCTTTCGAATATTTAAGTATGGCATCTCCAGTCTAAAGGTATGATGAAAAACCTGTGAATATTTTTCTGACATTCCATCGTCCTATAAAATGTAAGGGGGATGCTGAAATCTCAGACTAATTGAACTATAAACGAATAACGATCTAATATAACGTAGAATACTGTATTCGGGACCCACAATTAAATGTTGCCTTAATACTTCTGACATGAGTCAAACAATGGCATGACAAAGGTTGCCATGTTAAAAGGGGGTGAGAGCAGCCTCTGGCACACTCTGGATGGTCAGGGTGAGAGGTATGTGTTTGTATTTGAACTTGGCTCTACCCAGTTCAAAGTGTTTACTATACATTTAACATGATATCAAAATATGTATATAAAATAGGGTTTAATAACGAAGTGAATTATATTCAATGTAATCAACCTAAAATGTACTGCCATCGATTAAGTAAAAAAGGCCAATTATTACATGCAGCTTTACTAAAGATAAAGCCAGAGGACTTTTCCATATAGTCTACACTACAGGCTGATTCTCGTTGGTCACCCAAATTTGGACTTTTTCTAATGTGATGCAAACTTATTAGAAAATACAATACAATTTTATTCCAGAAAGAAAATAATTAGTTGAGCCTTTTATTATTTTAACCCCGTCTCTTACATTACAAGCATCGTTGTTGTTAAAATAGCAATTTTAATCATTTGGATCAAAATGTAGTCTCTCTTCCAATCAGACATTTATTGAATAGCTAACTTTGTTCTTTTACTAAACTCTTTAATAGCATTTGATTGACCAGTTCGACGTAAAAATCCACCTATACACTTTGATTTAAGGGCTTTTGCTGCTTAATCAATTACTTTTTTCTCTTCCAGGTGTCTACATATTCAGAACCCTAGTCGATGGATTTATTACCTTTAATACAAGAACATTTTAGTAAGTTCCGCCTATTTTCTCTCTCTGTGTTTGTGTGCATTTTGCCTGGTGGCTGAATAGAGGCTGGTGATGAGCCTTTACTGGCAAGTTCATGTGCATAACGCTCACCAACCAATATACATGGATAACAAAGGCTACTGTATGGCCCAAACATACAGTAGTCATCATTTGGGTTTTTTTCATGACACTTGATGACTTATGTCCCAGAAATAGTTAAAAGTCTCCTTTTAAATGTAGTTTAAAGAAAAAACGTTAGGTTGAAAGGCTGTTTTAAGGGTTAATTTAAAGCAAGGCCTGGCGTATCATTATTTTACACACAATTTAAACAAAAAAGTTAAACCAGTGTTAAAATGGAACACTAATTGAACAACCTCCTCTTATGTCAGCTTCAATTTTATGAATTTATGTTGCCACTAAATTTAAAAGTATGCCATAAAACATCGAGTGGCTTCAATATTATGATTGAAACTATTGTAACTTAAAACTCTCCGCAATCAAATCAAATGAACTGGTGGGGGGGGGGGGGGGGGGGGGTGGTCTTTTGAATGATACATTACTTAATAACAGATCAAAATGTTTCCTAATGCGAGTTTCATATTTAAACTTGACCTCCATCATGGCATTATGTGATTGCTTGTGGAGAGAGAGGGGGAGACAGTGTATGAGATAGAGAGAGGGAGTGTGTGTGTGTGTGTGTGTGTGTGTGTGTGCGTGTGTATGTGTGTGCGGGTGCGTGTGCGTGTGTATGTGTGTGCATGTATGTGTGTGCCACACCACACCAGAGCCCCATCTCTGCTAACTGCTGTTTTCGAACATTATAATGTTGATCTCAGCACATGCCTGCTGGGCAGTGGAGCGAACAGGTGAGAGAGAGAGAGAGAGAGAGACAGAGAGAGACAGAGAGAGAGAGGGAGTGAGAGAGAAAGGGAGTGAGAGAGATGGAGTGAGGGAGAGAGGGATGGAGCGAGAGGGAGAGAGAGTGTGTGAATGTGTGTGACAGAGAGAGAAAGAGTTGTGGAGAGAGAAAGGGAGAGTGAATTAGCGTTGGCTCAAACACCTGGCTCATACCATACATTAGTCGCTAAATAGCGGCTAAAGCTTTTGAATTACAACCTTCATAAAATGCTGCATTATGGTTTTCGATTCCTTATTTGTATTTACTACCTTAACACTGTGGCCGCAGCTACCTGTAAAGAGTTTGTTTTGATAGTGTTTGATATTTTATGGAAAAGGGATTGTATGGTAGTGGAGGAATATGATAGCGTGGCGGACACGACCTCTGCCATCCTCATTTGCTATGTTTGCTTGACTGTTCTTTTATATAGCGTGTTTAACTTAGGGGTAAGGCTACCTGTATCATGTCCTAATCATATGATATTGTAATTGTACTGTATGTAGTGATAACGTGTTCAAACATTCAAACGTTCGACTCGACCAGAAGATGTCTTGACCGTATCTTTTTCTCTCCTTTGCTTTGTTTCTCTCTCTCTCTCTCTCTCTCTCTCTCTCTCTCTCTCTCTCTCTCTCTCTCTCTCTCTCTCTCGCTCTCTCCCTCCTCTTTCTATGTTCTTTCTGTCCTCTCTCTCCTCCGCACTCCTCTATTTTCCCCTCCAGCCTGTACTTTCTCCCTAGGCTAGAAATCTTGAAGCATGGGCGACTGGAGCTTTCTGGGGAGGCTGTTGGAGAATGCCCAGGAGCACTCGACAGTCATCGGCAAGGTCTGGCTGACGGTCCTCTTCATCTTCAGGATCCTGGTGCTGGGGGCGGCCGCTGAGGAGGTCTGGGGGGACGAGCAGTCAGACTTCACCTGCAACACGCAGCAGCCCGGATGCGAGAACGTCTGCTACGACGAGGCCTTCCCCATCTCACACATCCGCTTCTGGGTGCTGCAGATCATCTTCGTGTCCACGCCGACGCTCATCTACCTGGGCCATGTACTGCACATCGTCCGCATGGAGGAGAAGCGGAAAGAGAAGGAGGAGGAGCATCGCAAGGCCACCAGGTTCCAGGAGGAGAAAGAACTCCTTTACAGAAACGGAGGAGATGCAGGCAGCGGAGGAGGAGGTGGTGGTGGAGGTGGAGGAGGTGGTAAAAAGGAGAAGCCTCCCATCAGGGACGAGCATGGCAAAATCCGCATCAGGGGCGCTTTGCTGCGCACCTACGTGTTCAACATCATTTTCAAGACCCTGTTTGAGGTGGGGTTCATTTTAGGCCAGTATTTTCTCTATGGCTTCCAGTTGAGGCCCCTATACAAGTGTGCGCGGTGGCCCTGTCCTAACACTGTGGACTGTTTCATATCTAGGCCCACTGAAAAGACCATTTTCATCATATTTATGCTTGTGGTGGCTTGCGTGTCTCTTTTGCTGAATTTGTTAGAGATCTATCACCTCGGATGGAAGAAAGTTAAACAGGGGATGACAAACGAGTTCGCCCCTGACCACGTGTCGCTGCGTCGCAACAACACCGCGGAGCCTGAGTGTTTGGCCTCCGCCTCCAGAACTGCCCCTCCCAGCCTCAGCTACCCTCCCAACTACACAGATGTGACAGCGGGGAGCGGGGCGTTCCTGCCGGCCGTGGCGGCGTCGGCGGCGGTGCCCTCTGCGACGGAGTTCAAGATGGAGGACCTGCAGCAGGAGGAGGCCCTCCACCAGCCCTCCCCCTCCTCCCGCTACTACATCAGTAGCAACAACAACCACAGGCTGGCCACGCAGCAGAACTGGGCCAACCTGGCCACCGAGCAGCAGACTCGGGAGATGAAGGCCACCTCCCCTTCCCCCTCCTCCTCCTCCACCACCACCGACAACGAGCAGCAGCACTCCGCCGACGCTGCCTTGCTCCTCTCCGCCGGCAACGTCAACAGCAACACCGCCACCAACAATACCGCCGCCGGCAGCCCCGCATCCAGCTCCAACGGAGGCAGCTGGGCCGGCGGGAAGAGCGAGCAGGAGGAGGGCCGCGTCACCATCACCACGGTGGAGATGCACGAGCCCCCGGTCATGGTCTGCACAGACCCCCGGCGGCTCAGTAGAGCCAGTAAGACCAGCAGCATCAGAGCCAGGCCAAACGACTTGGCGGTATAAGTACCCAATCAGTGCACCTCCTCCTCCCTAAACATCTACAGTTCCTTCCCCCCCCCAACCAAACCCCCAGACAACACACCCACTCGCACACACACACACACAGATATATAGATGAATACTAATGGAGGCACGGTTAACTGAGAAACGGAGACAGGGAGACGGGTAAAGCTCAAGCTAGCTGGGGTTAGGTATTTGGAAAGGAGTTCTTTGACAGCAGTTGATGTACCAGTGCAATCGGTGAGTTGTAGAGTAGCGGAGGCTGACGTTGTTGTTAAATAGTCTTAATCATGCGCACAAAGTGTGATCGTGCAATGCTAACAAGCCACATGGTTCCGTATACAGTGCTGGACAGAACTAAGGATATCATGGTTGTTATTATTCCAGATTAATATGGACATATTTGACCAACGTGTTTGGTTTGATTTAGGTTGCAGGGGGCGGGGGGTGGGGATGGGTTATCTCAATGTGTTTTTTTTTTTTTTTTTTTCGTTTTTTTTGTTGAGCCTAAAAGACTATTTATTCCAATTAGGAATGATGATGTACATTTGTCCATTCGTTACACTGGCAAAATTGCTTTGAATAAAGAACCTTGTTATGTGGCGGAAGCACAGGCAGTCGAGATTGTCATAGAGACCAGTTACTAGATGTTTAGTGTGTGTAGTTTTCCAAGTCATGCATTCATACACAGAGTCAAATCCAGTTTATATGGTTCTAGCGTCCTGCATGCGAAACCGGCAGCATTCATATACCGTGCATATGCTCTTGAGGATTACAGTGCAGTGTCAAAGGTGACCACCTTTTACCTAGTAGGCCTACTTCCACTTCCTGGATTTGACCACATACATGCATGTTGTTGTTTATTCTTTATTTTTTTATATAACATATTTCATTCAGGAAGTAGTTATTTTTAGACCAACATTAACTGTATTGTGTGCTTTATAGTCTCTCAAGACAGACGCTCCCGCGACTTCCAAGCGCTCCTGTGGAAGAGACGGCTGGCTTGGAGAGACTATCTGCTTTATAGTGGTGGATACAGTACATGTACGTGTAAAACCTACAACTCACTGATTCACGGTCAGTTCTGCGGGCATACGTTTCTGGCCCGGTTTTACCCATCGTCCACTCCATTGACTGATTCAGTATTGTTGCCTCATCCTCTCTCATTCCCTATGGTCCTCGCTATACATAGGCTTTAAGTACATTAATGGACGGATTATGGGTCAAAACTTTGGGTGGAATCTGTACTTGCAGTGCCCTGCTGTCCCTGGGTTTCTCCATATGGTACATTATTAACAACATTACGTATCATAACTCCAGATACTGCTGTTGTATTTTACTCTCTTCAGAAAGAAAGCAGAGCCTTTCAGAACCAGACCAAGATCTGGTCCTTCACACCTGCCTCTGTTAAAACAACATTCAATGACGTGTCAGATATGAGAAACACTCCAAACTAACAGCACAAATATGATAACGGTATTGATTTTGGAATCACATATCTTGCAAGTGTGATGGAAATACACGAGAGCCACCACCTCTGGCTTATAATATTATCAACATTTTCTCAGCTCATTCAAGAAATTAAGGGCTCTTTGATTAAACTGAAAGACCGTTGAGTTTTTATTTAGATGGCGTTTATTGTTGCCATCAAAACACTATCACTTTTTAATCATCTTCATGTTGAGAGTGACCTCGTGGCCTTGTGAGTTCAAAGGTCTCACTCTCACACATTACATGTGCTACTACATTGGTTTTATTCTGAAAAGTGCTATTTTTTTAAAAACTGAATTGAACTATACTCATAAATTGCATACCTGTAGTAGTTTGTGATAGCAAAACAGCTAAAAAATAAAAGGACAAAAGAACTGGCTTTGAGTGTCAAAATGCCAGGATGCAGTCGACCCCCAATTGCTTCTTTTTTGTTGTGTTCATCTTGATGCTTAGAGATCTTTAGAAAATCCCCACTTTAAACTGACTACCTGTTGTAAACAACCATAGCATATGGAGTCCTCCGTCTCGTTGATGTTCATGTGCTACGTGGTCAATTCCCAACCCAGGCACTCACTTTCCAAAACAAAGGTTTTACTTTTATTTTCAAGAAGTCAGAAGTAGAACATGAATGGTACTGTAACGGTGTAAGAATATCTGTACCCAAATAGATATCATGTTTCATACTGTATCTAATACCAAGCATTAACAGACAACCATTCAATGCTAACTGAAACACAGCAAGGAAACCATGCAGATAGAAGCAGCTCCTCCCAGTTCATGTTCACTGTACCAAATGACAAAAAATAAGATTTGTTTTCCGCATTTGTTATTTTGGTTCTTAAAGTTTACATTTTAGTAGTTGATGAAAATTTGCACATTTAGGCAAACATATGCTGTTCTATGATGCTAATATTGGTAATATTGGTAATATTGGTAGTGGAGAACAACCAGACTGCCAATCCTTATAATCCTTAAAGGAAACATGTCTTAAAACTAGAACACATCGGCTCTTCACATTAAAGACAGTATTTAAAAAGAACTAAAAACGTAATTTGAATGTGGGGATTACATACAACAATGTGTTGAATGTTCATTTCTTCTGCGCTTACAGTCTGAAACATCACCAAGAAGGTTGAAGACTAAAAAAAAGCAAGAGAGAGAGAGAGAGAGAGAGAGAGAGAGAGAGAGAGAGAGAGAGAGAGAGAGAGAGAGAGAGAGAGAGAAAGGAAGAAAGAAAGAAAAAGCTAGAGTTTTGAGTATTTTCTGTGTGTTCACTCAGTGCTTTCACTGTGTCCTCACAAACGCTATGGGACTCTGTACTAAAGAGCGTCTCTACTGTTGGGAGAATATTAGCTGGGTAGCTGGCCCTTCCCTCCCCTTGCCTCTACATACAAACCAACCCCTGACAGTATGTATTGTTAAGTTGCCCACAAGCCCCTCATCCAGTGAGTTCTCAAAACTCTCTCTTCTTGTGTCTCATGCAGAGCATGATTTCTCTGGTCGGTCAGGGAGTAGGATCCATCTCACATTATGCTCGGAACAGCAACTTGTTTTCAATGCTGTCTTAATCAAGAGAAGTGCCTTGTGTATGAATGATTATTTTGTAAGAACAAGTTGATGTAAATGTTCATTTACCTCAAATGTTTACAAAACTGTTACTAAATAAACTTTTTGTACCATATTGACATCGGGCCTTCATGTTGTTATTTTTCCTTATGATTGGTGGATTAAATAAGATGGCTCCATTGAAACTAGCCTTGCAATCCTTTGTTAGCAAAAACTTGGTTGCATTTTGGTGTTGATGGGTGAGGGGGGTAGTGACCTTCTGTAAGGGTGTAAATGTACAACAATTTACAGTTGGTGGGCTCTGAAAATATGCATGGTCTTGATAAGAATTCTACATAATAATAATAAACTTTGTATAGAACCTTTCATACAAGAATTGCAGCTCAAAGTGCTTCACAGCAGTGAAAAAAAGACAGGCATAAAATGACCACACAATTGGCAGATCAAGAGCAATGCATAAAGTGCAGACATAAAATAAGTACAATAGACAAAGTCAAGGTAAGTCATAGAATATTAAATCACATCGTTTTTCATATTAGGATCACCGCCACGAGGGCCAAAGATCGGCTAACTGTTATCCAGAGTCACTAGGTCTCTTTGTTTATCACTGATACACATAATATAGAACATTTTATTTTATTGCACTGCACTATTGGATCATTTTACTGTCTATTCTATTTTACTCTCTGTGAAATCTCTTTTAAAAGTGCCATAGAATCAAACCATAAACAAAGAGGCCTATTGGATCCTAATGTGATTTGCTTTACCTTGTCCATTTTACTGCTATCTATTTTATGCTTGTTTTATATGTCTGCACTTTTGTGCTAATTTCATGCCTGTCTTTTTTACTGCTGTGAAGCACTTTGAGCTGACATTCTTGTATGCAAGGTGCTATACAAATAAAGTTTATTATAATATACAGTATTAAAATAGACAGTAATAAAAGAGTAAAATAGAATAATAATTATAATTACTTCAGAGGTTTTCGATGATGATAGATACTAGATCTTAAGATTTTTACTGGGATGGACTAATGAGTTCAAGTTTCAAGTTTCTTTAATAGTTGTCATACAGAATATTATTCCATGAAATGCTTTTTTCTGTATGAGCTCCTGAGAGTGTGCTAGATAAAATAGATAAAAAGTATAAAATAGACAAAGTCAAGAGTACAAAAAGTGTTCAGTCAAGTAATATACATATATACAATATACAATACAGACTAGAAACACTTTTAACTGTGAGGTACAATGCAGCAATGGGATCAGGTACAATGGTCAATGGAGCTAAGGTAATGTCGCAGTGTGACCACCTCACCCTAAATAACCATCTTTTCAATAGAATCATCACACCTTAAATCCACCAGGTAACACATACAGCTCAGTTTTCGATCTGTGAATGTGAACAAGTCCCTCCTTAAACTGAGAGAGGACTCTGTTGATGATGTCATCAAGAGATAATTCCTGGAGACCCTCCATGGACGTGAATAGTGGAACAGCTTCTAGAACACCAGGGATGGTGATTTTACCGGGATATGGGCTACATTTTCTGATTCAGATTTTCGAATGAACCAACTTTCCAGCTCAGGGGGGCAGTTGATTGTGTTTATAGCAACTGGCATAACTGTCCAAGATCATTGGAACAGTATAATGTCAATTATGTTTATGGGTTGATTCTCCCTTTAAGTCTGCACAAAGAGGAGACATTTAAACAAAGCAGAGGGGATACGTCAACAAATTCATCCAAGATGATTTCCTCATTACACTTTCCCACCAGTTATAGCCCACTTATATTGTTTAGATGCAAGAAAACATGCTTAATCCCATTTGGAAGGGTAATGCTGCAAGTTTCGTTTTCTCATATTTGAGGTACAGTGTGGAGAACTTTGGTCATAGCAGGTGTAATCTTCTAGATAGAAAGGTCATCTTGGACTTAAATTGAAGCTTATAAATGTGGGAAGTTTTTCATATCCATGTGAGGCAGCAAGATAAGCAGCAACGAATGATAAATAAAATACTTGAAAATGATCACTTTTGATGACAATTTGTCAGGCGGACAGACATTTTTTTGTCTTTTGGGGTATTCTGAGGGTGATATTTGACAACAGAAAGGTAGTAAGCCCCAGAGTATTATTCTGATACTTTCTCCTATGTGTCCGGATACACCATGCAAAGTTTATTATCAAGGTATGGGATAACAGGAAATAATAATGAAAAAAAGGTAGCAAAAAACATCCTGAGGGGTGGAGCTGGCTCCCGGCCTATAACTGTCACCCACATGGCCACCTGGCCTCCTGCTGAAGAGGGCTGTCCCTGCGTCACCACCACTAGGGAAGAGTGAGAGGGTGTGTCTCCAGCAGGACACTACACTCTGTGACCTCCGACCCACCAAGTGATCACTCCTTCACTCTGCATTCCGACGGAGGACGTGAGAATGTGACGTTGAGCCAGAAGACGGGGAGGAGAGAGGCAACACCCGCTAGCTTCGTACACACATCCATCCACACATAATTAAAGTAAGACAGTCGTGTCAGTCTCACACATGTGAGATGCTGGACATCTATCACTAAATAAATCCATTTCGTGCCCCATCACACAGGTCGAACTGACAATTTGCAACACTGTGCTTTACATGATGCATGTTGGTGACGTTGAACACAGCTGGGACAGTTCTGATCTTTTTCCATAGGTGGTATAGAACGACAAGGACAAAAATCGACAGGTGCAATTATAAAAAACTAAAAACCACAACAAAGCACAAGCTTGAACTTCTGAAAAGATGCCGGAGCCTCTTAAGTTTGGTTCTGGTTGATTTTGAACTTCACTCCAAAGGCGGAGATGTATTTTTGTCACCTTGGGGTGACCCTGATCTCCTTTTCTTATACAGTACTGTATTTGTATGTCTTGTATGTCATGTCTTGATGAATTGAAAATGGGACCCTTATGTAAACAAGATGAAAGTCTTTTTCTGGTCTGCATCCTCTTAGCAGTTGTTAGTATTGAGCTGTACTGTATGTATTGTACCCATTCTGCAATCTGTTAATAAAGTTTTCAATCAATTCAATCAATCTATCAAACCTTCCTTTGCTGTGGACTCAGAAATCATTCCAGGAACTCACAGCAAATTTTGCCAACTATATTTTCGGCAGGCTAAATGAAGACGTGAAATACTGTTGGCACACTATTGAGAAATACTATATGCCAGTAGTTCTAAACGTGGGGTCACGGGGGCGGGGGTCTCTATAGCAAAATTGTTTAATTTCATTATAATTGGACCCATAAACAAGACAATGTAGAATGTGTTCTGGTAGGTTTCACTCTCTTCTCTAATAACCTCCTCATCTACGGTATAGATATAGACGTCTGTAATAAAACATACCTAAAAGCCAAAATATTAGATTCAACTTTATTGTCATTATACAGTACAAGTACAGTACAACGAAAACAAGTTGGCATCTAACCAGAGTGAGAATGTAACAGTAAAGTGCTATAGTAATATACAATGTGCAGGTGATTCAACTGGATATAAAATATATAAAGAGTACTACTGAGTAATAGTGCTAATCAGATGTATGTACAGTGTTATAGTATTATTATGTACAGTGATAAAGGTATAACAACACTATGTTAGTAAGTCATACTGGCCAGTGGTATAACTAATAAGGAATATATAGTATAGATATAGTATCTACAGACATGTAAAAAGGGTTATATGCAGGTGTTTATGTGGATAAATATATATACAGTAAGTATAAATATATATGCAGTATATACAGCATTATTGTAGATTCTATCATACAGAGTTATACAGGTCTATAAGTAGGTATATAGAAAGGATTATGCAGTTTATGCAAGTTTGACAGCATATCTCTTTGATTAGGTGTTGATTATCTTCTTACTTTGAAGGGAGTCTCTCTGAGTCTCTGTTTAGTTCACTGCCTCCTATACAGCGTTTGACCCCAGTGGCATCTTTCAGTGTATTTAAGCGAACACTAAATTATCACATATTTGGACACTTTTTTATATGGGAAACATAAAACAGATGTCTAAATGAATGGGAGTGAATGGATCATATGTGAGCTAAGTAGTTGACAACTAAAAGTGAAGGGTTGTGAAGGGTGGGACTGAATGACTGGAGAGGAAATTGGGCATCGGGCACATTGAACAAAGCCAGGTAGAGTACAGTATGTGAGCACTGGGATCTGAGGCTGAGGAGTGACTGGATAGTCTGTTGGCAGGACTAGAGGCCACAGTCACTCAGACAGTCAGTCAGCCAGCCAGTCCCTCACTCATTCAGTCAGTCACTCAGACAGTCAGTCATCTAGCCAGTCCCTCACTCATTCAGTCAGTCACTCAGACAGTCAGTCATCTAGCCAGTCCCTCACTCATTCAGTCAATCACTCACTCAGCCAGCCAGCCAATCAGCCAGCCAGTCACTCACTCATTCATTCATTCAGTCACTCAGCCAGCCAGTCAAACAGCCAGCCAGTCACTCACTCACTTACTCAGCCAGCCAGCCAGCCAATCAGCCAGCCAGTCAGTCATCAGTCAGTCAGTCACTCAGCCAGCCAGCCAGCCAGTCAGCCAGCCAGCCAGTCACTCATCAGTCAGTCAGTCACTCAGCCAGCCAGCCAGTCAGCCAGCCAGCCAGCCAGTCACTCATCAGTCAGTCAGTCAGTCAGTCAGTCAGTCAGTCAGTCAGTCAGTCAGTCAGTCAGTAAGTCAGCCAGCCAGCCAGCCAGCCAGCCAGCCACTCACTCACTCACTCACTCACTCACTCACTCACTCACTCACTCACTCACTCACTCACTCACTCACTCACTCACTCACTCACTCACTCACTCACTCACTCACTCACTCACTCACTCACTCACTCACTCACTCACTCACTCACTCACTCACTCACTCACTCACTCACTCACTCACTCACTCACTCACTCACTCAGCCAGCCAGTCACTCAGTCAGTCAGTCAGTCAGTCAGCCAGTCAGTCAGTCAGTCAGTCAGTCAGTCAGTCAGTCAGTCAGTCAGTCAGTCAGTCAGTCACTCACTCACTCACTCACTCACTCACTCACTCACTCACTCACTCACTCACTCAGTCAGTCAGTCAGTCAGCCAGCCAGACAGTCACTCACTCACTCACTCACTCACTCACTCACTCACTCACTCACTCACTCACTCACTCACTCACTCACTCACTCACTCACTCACTCACTCACTCACTCACTCACTCACTCACTCACTCACTCACTCACTCACTCACTCACTCACTCAGACAGTCAGCCAGCCAGTCAGTCAGTCAGTCAGTCAGTCAGTCAGTCAGTCAGTCAGTCAGTCAGTCAGTCAGTCAGTCAGTCAGTCAGTCAGTCAGTCAGTCAGTCAGTCAGTCAGTCAGTCAGTCAGTCAGTCAGTCAGTCAGTCAGTCAGTCAGTCAGTCAGTCAGTCAGTCAGTCAGTCAGTCAGTCAGTCAGTCAGTCACTCACTCACTCACTCACTCAGTCAGTCAGTCAGTCAGCCAGCCAGACAGTCACTCACTCACTCACTCACTCACTCACTCACTCACTCACTCACTCACTCACTCACTCACTCACTCACTCACTCACTCACTCACTCACTCACTCACTCACTCACTCAGACAGTCAGCCAGCCAGTCAGTCAGTCAGTCAGTCAGTCAGTCAGTCAGTCAGTCAGTCAGTCAGTCAGTCAGTCAGTCAGTCAGTCAGTCAGTCAGTCAGTCAGTCAGTCAGTCAGTCAGTCAGTCAGTCAGTCAGTCAGTCAGTCAGTCAGTCAGTCAGTCAGTCAGTCAGTCAGTCAGTCAGTCAGTCAGTCAGTCAGTCAGTCAGTCACTCACTCACTCACTCACTCAGTCAGTCAGTCAGTCAGCCAGCCAGACAGTCACTCACTCACTCACTCACTCACTCACTCACTCACTCACTCACTCACTCACTCACTCACTCACTCACTCACTCACTCACCAGCCAGCCAGCCAGTCACTCAGACAGTCAGTCAGCCACTCACTCACTCACTCACTCACTCACTCACTCACTCACTCACTCAGACAGTCAGCCAGCCAGCCAGTCAGCCAGCCAGTCAGTCAGCCAGTTAGTCAGTCAGTCAGTCAGTCAGTCAGTCAGTCAGTCAGTCAGTCAGTCAGTCAGTCAGTCAGTCAGTCAGTCAGTCAGTCAGTCAGTCAGTCAGTCAGTCAGTCAGTCAGTCAGTCACAGTCAGTCAGTCAGTCAGTCAGTCAGTCAGTGCCAGCCAGCCAGCCAGCCAGCCAGCCAGTCAGCCAGCCAGTCAGTCAGTCAGTCAGTCAGTCATTCTTTAGCCTGGTTTTCACTGCAGGACCAAACAGGCCTAGTGAGGGTCAACTGATGTAACTAAATTTATTTTACATTAATTACGTTATTATTTTTGCATCTTGTTCCCAGCATAGATGATTTGTCATTTTGGGGCCAGTCATTTGAAATATCAAAATAGTGGTTTTAATATGTAGAAGGTGACTGAGGCTACAGACAAAGTGAAAGTGCTTGGATCCTGCCATGGGAAGAGAGAATGCCACTGTTTGATGGCAGACCACTAAGACAGCAGTCCACTGCTCAGAGCAGACAGGGGCTGGCTATTTATAGCCTTTAATCACCTAACAAATTCACACTCACCCCACAGAATGAATACCTCAGGCCCCCTTTATGTATTTCAGGAGCCGAAGGTTTTTCTACCAAGTCGGACCACTGGTCTGTGGATGAACATCACCTTGTATTAAAAATCTCTCACGGTTTGATGTCAAACCTCAGAGTGTACTTTCAAAATGACTGCGTGACATTAACCAAATACACAGAACAGTTTGGTGATTTTGTTAACAGTAGTCCTCCACAGCAGGGGCTCTTTGCATCTTGGGACATAATAATAATAATAATAATAATAATAATAATAATAATAATAATAATAATAATAATAATAATAATAATAATAATAATAATAATAATAATAATAATAATAATAATAATAATAATAATAATAATAATAATAATAATAATAATAATAATAATAATAATAATAATAATAATAATAATAATAATAATAATAATAATAATAATAATAATAATAATAATAATAATAATAATAATAATAATAATAATATAATAATAATAATAATAATAATAATAATAATAATAATAATAATAATAATAATAATAATAATAATAATAATAATAATAATAATAATAATAATAATAATAATAATAATAATAATAATAATAATAATAATAATAATAATAATAATAATAATAATAATAATAATAATAATAATAATAATAATAATAATAATAATAATAATAATAATAATAATAATAATAATAATAATAATAATAATAATAATAATAATAATAATAATAATAATAATAATAATAATAATAATAATAATAATAATAATAATAATAATAATAATAATAATAATAATATAATAATAATAATAATAATAATAATAATAATAATAATAATAATAATAATAATAATAATAATAATAATAATAATAATAATAATAATAATAATAATAATAATGCAGGACCTGTTGCAGAGGTCTTTATTCGGCATGCAACGACACTCAATGTTTTAGCGGTACACACAGCGGTTAGTTTTTTTTTTAGCACACACACCGGAACACACACGCATGCATGGTGAGACATACGTTTCCAAGATACACCAAATTATTGATAATGTAGTTAGAAAATATTGAATATAATTATTATAGCGTGATCATACAAGAGGGCAGAAAATATCTTGTTGGTCACTAATCTTTTGAGGAAAATATTAAGGTTCACTCTACAGAATTGAGGACCTACTGTATTATTTTGGTTGTGAGTCGACAAAAAAAAGTCTCCAGTTCAAATGACTCTTCTGCTTCAGTTATCAAATCACAGTGAACTATTAATGTATCCGGTAAACTATCTATTTGGAGTTCATGTCTTTAAGGTAATAGAATAGACTTCGTGTGTCTTTTTAACACTACAAATGATGTAATGTTGCTGCATTCTTACAATGTGGTCATGTGGGCTTGTTTTGACTGACGGCTGGAAGGAGGGGCCTACAGTGGAGAGCACATCACATCATACAGGCCACGGTGTGTGTGTGTGTGTGTGAGTGTGTGTGTGTGTGTGTGTGTGTGTGTGTGTGTGTGTGTGTGTGTGTGTGTGTGTGTGTGTGTGTGTGTGTGTGTGTGTGTGTGTGTGTGTGTGTGTGTGTGTGTGTGTGTGTGTGTGTGTGTGTGTGTGTGCGTGCGTGCGTGTGTGCGTGTGTGTGCGTGCGTGCGTGCGTGTGTGCGTGTGTGTGCGTGTGTGCGCGCGCGTGTGTGTCAGCTCTACGGGGACACCTACAGGCTGTGCCAGGGTACATTCCAGCCAGAATGTTTCAGAGGTTGCCTTTACGCCAGAAAACGACAGATCCAAATCCAAAACCTACTTGTGGAATATGTGGGTTGTGTTTTCATGGCCGCCTGAAGCAGATACAAATCAGAATCAGTCCAGTTTCTCTCATCTATTTGAAACAACCATGAGAAAATCTAATTGTGCCATGAGAGGTTAAAAACTAGATATTTCTGCCTGTGTAAATCCAGTCCGACTGACTTCTCGATTTGGTTTTGTCATCATAGGAGTACTTCCAGTGTTTTCTTGCAGATCGACGAGGCAGATTGAGCGTTGAGAGTGGTGCAATAATCTATGACAAGGTGGGCATGCAAGAGGTGACCCCACCCTTCAGTAGCCGATGGTAATCAGGTGTTTTCTGACAGCCCACAATGCCTACGACCAGACTTCAATTCTGTGTTGTCAGCATAGAGAGTGGTGTTGTGATGGTGGATAAGGTGGAGATACGCCGTGACCCCCCCCCCCTCCTGTACTGTATACATGCAGTACATGGTGTTAGGGCTGATAGGTGGATATGCACCGTGACCCCCCCCCCTCCTGTACTGTATACATGCAGTACATGGTGTTAGGGCTGATAGGTGGATATGCACCGTGACCCCCCCCCCCCCCCCCCCCTCCTGTACTGTATACATGCAGTACATGGTGTTAGGGCTGATAGGTGGATATGCACCGTGACCCCCCCCCCCCCCCCCCCCTCCTGTACTGTATACATGAAGTACATGGTGTTAGGGCTGATAGGTGGATATGCACCGTGACCCCCCCCCCCTCCTGTACTGTATACATGCAGTACATGGTGTTAGGGCTGATAGGTGGATATGCACCGTGACCCCCCCCCCCCTCCTGTACTGTATACATGCAGTACATGGTGTTAGGGCTGATAGGTGGATATGCACCGTGACCCCCCCCCCCCCCCCCTCCTGTACTGTATACATGCAGTACATGGTGTTAGGGCTGATAGGTGGATCTGCACTGTGACCCCCCCCCCCCCCCCCCCCTCCTGTCATGTATACATGCAGTACATGGTGTTAGGGCTGATAGTGACCCCCCCCCCCCCCCCCTCCTGTACTGTATACATGCAGTACATGGTGTTAGGGCTGATAGGTGGATATGCACCGTGACCCCCCCCCCCCCCCCTCCTGTACTGTATACATGCAGTACATGGTGTTAGGGCTGATAGGTGGATATGCACCGTGACCCCCCCCCTCCCCCCCTCCTGTACTGTATACATGCAGTACATGGTGTTAGGGCTGATAGGTGGATCTGCACCGTGACCCCCCCCCCCCCCCTCCTGTACTGTATACATGCAGTACATGGTGTTAGGGCTGATAGGTGGATATACTCTTATGCAGAAGTGGAGTATAATTCATATACCTGTATGTATCCTTGAATACACTGCTGGACACATTTCCAGTTCTCTTCTATGGATGGAAAAAAAGAGTAGACAAAATACATGTTCCAAATATCCAATAGAACCATGCAATCAGTAAAGGCATTGTTTTTTTGGATTCTACTGATGACCAAAGAGCTTCTAATTAGTGATTTACTATGTGTTTCCAAACAGCGCTTTCTATTCCTACTATGAACTGGGGTTTGGATTTTGGGATTTGACACAATAGTTGTCTGAATGTCCAACAAGCTGTGCTGCAGTAAAGAACATACACGGGTATTATGGATCCTGCCCCCCCCCCCCCCCCTCTCTCTCTGACTGGTGATCTGGAGAATGTGCAGCAATCAGCTGTGACCTGTGATCATGCTATGTCTCTCACATGCTTGTCTTAACACTTCTATGAGCGCTGTGAAGTAGTGACAAGATTACATCTGATTAATGTTTCATCCGTTTTATCTGTGACATACTCTCCGCCCTCAGACCATGAGTCCATTTGGTCTTTGTCAGCCATAACCTTGTTAGTTGATTTTTTATACAATTTTACAAGATTTGTTGATTAAAACGAATCAATTAGTCAACAAAGTCCTGTATGAATAAATCATATATGAATATTAATCAAGAATAATTAATCACCACCATCACCCTTCACAAGAAGGATGGAGCAATTCGAGGGCCAGTCAGTGTATGAAAACTCCTTTGGACAGAGTTATCTTAGTGTCACCAGTGGTCTGGATTCTCTGTGTTGAAGAGTACACTGGAGCCACTACCCCCCCTCCCCCCAAATAGGGATAGGTCATCCAAAATGTAACCCCCCCACTCCCACCCCCAAAACAACACTCCAGCGAGAGTCGAAGTTATACACGGATGTCTACGGTATGGAGGCGGGACTAATTGTTGTCCATCAAAGATAATCCAGATAATTGAATCCCCATTTGGGAAGGACAAAGCCCACCTTTTGTAACATTGAATAAACATTGTGGTGTACACTGTAAAAAAAACAAATTAAAATAAAAAATTAATTGTAGATATTTACTGTAAAAAAAAAAAAAAAATAATAATAAGGGTATTTTTTAGATATAGTATTTGTGTCTCGTGTCGAGTTGAACTTTAGCACACATCTGTACGCCCCCCCCCCCCCCCCCCACACACACACTAAAACTCTTGTCCCGTCCTTCCCCAGGGTCCTGTGGCATGTGTGGAGAAATGTCGTTGTCATCCATTCCGTGCCCTGGTCCCACCGTGCAGCTGGACACCTCGTACCCGAGGTCGGGGCTCTGCCCTCCCCGGGCCGCTGTTGTTTTATCATTAAATGGCGACATTAGTTCATATCATGTGATTCGAAAAGGATTCATTGCACATTAGAGGCCCTAATCGCCACCTATAGTCTGCCCCCCGCCTCTCCCGCGCGCCGGCCCAGATGACCTGCTGAGCACAGCGCTTCCTTTATACCCCCTGAAAGAACCGGGGATTGAGTCCAAACAAAAAAACCCACGAGGGTGAAAAAATGTTTTTACACCCGCCCCGCTCTCTCGCAGGGCTGGCTGTGTGTTGCCACAGGGCCGTTCTAGCTTTAGATCAATGGGACAAGTTATTGGAGTCTGGCCAACTCTCTCAGATAGGACAGAAAGAGAAAAGCTTGCCTCTTCAAAAAATTTGGTTTTGTCTCAACAGCTCCTGTCCAAAAAAAAATGCTCATGAAATGGGACAATGTTTTCTAAACAATTCCAAGTGTTTTTCCGGCGCTGCAGCCCTTCACGAAGTCAAGCAGTTCTACCCCGTCTACTGGTAAACCTAGAGGTCTTAGAAAGGACACTCTCTAGGTAGGCTAGACTAGGGTGGGGTCTATATGTACACAGGAATATGGGAGGAGAGAGAGAGAGAGAGGGGGAGAGAGAGAGAGAGAGAGAGAGGGGGTAGCCTTACGTCAGTCACACACAAAGGAAACACTTGTGGCCCCCGACACAGAAGGTCAACAAAGCAACAGCATGATGGGTATTATTTCAACCAAATGTTGGGCTGTGATGATGATCATAAATAGCCTTTAGGAATCCTCTGCCGGTCACACCACACAGATCAACAGGGTCCACAGCGAGAGCGAGACCGTAGCGCCCCCCATTGGGAGAGAGCTTACATTGTTCATTTATTTGGCACTGACCCGATGGCCAAGGCTGGGCTTGTCAAACAATCCAAAGAGAGAGGTCTATAAAAACAGGACAGTATGGATATGATGTACCTATCACAGGACAGTATGGATATGATGTACCTATCACAGGACAGTATGGATATGATGTACCTATCACAGGACAGTATGGATATGATGTACCTATCACAGGACAGTATGGATATGATGTACCTACAGTATCACAGGACAGTATGGATATGATGTACCTATCACAGGACAGTATGGATATGATGTACCTATCACAGGACAGTATGGATATGATGTACCTATCACAGGACAGTATGGATATGATGTACCTATCACAGGACAGTATGGATATGATGTACCTATCACAGGACAGTATGGATATGATGTACCTACAGTATCACAGGACAGTATGGTAGCACTTTATAATAACACCCTGTTATAATACATTTATAAGGTATTTGTAGATAATTAACTAATCATGAACAAACCATTTATATACATTCATAAATGATTATGACTATTAAATCATTTATAACTATATTTGTATACCATTTACAAAGTATTTATAACGCATTAGTGGATAATGAACTAATCATTATTAAATCATTTATAACTATATTTGTATAACATTTACAGATTAGTTCTACATTATTTATAACTCATTATCAACATTGTTTGTACTTGATTTGTTCATCATTAAATAATGTTGTTTAATGTGTAGTAACACATTTGTAGATGCTTTGAAAAATGGATATGAAAAAACGACTATACTGTATCTCCATTTATTTTTCATGTTCAACAAATGATTTGTTAAGACATTCATAAAACATCTATTAATCATTTGCAGATGCTATCGTGGGGGCCAATCTAAAGTGAAGCCTATTCATCATTAACAAGTGTCTAATACAGTTAATTATTTGTTTACTTTTTCATCACATGTTACAAATGTTGTAGGCAGCTTTCGGATACACCCTTCTTTGTGACATCAAACAGTGACAGAATTAGGACTAAAGATAAATGCAATTTTATTAACATAAAATACATGTGCATGACATATAGTGTAACATGGGGGGGGCACTAGGACCCAGGAGCACCATGGCCAGGTATTGAAGAGTATCTAGAGAGGAAGTCTCACACGAGCGAGACTTGACGTCACGTGTGTTGTGTTGCCGTCTGTTTGAATGGAAGCACAAGTTATCCGTGCTGCTCCTGCCCCACGCTTTTAATAAGGTATGAGGAGGTTAAACACCTTTTTTTGTTGGTAAATCTATTCCATCATTTCCTACCTACAAACAACTCTTATATGTTGTGTAGACGTTCGTGTAGATGTGGTGGCCGCTAACGTTACATTTGTTCCTAATGTGTGCTCAGTGTGCTCAGTGATGATGACACGACACAAATAATTATTACTCTTGTGTGTCGTGTCGTCATCACATACATACTGAGCACTGAGCACACATTAGGAACAAATGTAACGTTAGCGGCCACCACATCTACACGAACGTCTACACAACATATAAGAGTTGTTTGTAGGTCGGAAATGATGGAATAGATTTACCAACAAAAAAAGGTGTTTAACCTCCTCATACCCTATTAAAAGCGTGGGGCAGGAGCAGCACGGATAACTTGTGCTTCCATTCAAACAGACGGCAACACAACACACGTGACGTCAAGTCTCGCTCGCGTGAGACTTCCTCTCTAGATACTCTTCAATACCTGGCCACGGTGCTCCTGGGTCCTAGTGCCCCCCCAAGTTACACTATATGTCATGCACATGTATTTTATATGTTAATAAAATTGCATTTATCTTTAGTCCTAATTCTGTCACTGTTTGATGTCACAAAGAAAGGTGTATCCGAAAGCTGCCTACAACATTTGTAACATGTGATGAAAAAGTAAACAAATAATTAACTGTATTAGACACTTGTTAATGATGAATAGGCTTCACTTTAGATTGGCCCCCACGATAGCATCTGCAAATGATTTATAGATGTTTTATGAATGTCTTAACAAATCATTTGTTGAAAATGAAAAATAAATGGAGATACTGTATAGTCGTTTTTTCATATCCATTTTTCAAAGCATCTACAAATGTGTTACTACACATTAAACAACATTATTTAATGATGAACAAATCAAGTACAAACAATGTTGATAATGAGTTATAAATAATGTAGAACTAATCTGTAAATGTTATACAAATAGTTATAAATGATTTAATAATCATTTATGAATGTATATAAATGGTTTGTTCATGATTAGTTCATTATCCACTAATGCGTTATAAATACTTTGTAAATGGTATACAAATATAGTTATAAATGATTTAATAATCATTTATGAATGTATATAAATGGTTTGTTCATGATTAGTTCATTATCTACAAATACCTTATAAATGTATTATAACAGGGTGTTATTATAAAGTGCTACCGATGTACCTATCACAGGACAGTATGGATATGATGTACCTATCACAGGACAGTATGGATATGATGTACCTATCACAGGACAGTATGGATATGATGTACCTATCACAGGACAGTATGGATATGATGTACCTACAGTATCACAGGACAGTATGGATACGATATATATAAAACAGTATGGATATGATATACCTAAGGAATGTAAAGTCATGTACAGTACCTTGGAGATATAAATTATTGTATTGATAGATATTTAACCAAGATACTATTGATCACAAGCAAGAAGACAATAACAAGAAATTGGTATAAGACTGAACCCTACTGTTGAACAATGGTTAGAAATTACTAGAGAGATCTATACTATGAGATCTATACTATGGAACAAATTACTAATAGAAGAAATGGATGATTTACAACAGTGGGAAGTGATTATGGACTATATATATATACATACATACATACATACATACATACATACATACATACATACATACATACATACATACATACATACATACATACATACATACATACATACATACATACATACATACATACATACATACATACATACATACATACATACATACATACAGTATATAGGTCAAATGTAACCATGGCTGTTTTGTATTTATTTTTTTTGATAATGATGATTGTCTTTATTTGAATTTTATGTTTCAAACTAAATAAAAAAATAAAAAGTTGAAGTAGGATGACATCTTCCACAGGCAGACTATTAAATGCTTTTGAATTTGTCAGACAAAGAAACAATATAAGCTCATATTAAGTTTTCAAGAGTTTCAAATCTAAATCCATCTACAGAATGTAATTGTAATGTTCTGTGCATCCAGACGACATACCTCAGTCACTCCAAGAAGTACAGGTGTACCGACTGCTCAAAACATTTATAAGAGAATTATATCACTCTTTATTTGGAGGTAAAAGTGTGGGGAAAGGACTATTTACCTGCTGACGACTTGTGTCATTGTAACAATTGACACACTGGGTATTTAACATGTAACATATGTCACAGTGCAGATGTAAAACATGTTTTATTATGTTAGCATGTTGTTGTACATACCTCAGGGCTGCTGTAACCATGAGACCATTAAAATGTCAGGAGCCACACATGCCAGAGATACAAAGAAATAAATATGAGGCTCAGAGGCCAACGTGTACAATAACAAATACTTTTTGCACATGGTGGAGGGATACTTACTGTCTGTGGTGCGTATTCACATTGTGGTTGTAGTGTGTTGTCAGTAATGGGTGGTTTGATTGACAAATCAAATTTATTTGTAAGGCCCGACAACACACGCTAATGTCCCCATGGGCCGGACACGTCTTCTTTAAACAAGTCAAGAAGAAACATAACAATAAGTCAAGAACAAAACAAGAACACCATAAGGTCCAACACATTTTAAATAAATGCAAAATAAATGAATGAGTGCAAACACTCCCAGACATACCCCACGCGAAGGTAAGGAAATACTCACTAAAACCTAACAATAGGAAAAAAATGCACCACAGGCAGTGTGGAGGAGAGAAACCTTAGAAGGGCCATTCAAGGGGGGATCTCCCTTCTTAGATGTCGGTGATAGTAGTTGTTGTGAAGGGCCAGATTAAAAGCTGAGAATCTACGTTTATTGTTTTATATACCTTGTATATTATTTATATATACAATTTATATCCCTTTAAGCCTGCGTTTGAATCCTAGTAATAGTCACTTTCCTCATTGGATAACGTTCTCGGCGCCAGACGGCGCGCCCCTAAAGTCAGGTCCAAAGGCGAGCCCAGGCATGTTGGAGCATGCCTGGAGACGGCGCATTGATTCGAGACGAGAACTGAGGTTTGGCACTAGAAAGCCACTTAAGTATATATATCGCGGCAGGTGCGAACAGCAGTGTGCGTTCGTTCGGTAAAACAGTGAAGTGCAAGCAGTTCGTCTAAACAGAGTGTTGAGAACCACGTGCGAAGTGAATAGTAAAAGTGTCAGAGTTAATGCAGTAACGTCAAGTTCGACTTAGCTTAATGTGAAGTAAAGAGTCGTTATTTATTGTGCATCGTGCCAACAGCAGTTCGTTCGTGTGCAGCATTACAAGTCAAGTCAAGAGTTTTAATTGTCACGGCATACAGGTATACAATGAAATGCGGCTGGTCTTGCCCGCGACGATGTGCAATACAGTGGTACAACATATAATAGAATCCAATAAAAATACAGTGGTACAACATATTAATAGAATCCAATAACAACAACAGTGCAATAAACAGGTACATGGTGTGCCATCTCGGTATCTGTACATAGTATTTACAGAGCATATAGGACATGCTAGGTAGCTTTAGTAGTGCAATACACTGTTCCTGATGTTATACTAACTACCCAGCAGTTTGTTCGTTTAGTAGCTAGTGGAACCTTAGCCAGTGTGCGTGGACTAAATACATTGGTGCCAGTACACGAGGAGGGCCTAGTCGTAGAACCTACTGGACATGTGCATATTGGAACCGACGGCGGCGATTGCAGAACCAGTATTGGTTGGATTATAGTGATTGTGGAACGTACTACCTGGAGAAGAGCATCGTTAATACCCACTGTCGTTTGGATTTAACCACCTTGAAGATCTACTTCGGGCTGGCTTCGTGGACCGAAGCTAGCTGGCTATCGTCATTGCTATCGGGCAATTGGATTACAGTTATTGCTTTGTTGCTGAGCCTTTGGATTACAAGGACTGGATTCTATACGAGAACCCCCTTCTTCTTCAATTGAACAGACTGAGTATCCGAACATTCTTCCTTCCTCCAGAGCTTACATCTCTGGGAGGAAACCCCCTGTCTCCAGCGGTACCAGCGTTTCCCCCTATATTGCCATCCTACGCCAGGCGGCGTTTAGTCTAGTACCCCATCGTAGGAATTATTCATTCCAACCGACTTTTGCTACTGACTGACTAATTCATATTCTTCGCCATACAAGCGCGACCTTAATTCCTATCTCTGTACAATTTGCTGCATAACAATAAATATTCTAAATGATATTTCTTTGTCACCGTGCCGTATTATTCTGAGTGTCTGCCATAATTAACTGTACTTTCTGGCAAGTAATAATAATGATAATTAGCAGTGGTTTAATCTATCACAATCTTTAATACAGTCAGGGTTTTGTAACCCCTCAGTTACAATTGGTCCTTCGAGCCGGAGGGTATCAGTAATCTTAATATCATATTAATAGTGATATGGCCAGCGGCGGACACTCTCCAAACGGCTCTCCCAAACTAGAGCGCCCTAGGCGCAAACGTCAGCCCCCTCAACACCTGGAGGACTACGCTTTCGTTTGACCTCCTAGCTTATCTAAAAAGACTCTAAGCACGGATAAAACTGATAGTTTAAGCATGCCTAATCCTATCGACTTGTCGGCCCCACCAGTAGAGACCCCAGTGGGTTCAAACGAAACTGACTTAGCTCACGGGGGGGAACAAGCGGGACATGACGTGACTATACCCAAAGACAGCGCCACCGGGATAGACCCCGGAGCGCCAAAGGATAAAGACAGCGCCACCGGGATAGACCCCGGAGCGCCAAAGGATAAAGACAGCGCCACCGAGATGGACCTCGGAACGCAAGAGACCCAAGAGCGCGCACCCGAGATAGACCTCGGCGCGCACCCAAGAGAAGAGTACCGCGTCTTAGAGATGGACCTCGGGGCGCGGGAGAAAGTAAGAAGCAGCGCTCGAGAGACGGACCTCGGAGCGCGTCAAGAGAACAGGTCACCACCAAGTCCTGTCAGTGCCAGATCACCCCCATCAGTGTCATCCCCCAGCGAGGCTGACCAGAGACTAGCACAAGCCTTGATCGCCACGCTAACAGCATCAACGGAAAGAGACCGTATCCAGGGTGAGCGCGACCGCCTCCAAGCGCAACAACAGAGTGCGCGCAAACAGTCTGCAGTGGAGCGCGACCGCCTCCAAGCGCAACAACAGAGTGCGCGCGAACAGTCTGCAGTGGAGCGCGAACGTCTCCAAGCGCAACAACAGAGTGAGCACGAACAGTCTGCACTGGAAAGAGAACGCATCAGACTGGAAGAGAGGCGCCTCCAGGCTGAAGAAAACATTCAGCGAGAACGCGCCAATGCACAGCGCGAAGCGGAGCGAGACCGTCTGCAGGCGCAGATGATAGAGCAATTGATCCAGAGGGCGACCCCCCCCCTCCTCCACACGGAGCTCCCGGAGATCATCACGACACGGGTCGAGGGCACCTTCCCCTCCCCGACAAATCTACACGGGACCCAGCCAACAGGAAGAACCTGCCTACGTCGCCGAGCCCCCTCCCCGACCGGTCTATACGGGACCCAGCCAACGGGAAGATCCCGCCTACGTCGCCGAGAAACTAACTAGGAGACTCCAGGACCTAGCGGAGGACGAGGGAGGACATCAAGCCCATCAGCACAAACCTATTTTGGACCAGGAGGCCCAGTACAGCCCCGACTTCAGCCCCGAGCCACTGCGTTACAAACCCCCGACCCAACCCATGGGTGAGTTTAATACACAGTCAGCACCGAGGAGCAGCACCTGGGGGCCCGGCCTCTGGTACCCACCCAGCACTAACCCACGACCACCCGTACGGGGAGACTCGCCCAGGAGGCCTCTCCCCCTACGCGCATCTGTGTCCCAGCCATCCATGGCATCTTACCTTGGAACACCCACGTTCCCAGACTTTACGCGTGAGGACAGAGCACAGTATACGGAACTACGCATGTGTTTAGAGACTATCATGTCCAATGTACACGACGAGTCTTATAAATATGCCATCCTCCTCAAGCACCTTAAAGTGCCCAGAGCGCATAACATAGCGCTGGCATATTCGAACTCAAGAACCCCCTACTCAGATGCTCTGGTGGCCCTCGACGCGCGCTATGGACGCATATGGGATTACGTGATCCAAGAAATACGAGATATCGACCGCCTCCCCCAAGCCAAAGACAATAGAGCACTAGATGACCTCTCTATCAAGGTACAATCCCTTGTGGGGATGCTGGGGTCACAAAAGGAGAAGGGGAGATATGAACTATATGCAAATTCCAACGTGGAGCGGATACTGGAGAAGCTCCCTCCAGCCCGTCAAGAGCGTTTTCGGCGGCAGAAAGACCACCGTGACCCCCACGGCCCAGAACCATCCCTCCTTGACCTGGCTGATTTCCTCGCCAGGGAGGTCAGCAGTCTACGATTAGACACATTCGTGTGGGGTGGCTCTAACCCTAAAGATGGACCGAGGAGGTTCAATGACAACCGCCGGTCCGTGACCGTTATGCACCAGGCCGAGTCAGTGCCGCGGCACAAGAACCATAACACCCCCCCCGCGAAGGGAAAGTGGAAGATTGCCTGCCAGTATTGTGAACATGAACATTGGCTGTCTCAATGTGACACCTTTAAGAAGTTGACTGCTGACGAAGTGAGTCAGTGGATCAAAGCGAACCGCCGCTGCTTCCGCTGCGCGCGCAGCCACATGGCAGCTCCTAAGCTACGAGAACAAGGTCCTGGACACTTACGCCGTCCTCGACGATGGGTCTGAAAAGACTCTCCTCCTCGCTTCCGCCGCAGCCCAGTTGGGCCTGCGGGGTAGCGAAGAAACAATGACAATCCGTACTATTCGGCGAGACCTAAAGACCATAAAGGGCGAAAACGTCTCATTCACAATAGCAGCGGTCGAGCAGCCAGAGAAGCGGTACAGCATCACTAATGCCTTCACAAGCCATGACATAGGTCTGTCACGTTATACCTACCCCATCCCACAACTGATGGAGAAATACGTGCACCTACGCGACTGCCTATACCGTTCATCGACGGCGCCACCCCGACCCTGCTCATAGGCTCCGACCACGCAGACCTCATCGTCCCAACGGACGCGGTCCACATCGGACCCAGAGGCTGCCCAGCCGCGGTCAAGACCCGCCTGGGTTGGACGCTACAAGGCCCCCTCTCCGGGTCTTCCAACCGACCGACGGCCACACGCTGCCTCTACACGAGGGTAAGCGACAACGACACCACCCTCTTGCAGCACGTCGAGAGACTATGGACATTATACTCGATGCCCTTCAAGAACGAACAGAAACTAGTTCGCTCCAAGGAAGACAAGTATGCCATAGCTCTCCTCGAGCAGAAGACAAAGAGGGTCGAGGTCGACGGAGTGATGAGATACGCAACTCCACTCTTGAGGCGAGAGGGGATGCCCACCCTCCACGCATCAAAGGAAGCGACACAACGCTATCTACTGAACACCGAGCGGCGTCTAGCTAAAGACCCCCCTCAAGCAACGATATACCGCGCTGAGATCGACAAACTGATCACAGCGGGACATATAAAGAAAATCGACAATCAAGAGGAAGACCAGACGACTGAATCCTGGTACGTGCCCCATCACAAGGTCCACCACAACGGCAAGAACCGCATTGTATTCAACTGCAGTTATCAGATCGGACTACAGAACCTGAATAACTTGCTCCTACCCGGCCCGACACTCGGCCCCTCCCTCCTCGGCGTACTACTACGTTTCCGCCAGGACAAAGTAGCCATCAGCGGCGACATCAAAGGGATGTTCCTACAAGTGCGACTGATGGAGGAAGACAAGCCCCTGCTGCGGTTCCTGTGGAGAGAGAGGATCGACGATGAACAACCCTCCATCTATCAATGGGAGGTCCGCCCCTTCGGCACCACATGCAGCCCATGCTGCGCCACGTTCGCACTACAAAAGCACGTGACCGAAGACCCTGGAGCCGATGAGAAGGTCAGACAAAGCGTAGAGAGGAGTTTCTACGTGGACAACTGCCTACAAAGCGTATCAACGCCAGAAGAAGCCGAAGCCATCCTGCTTAAGCTCCGAGCCTCCCTGATCAAAGGCGGCTTCGACCTTAGGCAATGGGCCAGCAGTGACCCTCAAGTACTTCGCAGCCTCTCCCCAGAGACAAAGGCAGCAAGCAGCGAGACCTGGATGGCGACCACCCCAGGTGAAGCACAGGAAATGACATTGGGCCTCGTCTGGCGCTTCAAAACAGACTCGCTCCATTATAAGCACACACCCCTGACCAAGGAGCAGGGAAGGTCGACCCCTCTACCGACCACTCGACGGAGCGTATACAGAACACTCGCAAGCCAATACGACCCGCTGGGGTGTATCCTACCTTACACCACTCGGGCGAAGATGCTGGTGCTGAACTGTGGGACAAGGAGCAGGGCTGGGACGACCCCATACCCGAGCACCTGGCTTCCACCTGGAGAGAGTGGGAGGGAGAACTCAACTCGCTCCAAAATGTGAACATTCGCCGGAGCTACTTCCCACCCACCGTGCGGCTGGAGACATGTCAGATGGACCTGCACGTCTTCAGTGACGCCTCAGAAGTAGCTTACGGTTCGGTGGCTTACTTGAGAGCCCGAGAGGAGGGAGGAGAAGTACACACAGCCTTCGTCCTGGCTCGCTCAAGAATAGCCCCCCGCAAGCAACAATCTATCCCGCGTCTAGAGCTCTGCACAGCTCTGGTAGGCGCGCAACTCGCCACGCTGATACAACGTGAACTCACCATAATGGTGCGAAAGACAATCCTGTGGTCAGACTCCATGACTGTGCTCACATGGATCCAGTCCGATTCTTGTCGATACAAAGTCTTCGTCGGAGTCCGAGTCACCGAGATTCAAGACTTGGTAGGATCAGCGTGCTGGAGGTACGTTGACACCAAGCAGAACCCAGCAGATGTCATCACACAGGGGATGTCCCTAGACGACCTCACACGTCCCAACATTTACAGTGACGGTCCTGAGTTCCTCAAGCTCCCGGAGGAGGAGTGGCCTACCCCCACACCACGGGAGGCGAGTCAAGAGGAGGCAGAGATCAAGAAGTCTATGTTCTGCGGGCTGACGCACGCCCCAGCTCCAACGGACCCTAACATAGACGACTGCTTAACCCTTGAGAGTGCTCAGAAAAGGACATTCTTGTGGCACCACCCTGAGGTTCCCCCCACCACAGACATTGACGCATCGAACTACGCAGAGGCAGCACTCCTTCTGCTACAGAGAGCCCAAAGAGACTCATTTCCAGACGAGCTAGACTGCCTGCAAGGGGGAAAGCCAATCCCCTCAGACAGCCGACTGCTCACTTTGGCCCCCGAGCTCGACACCCTCATCAGGGTGGGTGGTCGTTTGAGACGGGCCCCGGACTTGACGGATGATGTCAAGCATCCTATCGTCCTCAACAGCAGACACAAGATAACCGAGCTGATCATACAGAAGTACGACGAGGATGTGTACCACGCGGGGGCAGAGAGAGTCTTCGCTGAGATCCGACGACGCTACTGGATACTACAAGGGAGAGAAGCAGTACGTCGCTTCCAACGGACTTGCTTAAACTGTCGCAAGTGGCGAGCACAGCCCAGTATACCTATGATGGCCGACCTGCCTCCCTGCCGCCTCCGACTCGGTGAGAAGGCCTTCCACTCCACGGGCGTGGACTGCTTCGGCCCATTCAACGTCAAGAAAGGAAGAGGGACAGAGAAGAGGTGGGGCATTGTGTACAAGTGTATGACCACCCGAGCTGTTCATATAGAAATCCTTCAGACCATGAGTACGGATTCATTCCTCATGTCCTTCCGGAGATTTCAAGCCCGAAGAGGAATCCCGGCTGTGTTGTTGTCCGATCAAGGGACAAACTTCAAAGGCGGAGAAAGAGAATTGAGAGAGAGCTTCCAGGCTATGGGTGAAGGACTTAAGACCCGCCTCGCTCCCTCTCAGATCAAATTCCAGTTCAACCCCCCGAACGCCCCTCATTTCGGGGGAGCCTGGGAAAGAGAAGTCCGTTCTATAAAGACTGCTCTGTACACCGTGCTTGGGGCCCAGACCGTGGCGGAAGAAGTCCTCACGACAGTCCTCACGGAGATCAAGGGCGTCTTGAACTCGAAGCCCCTCGGCTACGTCTCAAGTGATGTAGCAGACTTCGACCCAGTCACCCCAAACTATCTCTTGATGGGGCGGCTGGACCCTGCCCTTCCACAGGCGGTGTACAGACCTGAGGAGGTGAACGGCCGAAGAATGTGGAGATACAGTCAGGTATTGGCTGACCAGTTTTGGACCAGTTTCCTCCTCCACTATCTACCATCCCTCCAAGCCCGTCAGAAGTGGGTAAAGGACAGGGACAACCTGAAGGTGGACACAGTCGTTATGATCATAGACCAGTCACTACCCCGAGCTACGTGGCCGGCCGGACGCGTAAGCAAAGTGATTACTGGTGCCGATGGGAAAGTCAGAGCGGCAGAAGTCATAGTCCAAGGGCGGACTTACACCCGACCCGTGGCGAAGCTGATAGAGTTGCCGGAGCTCCCTGACTCCCCTGATGACGACCATGACCCACTGACTTTGTAGATTGCCCTACTCCTCACAACAAGTATTGAGCAGTTGACTGGACTATTAATCTGTCTCCCTTAAACTAATTAGGTGCGGACTAATTAGGAGGCGGCTGTTGTGAAGGGCCAGATTAAAAGCTGAGAATCTACGTTTATTGTTTTATATACCTTGTATATTATTTATATATACAATTTATATCCCTTTAAGCCTGCGTTTGAATCCTAGTAATAGTCACTTTCCTTATTGGATAACGTTCTCGGCGCCAGACGGCGCGCCCCTAAAGTCAGGTTCAAAGGCGAGCCCAGGCATGTTGGAGCATGCCTGGAGACGGCGCATTGATTCAAGACGAGAACTGAGGTTTGGCACTAGAAAGCCACTTAAGTATATATATCGCGGCAGGTGCGAACAGCAGTGTGCGTTCGTTCGGTAAAACAGTGAAGTGCAAGCAGTTAGTCTAAACAGAGTGTTGAGAACCACGTGCGAAGTGAATAGTAAAAGTGTCAGAGTTAATGCAGTAACGTCAAGTTTGACTTAGCTTAATGTGAAGTAAAAAGTCGTTATTTATTGTGCATCGTGCCAACAGCAGTTTGTTCGTGTGCAGCATTACCCAGCAGTTAGTTCGTTTAGTAGCTAGTGGAACCTTAGCCAGTGTGCGTGGACTAAATACATTGGTGCCAGTACACGAGGAGGGCCTAGTCGTGGAACCTACTGGACATGTGCATATTGGAACCGACGGCGGCGATTGCAGAACCAGTATTGGTTGAATTATAGTGATTGTGGAACGTACTACCTGGAGAAGAGCATCGTTAATACCCACTGTCGTTTGGATTTAACCACCTTGAAGATCTACTTCGGGCTGGCTTCGTGGACCGAAGCTAGCTGGCTATCGTCATTGCTATCGGGCAATTGGATTACAGTTATTGCTTTGTTGCTGAGCCTTTGGATTACAAGGACTGGATTCTATACGAGAACCCCCTTCTTCTTCAATTGAACAGACTGAGTATCCGAACATTCTTCCTTCCTCCAGAGCTTACATCTCTGGGAGGAAACCCCCTGTCTCCAGCGGTACCAGCGTTTCCCCCTATATTGCCATCCTACGCCAAGCGGCGTTTAGTCTAGTACCCCATCGTAGGAATTATTCATTCCAAGCGACTTTTGCTACTGACTGACTTATTCATATTCTTCGCCATACAAGCGCGACCTTAATTCCTATCTCTGTACAATTTGCTGCATAACAATAAATATTCTAAATGATATTTCTTTGTCACCGTGCCGTATTATTCTGAGTGTCTGCCATAATTAACTGTACTTTCTGGCAAGTAATAATAATGATAATTAGCAGTGGTTTAATCTATCACAATCTTTAATACAGTCAGGGTTTTGTAACCCCTCAGTTACAGTAGTGTTGCAGACGGACAGTTGGTAAGCATGCACTCATGTGTGTAGTGAAACACAGATGAGTGCATGCAATAGCAACTGAACATTTTGAAAAATTAAAGATAGAGCTGATAGCGATAGCAACTGAACATTATGAAAGATTAAAGATAGAGCTGATAGCGGATCTATTTGAGGCACAGGGGCGGCGCAAAGAGGGTTGCGTCCTCCCCGTCTTAATCACGGGACGTTCAACACTCCGGTCATCGCTCCGAGACAGCCGGAGACAGGGAGATAGGGGGCGGCGCAGAGAGGGTCGCAACCTCCCCGTCATCATCGCGGGACGTCCAGCACTCCGGTCATCACTACGAGACAGCCGGAGACAGGGAGACAGGAGGGCACGCAGAGAGGGTCGCATCCTCCCGGTCTTCACCCCGGATGTCCGACACTCCGGTCATCACTCCGGGACAGCAACTCACAGGGAGACAGGGAGACGGGACAGGTGTTAGACAGCTTGCGTGATTGTAGTGGGCGGACATAGCAATAGATACAAGTGGTAAGCATATATGTGAATAGAATAGATATATGAAGTAAGCATATTATGTGAATAGAATAGAAGTACTTAACCCAGCAATGAAACCACGTTGACAGACCACAAACCATGTTGACAGACCATGGACAGAAGACGGTAAGGAGCTGATCCATGGCCTCGTGGTGCACATAGAGCAGTCACTGCAATCTTGGCTAATGCCCGCTCTTAACTGTGAGATATTTTGCAACTTATAAGTTCCTTGCAAGCCACACTGTGCGACACGAATTGAATAATCTTGGGTACGACCATCAATCTGATGCATGTACACTGTGCGATGAGAATCGTAGGCTACGACGCAGACTACGTAGCGTCATAATAAAGCGTAGCATCATCATAAAGCGTTATCCTGTGTGTCATCAGTGTGCGTCAACCTGACGAGTTGTAAACAAGACGGTCGTGATACGAAGAAGAGAAGACTGTGAACATGCCAATGTCCAGGAAGCGAACACTTGCCATAGTGGCTTTTATGTGCCTAGAGAGGCCGGCTATATTTAAAAAAAAAAAGAGAAAGAGAACAAAGTCGTGGCTAGGGAAAAGAGGCCAACTGGGAATGCCAGTCCTGCAAATGGAACTTGAGGTAAGTAACGTTATTAACGTCAGCATGCTAACGCTACATGTGTCGTAGCCTCCTAATGAATGTTGAGCTTGTTATCACTGCTAGCTTGTGTTGTTCCCAATGCACTCATTAAAGTCTGCCTGTTGTACTTCTAGATAGATGATCGAAGTGGATTCAGAAGTCTACTCCGCATGGATGTGGAACAGTTCGATCATCTGCTACAGCTGGTGGCTCCTTATATCTCCAAAGCAGACACCCAGATGAGGAGAGCAATCACTGCCAGAGAGAGACTGTCCATCACACTGCGATACTTAGCAACAGGTAATAATCAGGGGTTGTAGTGGAGGGTAAACCCAAGTGAACTCAGTTTACTCACCTATTTTCTGAATAACTGTATTAATGAGTGAGGGGAACACGGTGGGAAACATCAGTGTGCTGCTGTGCTCAAAATAGGCCTAATTATCTATATAGGCCTAATGTTGTGGAATTATTTAATATCCATAATATTTAATAAATAGGCCTATTGTTTAGTTTGTTATAGACCTACCTTCAGGATAGTTATTCTCGCCATATCCCGTTTTTTAACCACCAATTTGACCACGCACATAGGCCTAGGCCTACTTCGATGTATTGGTGATAAATAATCTTTTTACTTATTTCATACACTAAATCGGATTTGCCTACAAAGTAGCCTAGGTTAGGCAGGCAGGCTATTAGGCTACAGTGTATCCGCGGTGACCAGAATGTAACTATAGAATGTGTCAGTCTAATAGTTCTGATATGCTGCAGTTTGGCACATTTATTTGTCGACGCGCATACATAAATGATATTCTACAATCATTCTCCATGCTGACAGGAGAGTCGTTCACTTCCCTGAGCTTCCAGTACCGTATTGGACAGAGCACTGTTGGTGTGATTGTCAAGGAGACATGCAAGGTGTTGCACCAGGTCCTGAAGAAGGATCACCTGACGGTAAGATCCATTTAGAAGCAGCTAGAATGTAACATATGGGACAATCATACCTAGATCAGATAAATATTGATAGATTCATGTCACTGTTCTGATGCAGTCTGTCTGTCTGTTTGTGTAGACACCGACTACAGAGGCTGAGTGGAGAGCAGTGGCCAGTGGCTTCCAGGAGAATTGGCAATTCCCTCACTGTCTCGGAGCCATAGATGGAAAACACATCACCATCCGCCCACCAGGCAACAGTGGGAGCACCTTCAGGAACTACAAGTTTCGTTTCTCTGTGGTCCTGATGGCTGTTGTAGACGCCAATTATCGTTTCCTCTATGCGAATATTGGAACCCAGGGCAGAGTGTCTGATGGAGGTGTTTATGCCCACTGTGACCTGAAAAAGGCATTGGACAGCAACCAGTTAAATGTCCCGCCAGCCCAAAGTCTGCCAGGTACAGATGTAGTCACCCCTTTCATGTTCATTGCAGACGAGGCTTTTCCGCTCCACACACACCTGATGAAGCCATACCCCTTCAGACAGCTTGACCATGGCCAGCGTGTCTACAACTACAGACTGTCAAGAGCGAGGCGTGTTGTAGAGAATGCGTTTGGCATACTTGCCAACAAATGGCGAGTCTTTTTCACCATCATTCCCCTAGACCCAGATACTGTGAGGTTTTGTCCGCTGCTCACCAACTTTCTCTGTCTTCTTTAAGCCTACTGTTAGGAATTCCCTACTCACTCTCTCTAGCCCCCACCCTCTCGTTCTTTACTCTCAGTGGCCACACCTGTTCGATTATCAATTACCTCTCGCACCTGTGGTGGCAGGCTAATTAGTTCCCCTGTGGGCTTTAAATACCAGGGCGCTTCCCCTCGTTTCGGCGTGGGGTCGTGTTGTATTCATGCTGAGTCATATTCTCTAACATCTAGACTCTTTCGGGAGATCCTCTGGTCTACCAATGCTGTATATGGATTTCTCCAGCCTTGAGATGTTTTGCTCCAGCCTTCGTCTGCTGTCGCCGTAGCCTGTGGAGGAGACTGTTCTGCGCTCCCTGTACTTCCACGGGAGGCACCCCAGCGCTCCACTGCAGACCCCAGCGCAGCTGTTCGTCCTGACGCACATCTAGACCAACGCGCATCTCCCGGACCCTCGGGCTTGGCACGCTCTCCAGTCACCAGCGCGCAACGCGCATCTGCAAGGGCTTGGCACGCTCTCCAGTCACCAGCGCGCAACGCGCATCTTCAAGGGCTTGGCACGCTCTCCAGTCTCCAGCGCGCAACGCGCATCTTCCAAGGATCCTCGTGCTTGGCACGCTCTCCAGTCACCAGCGCGCAACGCGCATCTGCAAGGGCTTGGCACGCTCTCCAGTCACCAGCGCGCAACGCGCATCTTCAAGGGCTTGGCACGCTCTCCAGTCTCCAGCGCGCAACGCGCATCTTCCAAGGATCCTCGTGCTTGGCACACTCCTCCTCGCAGACGCACCCCGAGGCGTCTCTCGGTTCCGACGTGCACACCAAGGTGTGGCGCGCCACTTTGTTCCTCGGCTCCGACAGCGGCTACCCGGTGGACGACACCCTCGCCACCGCCGCTGTTCCAGCACTCTGTTCCTCGGCTCCGACAGCGGCTACCCGGTGGACGACACCCTCGCCACCGCCGCTGTTCCAGCACTCTGTTCCTCGGCTCCGACAGCGGCTACCCGGTGGACGACACCCTCGCCACCGCCACTGTTCCAGCACTCTGTTCCTCGGCTCCGACAGTCGGCTACCCGGTGGACGACACCCTCGCCACCGCCACTGTTCCAGCACTCTGTTCCTCGGCTCCGACAGCGGCTACCCGGTGGACGACACCCTCGCCACCGCCACTGTTCCAGCACTCTGTTCCTCGGCTCCGACAGTCGGCTACCCGGTGGACGACACCCTCGCCACCGCCACTGTTCCAGCACTCTGTTCCTCGGCTCGGACAGCCAGCCACCCGGTGGCGATGCCCTCGCCCCGCTGCTGTCCCTGTACCATTACGCATACGCCTGGGTGAGTTTTGATTGTGATGTCATTCACCCAGCGTAATGCCTCTTGCCCCCGTTCCCGCTGCTGTTTCCTGTACCATTACGCATACGCCTGGGTGAGTTTTGATTGTGATGTCACTCACCCAGCGTAATGCCTCTTGCCCCCGTTCCCGCTGCTGTTTCCTGTACCATTACGCATACGCCTGGGTGAGTTTTGATTGTGATGTCACTCACCCAGCGTAATGCCTCTTGCCCCCGTCTCGCTGCTGTTCCTGTACCATTACGCATACGCCTGGGTGAGTTTTGATTGTGATGTCACTCACCCAGCGTATTGCCCCCTTTAGTTCTCACTTAGTTAGTAGTTTGGACATTTCATCTCCCACTCTGTTTTTGTTCTCACTTAGATAGTATTTTTGGACATTACATCTCCCCCTGTGTGTTTGTCACACGAAGATATTATTACTTTGTTACCTTGTTTATTTGGACTGTTCTGCATCTGCTCTGTTTGTTCCCTTTTGAATATTAACCCTCTCCTCTGTTCTGCAGAGCGGCCCAGATGTTTTCCCACCAGTCCCCAGTTCCTCCCTGTTCCCCAGCCCGCCTCCGTGGGCCTCAGTCCCCTCTGTTCCCTAGTTCTCCCCTTTCTAGTTCCACCTAGTTCCTGGTCCCAAGTTCTCCCCTTCTAGTTCCACCTAGTTCCTTGTCCCTAGTTCTCCTAGTCCCCAGTTCTCCTGTTCCCTAGCTCTCCTTGTCCCGACTTCTCCTAGTCTCTAGTTCCTCTGTTCCTTTAACCTTCCCCTAGTGTTCCTTTAACTTTCCCCTAGCGTTCATTAACCTTCCCTTAGTGTTCCCTTTTCCTGCCCGCCTCTTAAAGGCACCTAGTTTTTCCCCTCTTGTTATATTCCTGTATTTGTGTTCTCCCTTAAAGGGACAGTGCCCTTTTTCCCTGTCTCTCAATAAATATCTGTTTCTTGGCAAACCATCATACCTGTCTTGTGTTGTGCGATTGGGGTCGGTTACAAACCATAACAGTACGACCCCACCAAATCGACGACCCCAGCCAGCACAGACGGTGTATGTTGAGTTTGCCTTTTTTTTTCTCTTGTTCCCTCTAGTTCCCCTCTAGCTCCCCTGTTTGACCCCCCTGCAGCTTGTTAGGCCTCTACTACCAGCATGGCCCCTGTAGCTAGCCTTGCCCTGGCAGCTAACCCAGTCCCTCAGCAGAGCCCCAGTCTGCTAGCTTAGCCCCGGCTGCTAGCACAGCCTCTATGTTTTATGCAGCCCTTGCTGCTGGCATGGGCCCTGTAGCTAGCCATGCCAGGCAGCTAACCCAATTCCCTCTGCATGGCCCCGGTCTGCTAGCTTGGCCCCGGCTGTTAGCACAGCCTCTATGTTATTGCAGCCTTGCAGCTGGCATAGGCCCTGTAGCTAGCCAGGCCCAAGCAGCTAACCCGGTCCCTCTGCATGGCCTCCATTTTTTTGTGTAGTTTCCCCACTGCTAGGACTGCCCTTTCAGCTAGCAAGGTCAGTTTATTCTCCCACTGCTAGGACTGCCCTTTCAGCTAGCAAGGTCAGTATTCCCACTGCTAGGACTGCCCTTTCAGCTAGCAAGGTCAGTTTATCTCCCACTGCTAGGACTGCCCTTTCAGCTAGCAAGGTCAGTTTTATCCCCACTGCTAGGACTGCCCTTTCAGCTAGCATGGTCAGTTTATCCCCACTGCTAGGACTGCCCTTTCAGCTAGCAAGGTCAGTTTATCTCCCACTGCTAGGACTGCCCTTTCAGCTAGCAAGGTCAGTTTCTCTCCCACTGCTAGGACTGCCCCTTCAGCTAGCATGGTCAGTTTGCTCCCACTGCTAGGACTGCCCTTTCAGCTAGCAAGGTCAGTTTATCCCACTGCTAGGACTGCCCTTTCAGCTGGCAAGGTCAGTATTCCCACTGCTAGGACTGCCCTTTCAGCTAGCAAGGTCAGTTTATCTCACACAGCTAGGACTGTCCTTCCAGCTAGCTTGTTCTCTCTTGCTGGTCCAGCCCTGTCTGCCAGCCTAGCTCCGGCAGCTAGCGCAGCCTCTATGTTAATGTAGCAGTACAGCTGGCATAGGCCCTGTAGCTATCAGTGCCTTGGCAGCTACCCTTTCCCCCTGCTAGCCTAGCTCGGCAGCTAGCGCAGCCTCTATGTTGATGTAGCAGTACAGCTAGCATAGGCCCTGTAGCTATCAGTGCCCTGGCAGCTACCCTTTCCCTCTGCTAGCCTAGCTCGGCAGCTTGCACAGCCTCTATGTTGATGTAGCAGTACAGCTAGCATAGGCCCTGTAGCTATCAGTGCCCTGGCAGCTAACTTTCCCTCTGCTAGCCCTTTCCCGGTGCTACCATGGTTACCCCTTAGCTACCCTGCTTGCCCCTCAGTTCCTCTAGACCAGTTCTCTAGACCAGTTCTCTTGGCCAGTTCTCTAGGCCAGTTCTCTAGACCAGTTCCTCTAGACTAGTTCTCTGGACCCAGTTCCTCCTGACCCGGTTCCTCTAGGCCCGGTTTCCTCTAGGCCAGTTCCTCCTGTTGCCCCTCTGCTACCCTAGTTACCCCTCGGCGACCCTGTTTCTTTTGCTAGCCCCACTCTTGTGGTGGCTTCCCCTGCTGGCTTGGCCAGTACCTTTTTGTTTTTGTCTTGTTTTGCCCCCTGCCACTCTGTCTGTATTTGTTTTGGGTCGCCAGGTGGCTCCCGTTGAGGGGGGGGTACTGTGAGGTTTTGTCCGCTGCTCACCAACTTTCTCTGTCTTCTTTAAGCCTACTGTTAGGAATTCCCTACTCACTCTCTCTAGCCCCCACCCTCTCGTTCTTTACTCTCAGTGGCCACACCTGTTCGATTATCAATTACCTCTCGCACCTGTGGTGGCAGGCTAATTAGTTCCCCTGTGGGCTTTAAATACCAGGGCGCTTCCCCTCGTTTCGGCGTGGGGTCGTGTTGTATTCATGCTGAGTCATATTCTCTAACATCTAGACTCTTTCGGGAGATCCTCTGGTCTACCAATGCTGTATATGGATTTCTCCAGCCTTGAGATGTTTTGCTCCAGCCTTCGTCTGCTGTCGCCGTAGCCTGTGGAGGAGACTGTTCTGCGCTCCCTGTACTTCCACGGGAGGCACCCCAGCGCTCCACTGCAGACCCCAGCGCAGCTGTTCGTCCTGACGCACATCTAGACCAACGCGCATCTCCCGGACCCTCGGGCTTGGCACGCTCTCCAGTCACCAGCGCGCAACGCGCATCTGCAAGGGCTTGGCACGCTCTCCAGTCACCAGCGCGCAACGCGCATCTTCAAGGGCTTGGCACGCTCTCCAGTCTCCAGCGCGCAACGCGCATCTTCCAAGGATCCTCGTGCTTGGCACGCTCTCCAGTCACCAGCGCGCAACGCGCATCTGCAAGGGCTTGGCACGCTCTCCAGTCACCAGCGCGCAACGCGCATCTTCAAGGGCTTGGCACGCTCTCCAGTCTCCAGCGCGCAACGCGCATCTTCCAAGGATCCTCGTGCTTGGCACACTCCTCCTCGCAGACGCACCCCGAGGCGTCTCTCGGTTCCGACGTGCACACCAAGGTGTGGCGCGCCACTTTGTTCCTCGGCTCCGACAGCGGCTACCCGGTGGACGACACCCTCGCCACCGCCGCTGTTCCAGCACTCTGTTCCTCGGCTCCGACAGCGGCTACCCGGTGGACGACACCCTCGCCACCGCCGCTGTTCCAGCACTCTGTTCCTCGGCTCCGACAGCGGCTACCCGGTGGACGACACCCTCGCCACCGCCACTGTTCCAGCACTCTGTTCCTCGGCTCCGACAGTCGGCTACCCGGTGGACGACACCCTCGCCACCGCCACTGTTCCAGCACTCTGTTCCTCGGCTCCGACAGCGGCTACCCGGTGGACGACACCCTCGCCACCGCCACTGTTCCAGCACTCTGTTCCTCGGCTCCGACAGTCGGCTACCCGGTGGACGACACCCTCGCCACCGCCACTGTTCCAGCACTCTGTTCCTCGGCTCGGACAGCCAGCCACCCGGTGGCGATGCCCTCGCCCCGCTGCTGTCCCTGTACCATTACGCATACGCCTGGGTGAGTTTTGATTGTGATGTCACTCACCCAGCGTAATGCCTCTTGCCCCCGTTCCCGCTGCTGTTTCCTGTACCATTACGCATACGCCTGGGTGAGTTTTGATTGTGATGTCACTCACCCAGCGTAATGCCTCTTGCCCCCGTTCCCGCTGCTGTTTCCTGTACCATTACGCATACGCCTGGGTGAGTTTTGATTGTGATGTCACTCACCCAGCGTAATGCCTCTTGCCCCCGTCTCGCTGCTGTTCCTGTACCATTACGCATACGCCTGGGTGAGTTTTGATTGTGATGTCACTCACCCAGCGTATTGCCCCCTTTAGTTCTCACTTAGTTAGTAGTTTGGACATTTCATCTCCCACTCTGTTTTTGTTCTCACTTAGATAGTATTTTTGGACATTACATCTCCCCCTGTGTGTTTGTCACACGAAGATATTATTACTTTGTTACCTTGTTTATTTGGACTGTTCTGCATCTGCTCTGTTTGTTCCCTTTTGAATATTAACCCTCTCCTCTGTTCTGCAGAGCGGCCCAGATGTTTTCCCACCAGTCCCCAGTTCCTCCCTGTTCCCCAGCCCGCCTCCGCGGGCCTCAGTCCCCTCTGTTCCCTAGTTCTCCCCTTTCTAGTTCCACCTAGTTCCTGGTCCCAAGTTCTCCCCTTCTAGTTCCACCTAGTTCCTTGTCCCTAGTTCTCCTAGTCCCCAGTTCTCCTGTTCCCTAGCTCTCCTTGTCCCGACTTCTCCTAGTCTCTAGTTCCTCTGTTCCTTTAACCTTCCCCTAGTGTTCCTTTAACTTTCCCCTAGCGTTCATTAACCTTCCCTTAGTGTTCCCTTTTCCTGCCCGCCTCTTAAAGGCACCTAGTTTTTCCCCTCTTGTTATATTCCTGTATTTGTGTTCTCCCTTAAAGGGACAGTGCCCTTTTTCCCTGTCTCTCAATAAATATCTGTTTCTTGGCAAACCATCATACCTGTCTTGTGTTGTGCGATTGGGGTCGGTTACAAACCATAACAGATACAGTGTCCCAGGTAACCCTGGCTGCTCTATCCCTGCACAACTACCTACGAGCCCAGGCCACAGACACCTACATCCCCCCTGCTCTGGTCAACATGGAGGATGAGGACCACCACATCATCCCTGGGAGCTGGCGCAGTGATGCCGCCCTGGCATCAGTGCCTGCTAGCAGGGATCGGAATGCCAACAGAACTGCAAAGGAGCAGCGTGACACACTGAAACAATACTTTGTCTCACCATCAGGTTCTGTGCATTGGCAGGAAGACATGTTGTAATGTCCTTTTTGGGGGGGGGGTTCGAATTGCAGCCTCCCGTAGGTGGTCTTTAAGAGCGGTTTTGAATGTGGGTAGGGATTCACATCTTTTTAATGCTGTGGGTAGGGCGTTCCACATTGTTATGGCATAATTGCGAAATTTGTTTAGTCCCTTGTTTGTGCCGAATCTGGGTTGCACATGATTTGTGGAACTCCCTCTGGTGTTGTGGGTATGGTATTCACATTTTGACATGTACATGGGTACCTGTGTAGTGTATCTTGTAGACCAGGCCCATTGCAAGTTGCTGTACTGTCGTCTACTCTAAGCCATAGGTAGTCAAAGTGGGCAGGGGTGAGGTGGGTTCTGCAGAGCCGCACTGCCGTCTCTGTGATTATTTGCCCAGGCTTCATACCACAGCCGGGCAAATTAACACAGACTGAGATGAACTTTAGATCTCCCGCATCTCCTGCATTGAAATGCTCCAACTTCTTAAAATGTCGTCAGTTTTCTGGTCGCTCAGAAGCATTTTGAAATTATCTAAAGTTAATGATCGTGATATGAAGCGAGCAAAGCGTAGTTGCGGTACATGACTCCCTAAAAACTTGGTATTTCACCCGGGGGAGATGCATAATAATCTATGGTGCCTACATCATAGATTAAAACGTTTAAATTTTTTCAATAGATTTTTGGAATTTGTGGATGTATTTTTAATTGGTAGTGATACAATTGCAATGCTTATGTTACTCGTTTCTTCAGTTGGTGCAATTACCAGAGACGGCGCATGTTGCAAATCCTTGGATATATATTAGTGCTTGTCAAAAGTAACATGTGGAAAACATGAGAGCATGGGCTGAGATGGTCACAGAGCTCACTGAAGCTAGCACTGCTACTTCCTGCAAAACCATGCCCATCTGTGTGAAATACCAAGTTGTATAGTCTAGTTTGACGTTAAAGGGATATTTCACTTTAGTATAACTTGTCAACATTCAGTTGTCATACAGGAGACAGTCTACATAATTATCTGAAGACTCATCAAATGCCAAAACAAACCTGTAGCCTACCTTCCACTCAGAAGTGTCTGTTTTATTGAAATTTGCACATCAGTAGTTTGTTTATACTTAGTTCAGACATATGCGTGCTGATTTTATGCCTGTTTATTTTATACTATAGTTATTAATATTTGTTGTTATATTGTAGAAATGTGTGCATTGAAATGTCTGTAAAGTCTCAATGACATTGAAAATGAGGGTGACTTCAATTGTCAGAGTATAAATAAAGGTTGATGATATGATATAATGTTAATAGACTAGGTCCCCACAATTAATTAAAATTAATGAGGAGGACCCTGATTCCTGGGAGGAATGGACAACAGGGACAGTGGTCACTAGCTTACTTGTAGATGTTCTTGGATGGAAGTAAGACTGCTGGACCTTGAATCTGAAGTTCTACAAAATTGAAATATCAATCTAACACATCTAACACGGGTCATTGATAATCCCGATACAAGTTACCAGCAGTAGATTTGGCAGACGCCTTCTCAAGACTATAAACTGTAATTATTTTATTATTTACATATTGCCTATAGCTACCAGCCTGCTTGTACCAGTACCATTCCGTGCTATATTATTTCCATGGTCTAGGAAAGTTCAACATGAGTTACTCTCCCAAAGCCAAAACTGCTGTTTGTCCTGCAGTGGAACGCAGCCCCTGATTGGTACGTGAAATACTCTGCTCTGGCATAACAGTAATGGTGTCTCCCAATTAATCATTTTCTTTGTCTTTATTATAACTGCTTTATTAATTTCATTCTATTTCCTTGTTTGTCTGAGAAATGTAAATAAATGAAACTGGAATGGTTTATCAAAGTAATCTTTATTTTTGAATATCAGACAAGTGTAAACAAGCCACAACACTGCAATATCTATAAAGAACAGTGCTGGCCACAACCCTGAAATACCAAAACAGAAATGAGCTGACAGTATATGAACTTACTGTTCACTGCTCAACAGGGGCTAGAAAACTTCAAATAAAGTGCAAAGTATAAGGAAAATAAAACGGTTACTATAAAAACGAGCTTCCTGAGCCCCCTCCATCCCCAGGCCCGGCAGCCGCGAACCCCAACCCCGGAGGACCCGGTGTCCGGCGCCCCCGCGGGCCAAAGCATCATGCCTCTTTAATGCCTCGACCCGCAGAGACCCCGAACCACGGCCCCCCCCCCCAGTCAGAGCCCACGGCCACCAGACCCATAGCCAAAGGGGGCCCAGAAAATATACATCATTAAAATTACTAGAAAAAAAACAAGTGGACAATGGCACTCGCTCGCTCTGCTCCCCCCTTTTGATCACAAAAAAATAATGTAAAATAAGGTGCTTCAAGATATCAAAAAAATGAAAAAATGCTACAACAGTGCAAGCATGACCAGAAGTCGTACCAGTTGTACTGATTATCAGAAATCATATTCACCCTGCGTATCTGAATTTTCAGTGAGCATCCCCATGTAGCTACTAGAAGGTTGAGAACTGGGAGTGGCAGGAGGCTGCTGGAGGGTTGAAAGGTTTGCCGCTGGTGTGGTGTGTTGTGTGGGAAGGTGTGATACATCGGCTGTGATGCAGGACTCTGCATCTGTTGGAGTATTGACTTGCTTCTGTCCTGAGCTTCATAAATCATCCTCATGATGGACCGTCTTGCTCGCATTTTCTCAGCAGGATCTGTTACGTGATGCATCTCACTGCCCACTTGCCTACCAAATATCACATCTTCATCATCATCTTTGTTGTCAGCTGAAACTACTTGCTTGAGGAGGTCAATTTTCTCTCTCTCAAGGTTTAGCCCTCTCTCCCATGGCTTGCTCCTTTGCCGGACCACTTTTGCCTGACCACCCGGTGTGGGTGCGGGTGAGGGTGTGGATGTACGGCTACGGTACACATTGGACACTTGGGTTGGTGGGTCCTGTGCTGAGGATTCTGACGCCGCTGATTCCCCAAGGTCATCACTCTCTGGATCTTGTTCAGCAGTGTCAGCACAGCTGTCCGTCACTGGCATTGAATCATCTAGCTGGATGAAGGACATAGGATCAGAATAATCTTTATTGACCAAGTACTGTATACACACAACAATGATTATGCAGGTGACACCATTTCTGTGAACTGTAGGACACAGTACAAAGAGGTGATAATTAAGCAATAAACCACGAGAGGCAGTGGGTTACAGGGTATTTTACAAAGGCTAGGGGGCTACAGTATATAGTTTGTAGATATATGGAAAATATATAGTTTGGTATAAAATTCCAAATAGAATGGGTTACAGAGAAACGTGTTCATCCAGTTGATTTTAAACGTGTAATTAAAAGTAGAGACATTTAAGAAGTCAAGGCCACCACAGACAATAGTATTCATTATTAAGAAATAAACGGTCTGACAACTTTAGTGGTATGTACAGTAAGTACGTTATTATATTGTCAATTTCCAAATATACACATACCTCCAGGGTGCTGTAGGCCTGACGAGGCAATACATGATGCTTGAGGAAGTCTAGGTACTTCAGTATCCATGTCTGTCGCTGGGTTGGGTCTTTTGTCCCACTTCCACTGGGTTTGGGATGTAATAGCTTCCCGTATTGGGTGCGCAGGGACGCTGCATGCGTTACTACCTCTTCGGCTGTGAAGCGTAATAACAACATTACGTTAGTTCATGTACACTGAAAGTGGGCTGACAGAAACAAGACTGTACTTGCATAGTGTGTGTGTGTGTGTGCTAGCTAGCTAGCGCTAGCCGCTAACGTTAAACTCACCCGGGAGCTGCAATTCCTCCGCTATTTCCTTCCATTCTTTGTCCTTCTGTACGCGGTCATGGTAACAGCTGGAGGACACATCATACAGACAAGGCTTCTGTTGCCACAACTCAACGAGCCTCTCCTCTTTGTTACGACTCCACACAATTGGCGTCCTTTCGCGGGGTGGCATATTGTATTTGTACAGTCGCACATAAACGCTCATGTGCGGTCGCACTGATCACACGTCATCATGCTGCATTTCTATTGGTTGGTAGCTGACGCTGGTCGTAGAATATCAAGCACTGTCAGATATTTGTCGCAGGCATCTTTGATCGCAAGACTTGCACATCGGTCATCTTTGAACCTCTCTCACTGTGCGACGTACGACCAGCGTCTTGGAGCCACGATTTCGCCCACGACCACAGATTATGCCACGATTGGTCATCTTTCGTCTGGGACGGCCGAAATCGCCCAGTTAAGAGCGGGCATAAGACCCCGAGACATCCATCACCTTGGTCAGCACTACGAGACAAGCACTCAGAGAGATGGGGGGGTTGGGACAGGGGTTAGAGAGTTCCTTCCCATGTTTGTAGTGGGCGGAGATGGAGCAACAGATACATGCAGTGAGCACATGTACACATGGCGACAGCAGAACCACAGTATACAAGAAAATTGTGAAATAGAGCAATAGATAGAACAACCACTGCAAGCGTATGGACACAGGGTGAGATACGAGACAACAGCCGTGGGGGCAGGAGGAGCCACTCAGAAGGTTCAGCACTGCAGGCCAGACAGAAGGCTGCACGAAGCCATTCCACGGGACCGGCCGAGACAGAGGCCAAAAGGTTCTCCCATGTCTGCAGAAAAGCAGACATGGGAGAAAATAGACATCCTAACTAAACTAGACAGATTAATCTAAAAGTCAGTCCCCGACCAGGTGAGATCAGGGTAGGTTGAAGGAGAGAGAGAAAAGATGGGTCTTGAGCAGGGATTTAAAAGCTTCGACAGAGCAGGCGCCCCTGACGACGGCAGGTAATTTGTTCCACAGGGAGCACAAAGGCTCTGTGGCCGGCAGATTTCTTTTTAACCCTATAGGAATCGATAGAAGCCCCGGATTTTGTGAGCGCAGAGCACGAGCGGGCGAGTATCGGGAGATGAGATCGGATAGATACAGTAGAGCGGTGCAAGCCCCTAAACAAATTTGTAGGTGAGGAGTAGCACTTTAAAGTCAGATCGGGCTTGAATAGGAAGCCAGTGTAGGGCGGACAAAACTGGTGTGATGTGATAACATTTTCTAGTTCTAGTTAGTATCCGTGCAGCCGCATTTTGCACGAGTTGAAGATTTTTTATGCTTGAATTAGGTAGGCCTGAAAAAAGTGCATTACAGTAGTCCAGACGTGATGAGACAAAAGCATGAATCAGGGTTTCAGCATCAGCCAGATTTAAAATGGGGCGAATTTCTTGCGATATTACGAAGATGGAAGAAGGCAATTCTGGTGAATTTTTTTATATGTGCATTAAATGAGAGGGAGGAATAAAAAATTACTCAGAGGTTTTTTATGGTGGAGCTCTGGGATACATGACAAGTATCAAAGTTGAGGGATATGTCCTGAAACAGGCCTCTGTGGTTTGGGGGGCCAACAATTAACATCTCAGTTTTTATCTGCATTAAGGAGTAGAAAGTTTTGCGACATCCACTTTTTGACGGCAAGCAGGCAGGCCTCAAGGTTTTGTAATTGGGAGGAATCATTTGGCTTAATAGGTATATATAATTGGGTGTCATCAGCGTAAAAATGAAAGTTTATGCCAAATTTGCGTATGATATTGCTGAGGGGTAGCATGTCAATCGAAAATAGCAAATGGCCCAGGACAGAGCCTTGTGGGACACCACATTGCACTGGGAGGGTCTCAGATGTTAAATCATTATAGACCACGCAGTGTGTTCTATCAGTTAAATAAGATTTAAACCAAGCAAGTGCGTGACCCCGAATGCCAACATGATTCTCAAGCCGACCTAGAAGAATCGAATGATCGATAGTGTAAAAGGCTGCACTGAGATCAAGCAATAAGAGCACAGAAGTTAGGTTCGAGTCAAGAGAGAGCAGTAAGTCATTTGTGACTTTGGTAACCGCCGTTTCGGTGGAGTGTAAGGCTCTAAAGCCAGATTGAAACACACTGTTTTCTTTCTGTTTTGCTTGTGTTTAAAATGGGCACTTTCTAATTTCTAATTTTGGCGCGAGGGGCAGGATATTTGGGAAAACATGGTCGTCATGACTCTGTTTTGGGTGTTTTCCCAACTATCCTAGTGCGCACGGCTAATGCTAATGCTACAATGCTGGGTCTCCGTTCTTGGTTCCCCGCCGAGGGCTGTCTTTACTAAAAGGTCTTCCCTCCTCTTAACCATTCATGCTGACGGTCAATCGGTGTCTAATGTTGGGGGTTTTGACGGGGGCTTGTTTACCTTTTTCATGGGTGGATGGGCTGAGGCTCAGGGCTGGTGTGCTTTTTGTGAATCTATGAATTGTGTGCGGGACTGGTGTTTTCTCTGGTCTGCATCCCCTTAACAATTGTGTGTATGGGCTAGCCCATTCTGCAGTGTGTTAGTGGAGTTTTCGTTCATTTATTCATTTACCCCTTCATGGATGCACACCACAGTGGAGGTTTCTGCGTGCCTACTGGTGAGGCAGTGCTTCACTAGTAGTAGTCTTTTGTCTGCAGCCACCACTGGTGCTCCGTGCTTGTGAAGCAGGTGGCATCAGTCCTTTGCCTCTGACATGGTGGAACGGTGTCCCGCCTGGCCGACGCCATGAGGCGAGTCGGCCCGGCAGGTGGCTGGTGGGCTGTTAAAGCCTATACCGCCGCGGTATAGAATTAGCAGCGACACGGTCAGGTGGCGTAACGGAGATTGCGTTCGTCACCAAACCCCGGAGCGGCTTGATTCGCCTGTTCGAATCCAGCTCACAGCTCCGGGGTTGTCACCAGCTTGGCTGGCCGTTCACACTAATACAATTGGCAGTATTAGAGGGTGGGAGAAGCTGGCGGGGTGGGTAAACAGCGACTCCCACAGTTCGGTCGGGGCGCCTGCTAAGCGCGGATAGGACTTGAGTGGGATAGTGTGATCCTTCCACACGCTACGCCCTCTCAATGAGAATCCGCGCTGCCAGGTGAAAAGAAGCGGTTGATTGGCTGGTGTGTCGGAGGAAGCACGTGATAGCCTCCACTCTCCCAGACCGACTGTGGGGGGTAAGTGCGCAGTGACCAGGAAGGGGATTGGGAATTGGCATAACGACTAACATTGGGATGGGAGAAAATCGGAGGAAAATGGAGGGGGGAAAAGATAAAACAAAAAAAAAATAAAAAATTAGCAGCGACTAGCAACATTGTTCGAATTGCTGTTTTTTCTGTAAAAAATGGTGTCGGGTGGTGGGGCCTTAGGGCCAGCCGACGTCGAAACATTGCGCAAGGTTTTGAGGTTATTAGCTTTTGACCTAGCCGCAAGCTGTAACCGCAGGGAGAGCTAGGATGCTGTCAACGCTTGTTTACAGACATCTTTGGTTGGATCAGTCTCCCCTTGAGGAGGAGAGAAGGTTTTTCCCTCCTCAGGGCTCCCCTCTCCGCAGAGGGACTTTGGTCTTTCCGCAGGAGCACGGGCGGTATTTGACCTAGGCCCCACGCCGCCTCACACCGTGCAGCCAGAGGCCCCCAACCAGCGGCCATGTTTCCCCCGCCTGAGGTACCCTGGACACAAGGACAACAGGTGATCGGCTACATTAGATGAGCACGCCCTAAAAACCCGTTGCCGTCTAGCTGTGTCTAGCTCGCTCTCCGGTCACTCCCCCCCCCAACACCAGCGGGATACGGGCTCTGATTTGTTCCCTTTGGCTGCGGGCCGCATGCCTTCAGTGAAGCGCGAGCGGCCCCACGTTTCGCTTCTCATTGGGACAGGGGCTGACACCCAGTTGCTGGCTAGGCTGGGTCTGTCCATGAGAATGCTGTGCTGTCAAGCGGCTCCCACGCCACACGTTCTGCGTCTGTGTTTGGTGAGCCTGGTGTTGTGTCTGTCAACGACGAAGGTTGTCAGCGGGGGAACTCGAGGCCCAGGGGGTCGCAGCGCGAGTTCCCCCAGCCCGCCCTCGCCAGGCCGGGTATCACGTTAGTGCCTCCCACGGCCGGAAGACCGGCGGTGGTCAGTCAGGCGCGCGTGATTTGGGTGGTAGTAATATCACTGCAGGGCTATGGTGTGTAGGAACCCACCCTATCGGGCAGTGTGGGGACCTCACGCCTTGCATGTCCAGCTGTAGAACAGTTCCTCAGCAATCCATGCCGGGGAGGTGTTCAGTGGGGGAGCTTTTGTCACCCAGTGTGATGTCAGCTTCCCCTGTATCAAACCGGCCCTTTCTGTCGGGGTCCCCCCTTGGGTGCGATTGCCTCGTTGGTAGTGTCAGGGTGCGATATCCCAGCTCCACGAGACGCCCTGCTCGCGTGGTTGGCGAGTCCAAGGTTGGCAACGCACAGCGGGTGGGACCGGGCCGCCTATCTACGGTTCCTGGCGGACCAGCGCCAAGTGGCGGTGGGTGCGCTTGGGATTATCATCACATATGGCTGCAGCAGGCCATATGTCGAGGTGGATGGAGAGAACGCTGAGGCGGGGACTTGTGTTGCAGTTTGCACAACCCCACCCTCCGTTTTCAGGTTTGGTACAGACCCTATTGTCAGGGTCAACAGCAGTGACAGCTCTGGCCGACGAGATCCAATCTCTGTTGGTGAAGCAAGCCATCGTCGTGGTCCCAAAGGAGGGCCTGAGAGTAAATGGGCTAAGCTGGGGCTGGTGTGCTGTTGTGAATATTTTGAATGAATGCGGGACTGGTTCTCTCTGGTCCGCCTCCCCTTAACGTTGTGTATATGGGCTTGCTCATTCTACAGTATTTTGTGGTGTTAGTTCTTTTATTCATTTAACCCCTTCATGGTGCACACCACAGTGGAGGTTGCTGTTTGCAACCACCAATGGTGCTCCGTGTTAACATCAGTCCTTTGCTTTTGACATATTGAAACAGACCCATGGGTGGGTCGGCCTGGCGAGTGGCTGGTGGGCTGCTAAAGCCTGTACCGCCACGGTATGGAATTGTTTTTTCTATTAAAAAGATGGTGTCTGGTGGCGGGGCCTTGAGGGCCAGCCGACGTCGACACATCGCGCGAGGTTGTTGGCGTTATTAGCTTTGACCCAGCCGCAAGCTATAACCGCTCAGGGTTCCCCTCTCCGCAGGGGATTTTGGTCTTCTGCTGGAGCGCGGGCGGTATTGTCCTAGGCCCCACACCGCCTCACACCGCGCAGCCAGAAGAAGAGAGAGCATGGCCTCGTCAGCGGCAATGACGAGGCCCTCGACAGGTGGCCATGTTTTCCCCCGCCGGAGGTATCCTGGGCGTTGAATCGACAGGTGTCCACAAGGCCGACAGCCTTGGCGGCCGAGGGATCGGCCATGTTGGATGGGTTCGGCTTGAACAACAAGCCGTCACCGTCCTGCCCCGAGCAGCCCGCTCTCCGATCACTCCCTCCCCCAACACCAGCGGAAAAAGTGGGCTCTGATTGTTTCCTTTGGCTGCGGGCCGCGTGCCTTCGTTGAAGCGCAGGCGGCCCCACTTTGCTTCTCATGGGGACAGGGGCTGACACCCAGTTGATGGCTGAGCCTGGGTCTGTCCGTGAGAATGTTGTGCTGTCAAGCGGCTCCCACACCATAAGCTGTGTTGGTTGAGCCTGGTGTTACGTCTGTCAACTATAAGTGTTGTCAGCAGGGGGGCTCGAAACCTTTTGAGGCACACAGTGCAGGCTTCCCCGGCCTCGCCTTCGCCAGGCCAGGTATCATGTTGGTGCCTCCCACTCCTGAAAGATTGGCAGTGGTCTCGCAGGCACGCGTGATTTGGGTGGTAGTAATATCACTGCAGGGCTACGGTGTGTAGGAACCCATGGGGTCCTTACACCTTGCATGTCCGGCTGCAGAACAACTCCTCAGCATGTTCTGGAGGGGTGTTCAGTGGGGGGGCTTTTTTCACCTAGAAAGCCCCCCGTATCAAACCGGCCCTTTCTGTCGGGGTCCCCCCTTGGGTGCGATTGCCTCATGGGTGGTGTCAGGGTCAGATGTCCCGACACGGAACGCTCTGCTCGCACGGTTCCAGGGTTGGCTACGCACAGCGGGGGGACCGGGCCAACTATCTACAGTTCCTGGTGGACCTGCGCCACATGGCGGCGGGTGCGTTGGGAGTGTCATCACATATGACTACGGCAGTACCATATGTCGAGGTGGATGGAGAGAACGCTGAGGCGGGGACTTGTGTTTACACAACCACACCCGTTTTCGGGTTTGGTACAGACCCTATTGACCCTAGGGTCTCCAGCAGTGACAGCTCTGGTCAACAAGATCCAATCTCTGTGGACGAAGCAAGCCATCATCGTGGCGTTCTCCTCCCGGTGTTCTCTGGTGCCTGAGAAATCGGGAGGGGGGGGGTGTCAGACCCAGGCTGGACCTGTCCCATGGGAAGGTTCAGCATTTTTTGGATCGTCTCCTACCTGTTGAACACTGTCAGGTGGGGGCCTGGGGTTGCTGTCTCACGTCACGTTTTTCACCGACGCCTCCCTCGCTGGTGACGCGTCGGGCCAACGCAGTAGGGGGCAGCTGGCAAACCATGCTGCCCGGTCTGCGCTACGTTCAATGTGTTGGTGTTGAAAGCGGTCCTTCTGGTCCTCAAACGGTGTTGATCAGGACGGACGATACGACGTCAGTGTTGTGTATCGACAGACAGGGGGGAGTACGCTCCCCCCGTCTGCACCAGGCGGCGGGCGGCTGGCTATGGGCGTCCTCCATCTGCGCGGCCTGAGGGCTCCCCACATCCCCGGCAGGGAGAATTTGGGTACAGGTGTACTGTCGCGGGCGGTCCTCATCCTGACGGGTGGAGATTACGTCCGGACATAGCCAGGCAGGTCTGGGACCGATGCCGTGCCGCCTGGGATTCTTCCCCATACATCTGTTAGGTCAGTTGTTGGGATGGGTATGTTGAGGGGCGCAGGTTCTTGATCCTGATGGTGTTACCATCCGGAATGCGCATGCTCCCTCCACTGTCGCGCTTACGCGGGCAGATGACGTATGTTCCAAGTGTGGTGTAAGGCGGGGGGCCGGGACCCAGTCTCCTGCCCCCTGGATGCTGTCCTTAGTTACCTCCAGTCTCTCCTTGATAGACTGTCGGCTTCGACGGTGAGGGTATATGCAGCAGCTATATCCTCCTATCATGAGGGATTTGAGGGGATGTCTTGTTCAGCCACCCTCTTGTGAAGCGTATCCTGCTTGGCGCTCGACGCGTTAAGCCGGTGCAACGCTCCTTGGCTCCGACTTGGGATCTTCAATTGGTCCTCGGTCGGTTGTCCTTGGCCCCGTTTGAGCCGCTCGAGCAGGCGCCGTTGGAACAGCTGTCGTTCAAGACCGCGTTCTTGCTGGCCGTCACCTCCGCTGACGCGTGGGTGTGCTTTGTGCTCTCTCGGTACGTCCAGAGTGCCTGTCTTTCGTCCGATTGCGGTGCCACTCTGCAGCCTAATCCTGCCTTCGTGGCTGTAAATATCCGGAGTTCTTCCGCTCCAGGGATATTGTGGTTCAGGCGTTTCATCCGCCTCCTCACGGTAGTGAGTTAGATGCGGGCCTTCACCTGTCATGTCCGGTCCGTGCTTTGGGAATTACCTCAGCCGTACTCAGGACCTCGGGGTCACCGTTCAGCTTTTTGTCTGTCACGGTGGTTCTCATGCCGGTGAGGCACTATCGAACAACGCCTGTCCCATTGGTTGTGCGAGGGCATTGCCCTCTGCTACACGTTGGCTGGGCAGGATCCCCCTGGGGGCGTCAGGGCGCACTCCACTCGTGGGGTGGCTGCCTCTGTCGCTCTCCTGGGTGGGGCTTCGGTGGAGGATCATGGTCCTCCCCGGGCCCCTTTGTAAGGTTTTACCTCATGGACATGACCGGGGGTTCTGTCTCCCAGGCGGTTCTGGGGTCTGTGGCCTTTCCTGCTTCCCGTCCTTTGGTAGGGTAGCAGGAGTGTGTGGGTATGGGCCACAGTGTGTTAGGTCACACGTGGTTCCGCCTGTGCTGTGTGTTCAAGGGGTTCTAGTTCCCTCTTGTTCGCACTCAGGTGGAGTTGACTGCGCCCCCCCTTTGTTAGGAAGGATGGGGTGACAGGGCTCCCCGCACCCCTTGATGTGGGCTTACGGGTCCTCAGGGGGTACATCGGTCGGGTCTCGCGTCCGCTCTAACCCATATCTCAATAGGCTTGAGCGGGACGCGATAAGCCATACGAAATATAACGATAGGTTATGTATATAACCTAGTTATATGAGTATTGGCTGAGCGTCCCGCTCTAAGCGGCCCTGAGTTCCCTTTTGAGGGATCTTTTACTGGAACGGGATTTTGGCGAGGAAGGGTGTTTGGTGACCATGACCATGGTCTTATAGGCTATGCCTCCATAGAGGCGGAACCCGGTCAGGTGTGGGTGTATAAGTTGTGTTCGTGGTGGTGTACAGTAGGTACAAGGAGATAAGGGGTATCTCAATAGGCTTGAGCGGGACGCTCAGCCAATACTCATATAACGTTATTGATATGATTCATTCAGAACGCTGAACTTTGAACCCGCACAGTATGTGACAGGAAGTGTAGTTCGGAAAAATGCCAACGCTGGTCGACAGCTATGCATGTCCTCTACAAAATGTCCGCAAAAAGGCTACAATTCCCATGGTTCAAAATGTCCATTTCCGTTTCCGGCTTGGATAGACGATCGAAAATCGAAAACTTAAAACTAAACTAAGTATTGATGATAATATACATTCTACATGCTGTTGTGACATGTTAGTGATGTTAATACTTGAATACGTTTGAAATTTAAATCGCAAATTGTATATAACATTCCGGTACGGGTGGAACACTTTTATTGTATTGAGTGGTAGAAGTTCTACCACTCAATAGTAAAGACATGTCTAATATAATCCTTTGTTTGAACAACTTACTGGAAAAGTCTGCCACCAGCAATGACAGACTCGGTCGCCTGTGATATTTACACTCAGCCTACCTGCAGCAGGCGCCACTGACTGCTGGGGGAGGGAAAAACGTGCTATTAAGTGCGTATTATTAATTTGATTGAAATTGCGTAGTTATGTTTACAGTGATATATTGGGGAGGGACATATCATATTTTTCATATGATCAAAAAGTGGGGGTGCAAAAGCACATGTTTGCTCCCCCAAGTTCAATTGTGGGGATGCACCTGCTCCACTTGCTCCATTGCTCAGGCGCCCGTGTAAATAGGTTATAGGATAACCTTTCGTTCTCACTTCACAGAGCTTGTCCTCGTCACAGCTCTCCAGACCTCACCTGCTCACACCGTTTTTTCTCATTTTGACATTTTTGTTGCCTGATCATTTTTGTTGCTTTATTCTTTTAGTTTTGACCTGTGCTTTACTTTACTTTTTATATCCTGAACTAGGGAGTCTGGAGTACCCAGCTCCCCATCTTTTATCCTTAACTTAGCTGTTCCAAATAAATATTGTTATTTTTGATAACTCTTGTCCAGTGTCCTGTGTCCATCACTTTACATTCAAGGCCTACACGAGCCATATTTTAGGATTGAATGTAACAACTTTATAATGTCATGTATCTACTTCATGTATCCACTTCTCATTTCCACTTCGCATACAGTATCTACTTCGCGTATCCACTTCATGTATCTACTTCACGTATCTACGTCACGTATCCACTTCACGTATCCACTTCACGTATCTACTTCACATATCCACTTCACGTATCCACTTCACGTATCTACTTTATGCATCCACTTCTCGTATCCACTTCTTGTATCTACTTCACATACAGGTATCTACTTTATGTATCTACTTTATGTATCTACTTCATGTATCCACTTCACATATCTACTTTATGTATCTACTTCATGTATCCACTTCACGTATCTACTTAATGTATCTACTTCACGTATCCACTTCACATATCTACTTTATGTATCTACTTCACGTATCTACTTCACGTATCTACTTTATGTATTTACTTCACGTATCCACTTTATGTATCTACTTCACATATCCACTTCACGTATCCACTTCACGTATCTACTTTATGTATCTACTTCACGTATCTACTTCACATATCTACTTTATGTATCTATTTCACGTATCCACTTCACGTGTCCACTTCACGTATAAGATAAGATAAGATATTCCTTTATTGATCCCCTTGGGGGAAATTCAGGCATCATAGCAGCAAGGGGGAGGGGGAGGGGAGGTACAGGTAGTAAAAACAAGTCAATATAATTAACTAACTAACTAACTAACTAACTAACTGGAATATACAGTATTCACAGTATCACAGTATCACATAAGGTGCAGTATGCATAAGGTAGTGTTATTGTCCATTTAGGTTCCTAGTTGTCAGAGTATTAGAGTCATTAGAGCTGCCGTACGTCAGTGTGGTAACACTGAGTTTTTTACGACGTTAGACCGACTTACGCTACTGACTGCATGTGGTTCCTTTTGTACATGCTCAACAACGGCGATAAAGTATTACCTCAACAAAAGATACCTGACTGGACATTCCGTGTTTATTACATGGTGTCAGAAGTGGGACATTTTCTTTTACTAAGAGAGTGAATCATGGCGAAGTTAAACCCACCAGAACGTTTTTCTTTCGATAAACCAACAGAGTGGACATACTGGAGGAGGCGGTTTGAGAGGTATCGAACGGCTACGAAGCTCACTAAGAAGCCTGGTGATGTATAGGTTTCTGCTTTGATATACGCAATGGGGAGTGAAGCTGAAAATATTTTCAAATCGTTCACGTTTGCTGATGAGGCACACGCGAACTACTACAAGATAGTGTTGGAAAATTTTTATGGCTATTTTTTCCCTAAACAAAACGTGATTTATGAGCGTGCCGTATTTCATCAGAGAGTGCAGCGGGCGGGAGAGCTGGCAGAGACATTTATCAGAGCTCTCTACGATCTATCAGAACACTGTGAGTTCGGTCAGTGTAGGGATGAAAACATCCGAGACCGGATCGTAGTGGGGATTCAAGATAAAGAACAGTCTCGTAAGTTGCAACTGAAGTCAGACCTCACCTTAGCGCAAACTATACAGTCTGTACGCCAGTCAGAGACGGTTAACATGCAAGTCAGTGCGCAGGAGTAGACTACGGGACCCGCCGCGGCCATACAAGAGGTACAGGGAGCGCGGAGAGAGAACCCCAGATGGCAACGCTATGCCAAGGGAGGAGGAAAAGGCGCGGAACACGGAGGTGTGGGAAAGATTTGGTTGTTCCTCGAATCAGGACAAAAGGATATCGAATATTAGACACAGGACAATGAGTTCAAACATCATGTATGGTATTTATTGAATAATCAGAAAGCATAATTACATGAATTATCGGGTGGTCCATGGATCACGACAAGTTTGTTGACAGCAATGCAGGCAGTATAGCAGAGTGGCCAAGGAGCTCTCCCTTCCTCTATTCTAAAATGGTCTGATATACTGTCCGACCTAGGGTGTCTTCGCTGGCTGACCAATCAAGTGTGAGACACCTGTGTCCTTTCCCATATCATCCAGCTCGGACCAGGATGCATAGTTATATAACAGGAAAAATGCACAGGCGCCCACCCCGCACTGACCAGCCACCTTGCTGGAGATAAGGGGGCCCCTGTAACCTTGGCCTAAAAGCCTCTCCATGTAAAAGGAAACCATAGTGTTCTCAAATGTTTATGATACTGATTGTACTGTAATCCTATTTATCAATGACTTTTAACTTAATCAATGTTCCTAATTAACTAATATATTTATATATGATATGAGCCTAAAGTCTGACGTTAATTTCCGACATAATCCCTCCTGTGGTGCTCTTAAGCACCAAATACATAACTAAACAAAACAAAAGAACATTCTGACTGAGAGTAATGGAGTATGACAAAACATATTAGAATTATAGGCCCCACCCTTAATACATACCCCTCCTGTGGGGCTGCCCCAGATTCAATCGAATTTGGACTTATAAATCGCAAACGCCCTTCCAATATATATATCAAAATCCATCAAGCTCAGTCAGTGGTAACATCCTATGAAAATAGAAAACTAGAATATGACTAAACATAACCAGAATTAACGTTAAAAAACCACACATCATATATAATTGTAATATCATCACGCTTACACTTAAAGTAATTTACTAATTTATTATGTCAGAGAGTGAGAGGGGGTCCACATCTGCAAGTTGGGGCGAAAACCTTTAAGTGTTAGATGTTGTGAAACAGGGTAAAATTCCCCAACCACCCTCAGATGTTTTTGAGCGGTAACATGACCTGTTTGCAGACGGGCACCCCCAACCACCCCCAATCAGGATAATCAACATGACATAGGGAACAACGAAATATTGCAAGAAATACGCTGTTTTTGTGGCCTATATGACCTAAACATGGCAAGCAAATAACACATACTACATATGGATCCACCTGGAAAAAGATCTTCAATAACCAACATGATGACAATCATTAGTATCACATCATACATAATTATGTTCCAACAGTTCGTATGAGACAAGTCTTCATCCTGGTCGAATTCCCCACATAATCTTTCCTGCTGTGTGTGTGTCTAAACTTCCCTGGGGAATGGCTATTGAAGTGATGGTCCAGAGTGGCTTCTAAAAAAACGCAATGCACTCTGGACATAAATTGTTCATCCCGCCTAGTGACAGTGTCATAGAAATAAAATGTGAAGTCCTCCGGGATGTGCGATAATAACCTGTATCAGCATATGCCTAGCCGTGTCTACCAGGCACGTGCACACATAGAGGCCAAGGGGTGCCTGAGCACCTGCCTTTTTGAGCCTCATCAAAAAAGTGCCTTTTTGAAAAAAAAAAAAAAAAAGACGTTTTTTTTTTTTTTACTGTTACGCATATAGACTGCCCTTCCAACTGAAAAATGTCAGGATAGAATCAAAATATTAAGTAAAGAGAGAGAGATGCCTCATATTCCATTGCAGTTTGCACGGCCTCCTCAGCATGCCTCTCCGCGGACCTATATATTTTATGCATAGCGTGGGTGGTGATGATGATCATGATAGAAACCGCTGTTGAATGCTGGTATTACACTCATTGAGGGACACAAAGAAGTCAAGTCCGATGGGATTTGGGAATCTCAAATACAAATCGGGATTGGAATAAAAAATGCATTTATATTAAACAATACAGAATGCACTTCTTGGGGTCTGTAGGGTAAGCACTGATTCCCTCCCCCCTGAACATTTATGGAGATGTATGGGCCTTTTAAGTCAGTGATAAAAGTGTCTTTCAAGGATAAGTGAGCTCCTGCACTGATTATTATAGTTCAATATTCAATATTTGATCACCAAAACCCCCCAAAAAGCATAAAAAGGGGGCCCCCCGCCCGAAAAGGGCCCTTAAAAATCGCGCTCACGCGCTATGCGCGCTCGCTTAATATATACACACAAGTGTAGTGCCCTTTTCAGCCTTTGAGCACCTGCCCCTCTAAAGTCCTGTGCACGTCCCTGGTGTCTACCTGTTGCTGCGTGGTCTGGGGGTCAGGGGATGACTCGTGGGGGGAGGTTTGTGACGACTTCTGGGGTGGGGGATGGTGATGAGGGGGACGGGGGTCATGGCGATGAGGGGAATGGGGGTCGTGGCGACGAGGGGAATGGGGGTCGTGGCGACGAGGGGAATGGGGGTCGTGGCGACGAGGGGAACAGCGACGATCTCCTGGTGGTCGAGGGGTTTGACAACGATTTCCGGGGTTGAGTGGGATGGCATCGACGTTGTGGCATCGAAGGCGGATGGCGTTGACCTCGTGGCGTCGAAGGGGATGGCGTTGACCTCGTAGCGTCGAAGGGGATGGCGTTGACCCTGTGGAGTTGAGGTGGATGGCGTTGATTTTCGTCTGCCAAGTAATCCAAACCAGATCTCCCTCCTCGCAGCGTTTCCAAGGATTCCACCTCCTGCCTGAGCAAATGAGTCCAAACAACATCCCACCCCGAACAAAGTTCCACCACTTCTATTTCAGCGTGAGAAAAAACAATAGCCAATACGAAGTCCTAAAGACACCCCTGTTCAGCTTAACAATGATGTGTGTCTTAGTGCATATTGTGTATTTCTACAAGCCTGATCCTCAGTGAGTTGGTTGCTGGTCCCATAGACCAGTCTCTCATCTTCTGGTGGGGTTGGTAGCTGCTGTCCTTGTTGAGCTGGATATGTCCTTTCAGAGACAACTCAAATCAAATCAAATCACCTTCTTTTTCCATCATCATCATCATCATCATCATCATCACTTTCCTCTCTCAACATAGTGTAGTGCCAGGTATGGGTCCCTTTCCACTAAGTTCTCTGTCCAAACTCCTCTGAACAGAACAACCTAGCTTTCTGTTTCCCACTAAGCTATCTGTCCAAACTCCTTTGAACAGAACAACTTAGCCTTCTGCTTCTCTATGCATCTCCTGTTGAGGTGATGCATAACCTTTGTCCTGGTTCGCTTTATACTTTCTAGATCCTTCTTAATTTCCACTTCAATTCTCTCACTTTTCACATGTGCCACACAGTCCTACCTCCCACCTTAATTGCTGTTCGGTTTGGTCCTTTTTCAGGTCTTATTCACTTGGGCTTGTTACACTTTTATCATTGGCTTTCTCTTCCCTGGCTCCTTCCACCTGATGACAGATTGCTTGATAGATGTTGATAGTTTGTTAGATATCATACATATTTGGACAATTATTTTCCCTAACCCATAGAATAGAATAAAATAATCTCCTTTGAATGACCCAGATGAAAATTTTGCACTACAGATCACACACATTGAACAACAATAAACATTTAGGTAGTCAATAGGGCTACAATAGGAATAAGAATATAATAATATTAAAATTAAAAATTAAATAGAATAGAGAACAAAATACGGTCCGGCATATACAATCCGGCATGTATATACCGTCCAAAATTCCAAATACACACCCATCCAGCCAAATATATACAAACATGTACAGTGAATGTACAGTAATAAGTGGGAAAATGTAAAGTTAATGTACTTCTATGATAGGGAATAGTCAGTTAAACTCTCATGCGGTGCTGGAAATGTTAGTTTGTATTCTCCTGCTCATTAGTGCTAGTGGCAAAGCGTATATTCCGTTAATTTGACTCACTGTACCCACAGTTTCTTTACCAACATATTCACCATTGTATAGTTGTGTTCCCATTGTCATCTAGCGTACACCAAAGAGATTATGATGGTATTTCCCAGACTAATGTGGAAGTCCCCTCTACCTATTCTGCCTATCTCAAGACTACCCTATCTCACTGTCTTCATGTGGATTAGCGGTAGGATTTTTAAACACTTAACTCAGTAGCGCAGTTACGCCCCCAGCAAGCTGGTTACTTCTCCTGACAGCTCTGAAGCGTACCTGAGACAACTGCTCTAGCCGCAACACCACACAAAAATAATAAATTAAAACAACAAACAACTCAACAAACCTACTTTGTTGCTATGCCCACCCAGGGAAACTCCACAAACTCCTAAAACCATCACAACTCTTTTAACAGTGTTCCTCAAATGACACAGGGAAAAAACATTCATTCTTTTGCCACCTTAATCACTTAATGATTTGCCACAACCTAAATATTGTTAGTTACTGATCTTGATAACACACATTATTCTGAATGACTCAGATATGTTTTAATAACTTAAAAGTCTAACTAAAAGTCTAATTTAAGTGTGATTATAATAGAATACAGTTCTATTGGTATTATTACTATTTAATTTTTGTAAATTTTATTGTGTCACTCCACGCTTATCATTAACCTCTTAACCCTGGAGCCTATTTTCTGAAAATCCGCCTAAATACATACCTAAGTAAATGGTATATTGCTCCACTTCTACAGGGTCCATTTGCATGTTCTTGGTATCTAGGGACATCTATGGACCTCAGTGAATGTATTCCCAGTGTCAGAAATATTGTGTCTATTACTAGGCTTGCTTAAATTGTGATGAAACAAAGGAGAATATGATTTTTCTTTGCCTCTTTGACAGTGAATAACTACTTGCTAATAAAGACTAAACATTAAAACCTGCCACTGATCTTATTCAGTACCTTCTTGAGATCACCGGCGGACCACACGGTAACAGACCCTGGAACGGAAACGACAACGAATCAAATGATCAGCACAGTAGTTGACGGAGTAACCGCACTGGCAGGACACAAGCTGCATCTGTGGCTGGAAAAAGATAACATCAGAGAGGGGTCTCAAGATCCACCAGGGCAGGAAAAAGTGCCTGAGAGAGCTTAGCGAGGGGCCTCGCATTGACCACTACTTCCTCAGAGGTAGGCCAAATCAGTCGAGTGAAGCCCAGCGGCAGGATATTCACCACAGTCCACAGGGTATCAGAACCCCAGACGAAGCTCAATCAGGCACAGATCCACCAACGGACATGAGTCCAGAGCCCATCCAGCCACAGACAGCAGTAGAGAGGAAGATGAACGGACGAAAGCCTCAAATCTTGTGGCCTAAATCCTGCCAGAAAAAGGAGTGGGAAACCACCGACACTGACCTTATCCATATTCTAGAAGGTCTGAAAGGGTGCGTGGAAAGAAAGCTGGACAAGATTGGAGAAATCATTTACAGCTATGGAGCAGAGAGATTTGGGGTGAAAAGTCAGAACCTTAGGACACAGAAGGAACCATCAGCTCATCTCAAGTCCAGGAGACAACAAGAGATTGAAAGACTTGTGAAAGAAAGAAGGTGCCTGAGAAAGCAGTGGAAGAAGGCCACAGAAGTGGAAAGGAAAGGACTTGAGGCTCTACAGGGGGACATCAAGCAGCGTCTTGCAACACTGCGAAGAGCAGAATGCTTGAGAAAGCAACACAAGAAGAAAGAGCGAATGAGGACCACCTTCTACAGAGATCCCTACAAGTTTGTCAAAGATCTCTTTGTCAAGGAGAAAACTGGGACCCTCAAAGTACCCATAAGGGAACTAGAGGATCACCTGAGGAAGACCTACTCTGACAATCAGAGGCATGTGCCAGCCAGCATTCCGGATGACATGCCACCAATACAACCACCTGAGCACCAGCTGGAAACAAGGCCCCCCAAATGGAGCGAAGTTGAGAGCACAGTAAAGCGGGCAAGAACAGCCTCAGCCCCTGGGCCCAACGGCGTTCCATATAGGCTCTATAAGAACACTCCGGGCGTCTTGAAGTACCTCTGGAAGCTAATGAAAGTGGCATGGGAAAAAGGAATTATACCAAAGGCATGGCGAAGGGCAGGAGGGATCCTGATTCCCAAAGAGAAGAACTCCTCAACCATCGACCAGTTCCGCCAGATCAGTTTTCTGAATGTGGAAGGAAAGATATTCTTCAGTGTTGTGGCCCAGAGGCTCTCAGTATTCTTGCAGAAGAACAACTTTGTCGACACCTCAGTGCAGAAGGCAGGGATAAGTGGTTTCTCAGGATGCCTGGAACACACAAGTGTCATCTGGCACCAGCTGCAGACGGCCAAGAAGGAGAAGAAAGACCTGCATGTGGTTTTCTTAGATCTTGCCAATGCCTTCGGATCAGTGCCTCATGAGATTTTGTGGACAGCGTTCAACTTCTTCCAAGTCCCAGAGGGCATCACAAGGCTGGTCAAAGCCTACTTCCAAGACCTCCAGTTTTGTGTTACAGCACAGGCCAGTACAACTGCCTGGCAGCACCTCGAGATAGGCATAATGGCGGGCTGCACCATCTCTCCACTGGCGTTTACCATGGCAATGGAGCTCATTATTCGAGCATCCCGATGGGTGGTTGGAGGGGAACGGTTGAAGAGCGGGCTGCGTCTTCCTCCAATCAGGGCGTACATGGATGACATGACGACAATAACAACAACAAAGGCATGCACCAAAACCCTGCTGGATAAACTCCAGGAAAACATCAAATGGGCACGAATGGAGATTAAACCAAGCAAATCCCGCAGTATCTCCATTGTCAAAGGCAAGCTCGCCAATGAGAGGTTCCACGTTAACAACGAGCTAATACCAACTGTTCTGGAAAAGCCTATCAAAAGCCTTGGCCGCTGGTATAGCGCAGAACTCAAAGACTCGAAGCAGGTGGAACAACTCAGGCAGGATACAATCAGTGGCCTCAAGCAGATCAACAACACTGCTCTCCCTGGGAAGCTGAAGCTGTGGTGCTTTCAGTTTGGACTGCTGCCCCGTCTCATGTGGCCAATTGCCATCTATGAGGTCACTCTATCCCATGCCAATCGGTTGGAGAGACTGGTGAATGCACATGTGAGGAAGTGGCTTGGACTGCCGAGAGGCCTTAGCAGCATAGGCCTGTATGGCAACGGAGCCCTCTCCCTACCAATCTCAAGCCTGGTGGAGGAGTACAAATGTGCCAAATCAAGGCTGGAAATGACTCTCACAGAATCCCGGGATCCATTCGTCAGAGGTGCTGCTCCAACCCTAGCAACGGGGAGGAAATGGAAGCCATCTGCAGCAGTTGCAGTGGCAAAGACCGCCCTCAGACACCGGGATATAGTGGGGCATGTCCAACATGGCAGAGGGGGCCTTGGATTGGAAGCAACTACACCCACATGGCAAAAGGCTACTCCAACCGAACGGCGGCACATGGTGGTGGAGGAAGTGCGCCAGCAGGAGGAAGCAGCCAGGTGTGCCAAGGCAGTCTCTCAAGCCCAGCAAGGCCGGTGGATGAAGTGGGAGGGCGTGGAGAGGAGGAAAATCACGTGGAACGAACTGTGGAGCATGGAGTCTAATAGGCTAAGCTTCATCATCAGAGCCACATATGATGTCCTGCCCTCACCAACCAACCTACATCTCTGGTATGGAGAGGACCCAGCCTGTCTCCAGTGTGCAGCCCCAGCAACCCTCAAACACATCTTAGTGGGTTGCAAGACCAGTCTAACTCAAGGAAGATACACCTGGCGCTATAACCAGGTACTGAAGTGCTTGGCTGCCGAACTTGAGAACAAGAGAGTAACCACCAACGCCATGCCTCTAAATGCCCAAACTACCTTCCCACGGAAAACAACCTTCATCCGGGAAGGGGAGAAACGGCGGACCAAGCCGTCACCTCCGAACTCAGGCCCACTGAACGCAGCCCGGGATTGGGAAATGCGGGTAGACCTCAGCCAGAGGCTTACCTTCCCATCTGAAATTGCAGCGACCAACCTGCGCCCAGACCTGGTCCTCTGGTCCAAATCTTGCCGTCTTCATCGTTGAGCTGACGGTCCCATGGGAAGAAGCCATCGATGAGGCATTTGAACGGAAGAGGCTGCGATATGCCAACTTAGCAGCTGAAGCAGAGGGGCGGGGCTGGAACGTGAAGGTGTGGCCAGTGGAGGTGGGCTGCAGAGGCTTTGTAGCCAGTTTCACCACAAGGCTCCTGAAGGAAGTAGGGATCAGAGGACAGGCCCAACGAAAGGCAATCAAAGAACTTGCCACTGCAGCAGAACGGAGCAGTCACTGGTTGTGGCTGAAACGTAGAGACGCATCATGGGCTGCTAAATGAACACATGGTGCCACTGTGCGACACACACCCAGGCCTGATCAGCCTGTGGTGGGCCAACCTCGGCAGAGGGTGTATTGTGATAAATGGCCGAAACACCCAATGAGGTCGGGGAACACAACTGAAGACGTGTCATACTGGTGATCATCACGTGATCATTGCCAAATTCCACCCCACTCCAACCTCATTCAATTGTTGTGCTGAATATTTAGGGCTCTTTAACAACTAGTCCTATTAAGAATCCTGATGTCTGGTGTCAAAACCAGTGACCGCTGCGAAAGGGCAGCTGACAACCTGGGAAAGACCTGGTGACGGCCTGAAGAGACAGCTGACAGGAGGGAACAGACCCCAACGGGGCTGGCACGGGTTAGCTCCCCGTGTTGGCAGGAGCCTTTCATTACACAGTGATTTGGATCCACCCAACTATGGCTACGAAAAGTTTAAAGCGAAAAACACCCCTTGAGTCTGCGAGAGCGGGGGCGGAAGATGACTCACCGGCGGACCACACGGTAACAGACCCTGGAACGGAAACGACAACGAATCAAATGATCAGCACAGTAGTTGACGGAGTAACCGCACTGGCAGGACACAAGCTACAAAGCTGCATCTGTGGCTGGAAAAAGATAACATCAGAGAGGGGTCTCAAGATCCACCAGGGCAGGAAAAAGTGCCTGAGAGAGCTTAGCGAGGGGCCTCGCATTGACCACTACTTCCTCAGAGGTAGGCCAAATCAGTCGAGTGAAGCCCAGCGGCAGGATATTCACCACAGTCCACAGGGTATCAGAACCCCAGACGAAGCTCAATCAGGCACAGATCCACCAACGGACATGAGTCCAGAGCCCATCCAGCCACAGACAGCAGTAGAGAGGAAGATGAACGGACGAAAGCCTCAAATCTTGTGGCCTAAATCCTGCCAGAAAAAGGAGTGGGAAACCACCGACACAGACCTTATCCATATTCTAGAAGGTCTGAAAGGGTGCGTGGAAAGAAAGCTGGACAAGATTGGAGAAATCATTTACAGCTATGGAGCAGAGAGATTTGGGGTGAAAAGTCAGAACCTTAGGACACAGAAGGAACCATCAACTCATCTCAAGTCCAGGAGACAACAAGAGATTGAAAGACTTGTGAAAGAAAGAAGGTGCCTGAGAAAGCAGTGGAAGAAGGCCACAGAAGTGGAAAGGAAAGGACTTGAGGCTCTACAGGGGGACATCAAGCAGCGTCTTGCAACACTGCGAAGAGCAGAATGCTTGAGAAAGCAACACAAGAAGAAAGAGCGAATGAGGACCACCTTCTACAGAGATCCCTACAAGTTTGTCAAAGATCTCTTTGTCAAGGAGAAAACTGGGACCCTCAAAGTACCCATAAGGGAACTAGAGGATCACCTGAGGAAGACCTACTCTGACAATCACAGGCATATGCCAGCCAGCATTCCGGATGACATGCCACCAATACAACCACCTGAGCACCAGCTGGAAACAAGGCCCCCCAAATGGAGCGAAGTTGAGAGCACAGTAAAGCGGGAAAGAACAGCCTCAGCCCCTGGGCCCAACGGCGTTCCATATAGGCTCTATAAGAACACTCCGGGCGTCTTGAAGTACCTCTGGAAGCTAATGAAAGTGGCATGGGAAAAAGGAATTATACCAAAGGCATGGCGAAGGGCAGGAGGGATCCTGATTCCCAAAGAGAAGAACTCCTCAACCATCGACCAGTTCCGCCAGATCAGTCTTCTGAATGTGGAAGGAAAGATATTCTTCAGTGTTGTGGCCCAGAGGCTCTCAGTATTCTTGCAGAAGAACAACTTTGTCGACACCTCAGTGCAGAAGGCAGGGATAAGTGGTTTCTCAGGATGCCTGGAACACACAAGTGTCATCTGGCACCAGCTGCAGACGGCCAAGAAGGAGAAGAAAGACCTGCATGTGGTTTTCTTAGATCTTGCCAATGCCTTCGGATCAGTGCCTCATGAGATTTTGTGGACAGCGTTCAACTTCTTCCAAGTCCCAGAGGGCATCACAAGGCTGGTCAAAGCCTACTTCCAAGACCTCCAGTTTTGTGTTACAGCACAGGCCAGTACAACTGCCTGGCAGCACCTCGAGATAGGCATAATGGCGGGCTGCACCATCTCTCCACTGGCGTTTACCATGGCAATGGAGCTCATTATTCGAGCATCCCGATGGGTGGTTGGAGGGGAACGGTTGAAGAGCGGGCTGCGTCTTCCTCCAATCAGGGCGTACATGGATGACATGACGACAATAACAATAACAAAGGCATGCACCAAACGCCTGCTGGATAAACTCCAGGAAAACATCAAATGGGCACGAATGGAGATTAAACCAAGCAAATCCTGCAGTATCTCCATTGTCAAAGGCAAGCTCGCCAATGAGAGGTTCCACGTTAACAACGAGCCAATACCAACTGTTCTGGAAAAGCCTATCAAAAGCCTTGGCCGCTGGTATAGCGCAGAACTCAAAGACTCGAAGCAGGTGGAACAACTCAGGCAGGATACAATCAGTGGCCTCAAGCAGATCAACAACACTGCTCTCCCTGGGAAGCTGAAGCTGTGGTGCTTTCAGTTTGGACTGCTGCCCCGTCTCATGTGGCCAATTGCCATCTATGAGGTCACTCTATCCCATGCCAATCGGCTGGAGAGACTGGTGAATGCACATGTGAGGAAGTGGCTTGGACTGCCGAGAGGCCTTAGCAGCATAGGCCTGTATGGCAACAGAGCCCTCTCCCTACCAATCTCAAGCCTGGTGGAGGACTACAAATGTGCCAAATCAAGGCTGGAAATGACTCTCACAGAATCCCGGGATCCATTCGTCAGAGGTGCTGCTCCAACCCTAGCAACGGGGAGGAAATGGAAGCCATCTGCAGCAGTTGCAGTGGCAAAGACCGCCCTCAGACACCGGGATATATTGGGGCATGTCCAACATGGCAGAGGGGGCCTTGGATTGGAAGCAACTACACCCACATGGCAAAAGGCTACTCCAACCGAACGGCGGCACATGGTGGTGGAGGAAGTGCGCCACCAGGAGGAAGCAGCCAGGTGTGCCAAGGCAGTCTCTCAAGCCCAGCAAGGCCGGTGGATGAAGTGGGAGGGCGTGGAGAGGAGGAAAATCACACGGAACGAACTGTGGAGCATGGAGTCTAATAGGCTAAGCTTCATCATCAGAGCCACATATGATGTCCTGCCCTCACCAACCAACCTACATCTCTGGTATGGAGAGGACCCAGCCTGTCTCCAGTGTGCAGCCCCAGTAACCCTCAAACACATCTTAGTGGGTTGCAAGACCAGTCTAACTCAAGGAAGATACACCTGGCGCCATAACCAGGTACTGAAGTGCTTGGCTGCCGAACTTGAGAACAAGAGAGTAACCACCAACGCCATGCCTCTAAATGCCCAAACTACCTTCCCACGGAAAACAATCTTCATCCGGGAAGGGGAGAAACGGCGGACCAAGCCGTCACCTCCGAACTCAGGCCCACTGAACGCAGCCCGGGATTGGGAAATGCGGGTAGACCTCAGCCAGAGGCTTACCTTCCCATCTGAAATTGCAGCGACCAACCTGCGCCCAGACCTGGTCCTCTGGTCCAAATCTTGCCGTCGTGTCTTCATCGTTGAGCTGACGGTCCCATGGGAGGAAGCCATCGACGAGGCATTTGAACGGAAGAGGCTGCGATATGCCAACTTAGCAGCTGAAGCAGAGGGGCGGGGCTGGAACGTGAAGGTGTGGCCAGTGGAGGTGGGCTGCAGAGGCTTTGTAGCCAGTTCCACCACAAGGCTCCTGAAGGAAGTAGGGATCAGAGGACAGGCCCAACGAAAGGCAATCAAAGAACTTGCCACTGCAGCAGAACGGAGCAGTCACTGGTTGTGGCTGAAACGTAGAGACGCATCATGGGCTGCTAAATGAACACGTGGTGCCACTGTGCGACACACACCCAGGCCTGATCAGCCTGTGGTGGGCCAACCTCGGCAGAGGGTGTATTGTGATAAATGGCCGAAACACCCAATGAGGTCGGGGAACACAACTGAAGATGTGTCGTACTGGTGATCATCACGTGATCATTGCCAAATTCCACCCCACTCCAACCTCATTCAATTGTTGTGCTGAATATTTAGGGATCTTTAACAACTAGTCCTATTAAGAATCCATGTGTACAATAGATCTAAGGGAATTAATAAAGGGAAGATGATTAAACAGAGGGTTCTGTAGATACAGTACTGAATTCTCCCATCCGGACCATATGTCATTTGAAATATTATTATAGAAAATATAACAGCAGGTTTCTAAATTCGCTTGTTATACGCTTTGTAAAACAATTTATATAAAAACTCTTGGGTGCCTAAGAAGACTTTTGCATAGTACTGTCTTTTCTCGCTTCAGCTAAAAACACACACACAATGTACATACACACTACTGTGAGACAATAATAATCGTACACAAAGGGATAATGGCTTATAGCAGACTTAATGATTTTATAATATTTCAGATAATGAAATTAAATGTTTATCATCAACTATCCAATTAGTATTTATATTGTAACGTTTGGCCACTTTAAATCATTGAACAGAGAGAGAGAGAGAGAGAGAGAGAGAGAGAGAGAGAGAGAGAGAGAGAGAGAGAGAGAGAGAGAGAGAGAGAGAGAGAGAGCCCCTCTAGTCTGAGTTGCCGTCGACAGTTGATGATGTCACACACACTAGACTCGGATGGCAACAACACACAGAGCCTGCCTGGATGCCTGATGCATGAAGCGATATACTTAAGAAACGAATAGCCAATAAAAAAAATCCCTATATGTCCCTATGCCATAAATGTCATGTATGTTGTGTATGTCATAAATGTCTATATGAATTGAAAATGGGGGACCCTGATGTAAACAAGACAAACGTCTTTCTCAGGTCTGCATCCCCTTAACAATTGTGTGTATTGAGCCGTACTGTATTGTACCCACACTGCAATCTGTCAAACAAAGTTTTCATTCATTCATTCATTCATTCATTCATTCATTCATTCATTCATTCATTCATTCATTCATTCATTCATTCATTCATTCATTCATTCATTCATTCAAGTTCTTTGAACCCCTGTTGTCAAGTCTTCAATATACCCCCCCCCCTCCTCACTAATGGAACTGGTGTTTGCAGAATCACGTTAGTTAGTTATTTAGACACTGCAGTCTAGCGCTAGTTAGTTAGTACTAGCGTTAGCCATGTTGATCAATTCTATTCATGTCTCCTCCTCGACTTCCACTGTTTGTTGATTATTGTGACGCGGCTCTCGCCTTATGTAGTAGCGAAGCAATAGTACCTGCTGTGTGTGCCGTCATAGTGCACTGCTGACAGAAGTGGATGAGAGGAAATTATATGAATGCATCGGTTTTGACCGATGCAAAGTGTTGCAGTGCCACAAACAACTAGTGACACTTTTTAGTATGACATCCTGTTCTCCCTGTCACTTGTAAGATATAAAGGATTAAGCATATGTTTATTATATATATCTGTTTTAAATCTAAGCATATGTTAAGAGATGACTTAAAGGGGAACTCCAACATTTTGGGAAATTAGCTTATTTAACATCTTCCCTGGAGTTAGACAAGAAGATACATACCTTTTTTGTCTCTGTGCGTGCATTTTAGCTTTGGGAATAGACGCTCCGTTAGCATAGCTTAGCTTCATCACTGGAAGTGAGGCAGGACAGTAGCCTTACAGTGCCTTACAGTGTATTGCAAGGTCTGACATTGACCAAACTTGATATGCATGACCTTGGTGGGCTCTAGGTCAACTCCTGAAAAGGGGGTCAATGTCAGACTTCGCAATCAAAAGTTAGGGGGCTAATAACCCTTGCCATAATTTGCCCCCTAACTTTTGATTGCAAGGTCTGACATTGACCCCCTTTTCAGGAGTTGACCTAGAGCCCACCAAGGTCATGCATATCAAATTTGGTCAATGTCAGACCTTGCAATACACTGTAAGGCACTGTAAGGCTACTGTCCTGCCTCACTTCCAGTGATGAAGCTAAGCTATGCTAACGGAGCGTCTATTCCCAAAGCTAAAATGCACGCACAGAGACAAAAAAGGTATGTATCTTCTTGTCTAACTCCAGGGAAGATGTTAAATAAGCTAATTTCCCAAAATGTTGGAGTTCCCCTTTAAGCGTCAGTAATTATGAAGAATGTCTTTGTATTCTTCCTCCTACTTGTGTAAAACTGTAAGAACTATAACTATAAACTCTAAAAACAGTAACTTGTGTAAGACTACAATATATTGTGTAGTCCTGGAGAATGGAAAGAGAAGAGGCCTCTTCTCTTACTGTTAGTAAAGCCAGGAATGTGGTCACAGAGCGCTGACCTTGACAGAAGCAGAGGGAGAACCTCTGTATGATGTTTTAACACATGTATGATGTGTAAAACACATCCAATAATGTTTAAGTATATGAGTACTGTATTGTACATGTATATATATATATCTGTATATATATAAGCGTATTAGGCTATTTCATGCTAGAAGGACCATGTACTGTATATCACAGCAGGGCAATTGTTTCATTCAATAATGCTGGACGCCTTTAGGAATGTGCTTCCTGTGAATGACCTTGTGGGCCTCTACTAGCCTGCTAGAGGCAGATGGAATCCTAGGGGCTTTCCCCAGCCATAAGAAATCTATTACTTTATCAAGTTACAGTAACGGCTGGAAAAGGGAGGAGTGGTCATTTGTATGTGTTATGTGTTGATTGGCTGGTAGAATGACATCACTATGACATCACTGTATTTAGACCAATAGTAAGAGGTCTTGATATGATGCAGAACCTGTATATAAAGGCCAGCTCGCTTGATCCCAGTCAGATTTTAGACTTTTCCACTTTTAAGAGTTTTTATAGAGCCAGGCAATGTCGAGCGGTGTATGGGGCATGGCCTGGCAATTTTTCAGAGTGGAGTCCCTATGACAAAGCTCTGTTTTTTTAGATGCTCTAAATCTTTTAAATGATAGTGACAAAGAGAGTTTTTGCTATGCTATGAGAGATGTTTTGTTTTATACTTATTTTAACTGGATTGGAAATTTTCAAGACAGAATCTTTGTAACTTACTTTTTCTAATTAAAACAACTTTGTTTAAATATTTATTGAATTCGTGGACTGCTTTCTATCACAATGTGCCACGACGCTGGCCTCGCCCTGCTCTCATCTGAGGTAAAACGGTATAGCTATATTCTGGAAGCCATGCAGATTGAATCAATTGCTGACGATCGGGCCACGGATTGATGGACCTGTCGAATTGATAAGAGGTACTGGGGCTTGCAAATGATTATTAAGTGTTATTGTGCTAATATTACACTATTGGCAGTAGTAATACTTATTAAAAGAGTAGTAATATCATCAGGCTTTCAAATGATTAGCATTACAGGCCTTTCCTACAATTTTTTGATAATGGTGGTGACGGTGATGGTGATAATATAATTACTATTGTTGTAGGCAAAGTAATATCATCAGGCTTTCAAATGATTAGCATTACAGGCCTTTCCTAAAAAATGATGATAATGGTGGTGACGGTGATGGTGATAATATAATTATTATTATTATAGGCAAGGGAGTTCTCCCAGACATACATTCGGTTTATTACAAACAAAGAAAAGGTTAACAACTCTTCTATGCTTATATTTCATATCAACTGGATATAACTAACTAGTGACTATGAAGTAAGCGTGATTAGGAATAGTAATTGACCCGAGAACTTAGCGAGTTTAGCACCTCGCTGGGGGATATCGGGCGGCCACAGGGTTCTATCTCGAGTAGGTGATCTGAGATAGATAAGAGACAACCCGTCGGCATTCAACATGGCGTCCCTGAGTTCGGGCTGAGATCGGTATGAGATACAGCCAAATAAAATAAACTAGAATATTGATAACGGAGAACCCTGAAATGAACAGATTACAAAAGTGAGTTTAAACCTTACTTGAATGTGCTCTTATCAGCACTAGGAATCCATAACCTTCTGCTTTAGAATGCGCCAGACAAGGGATATTGATCTGTATGGCCCTCAGTGGAAAGCAGTGGCAAATTAAAAGACATCTGCGTTTTTGTGGGCATTGCTGGTGGAGCGGTTAAGGCCGCAAAGTTGGATTAAAGAAAAAGAAAGTAAAGAAAACCCCCTCTCTAAATGTCTGGCAGTTTAGAGAGACATCAGCGCAGCCATACAGGCTGGCATTGTCGGCTAACGAGCCAGTGCTAACTGGAAGCTAACTAGCCGGAGTCTACAGGAGGCTACCTAGCCCGAGACTACAGGAGGCTACCTAGCCGGAGTCTACAGGAGGCTACCTAGCCCGAGACTACAGGAGGCTACATAGCCCGAGTCTACAGGAGGCTACATAGCCAATTGGGAGCTAACAGCCGGCTAACTAGCCAGAGCTAACAGGAAGTGAACTGGCCCTAGCCAGACACGGGCTAACAACAGGCTAACAAGCCAGAGCTAATTGATGGCTAACTAGCCAAGAGCTAACAAGAGCTCACAACAGGCTAACAAGTCAGAGCTAATTGATGGCTAATGAGCCAGAGCTAACAGGAGCTAACAGCCGGCTACCAAGCCAGAGCTAACAGGAGCTAACGGCCGGCTACCAAGCCAGAGCTAACAGAAGCTAACAGCCGGCTACCAAGCCAGAGCTAACAGGAGCTAACAGCCGGCTACCAAGCCAGAGCTAACAGGAGCTAATGGCCGGCTACCAAGCCAGAGCTAACAGAAGCTAACAGCCGGCTACCAAGCCAGAGCTAACAGAAGCTAACGGCCGGCTACCAAGCCAGAGCTAACAGAAACTAACAGCCGGCTATCAAGCCAGAGCTAATTGGAGGCTCCCTAGCCAGAGCTAATTGAAGGCTAACTAGCCAGCAGCTCGCTAGTTGCTGCGGACATGGGAGCTGTAACAGATGATGAAATCATTCGGAAACGTCTTCTTATTGACGGAGACGGAGCTGGAGACGACCGGCGCATCAATGTGCTCCTGAAGAGCTTCACAAAATGGTGCAACACGCCTGGCACCCTGGAGGAAGTATTTACACAGAACCAGAAGTTGCTGGGCATGCTGTCTCAATGTGAACACTCCATGGGGAAGACTTTACTGGTTCATGACATGAATCTTCGGGAAATGGAGAACTATGAGAAAATATACACTGACATAGAATAAAGCATCACATGAGAAGATATCAGAGTGCAAGAAGCTAGCACAAGAGATGCTAGCACAGAAGATGCTAGCACAGAAGATGCTAGCGCAACAGACGCTAGCTAAAGAGAAGCTAGCACCAGAGATGCTAGCACAGAAGACGCTAGCACAGCATCACATGAGAAGATATCAGAGTGCAAGAAGCTAGCACAAGAGATGCTAGCACAGAAGATGCTAGCACAGAAGATGCTAGCGCAACAGACGCTAGCTAAAGAGAAGCTAGCACCAGAGATGCTAGCACAGAAGACGCTAGCACAGCAGATGCTAGTGCAACAGATGCTAGCTCAAGAGAAGCTAGCACAGAAGATGCTAGTGCAACCGACGCTAGCTCAGGAGGAGCTGGCGCAGCAGATGCTAGCTCAAGAGAAGCTAGCACAGGAGATGCTAGCTCAGGAGGAGCTGGCGCAACCGAAGCTAGCTCAGGAGAAGCTAGCACAAGAAAAGCTAGCACAAGAGATGCTAGCACAGAGGATGCTAGGACAGCAGATGCTAGTGCAACCGACGCTAGCTCAGGAGGAGCTGGCGCAGCAGAAGCTAGCACAAGAGATGCTAGCACAGAGGATGCCAGCACAGCAGATGCTAGTGCAACCGACGCTAGCTCAGGAAGAGCTGGCGCAGCAGATGCTAGCTCAAGAGAAGCTATCACAGGAGATGCTAGCTCAGGAGGAGCTGGCGCAGCAGATGCTAGCTCAAGAGAAACTAGCACAGGAGATGCTAGCTCAGGAGGAGCTGGCACAACCGAAGCTAGCTCAGGAGAAGTTAGCACAAGAAAAGCTAGCACAAGAGATGCTAGCACAGAGGATGCTAGCACAGCAGATGCTAGTGCAACCGACGCTAGCTCAGGAGGAGCTGGCGCAGCAGAAGCTAGCACAAGAGATGCTAGCACAGAGGATGCTAGCACAGCAGATGCCAGTGCAACTGACGCTATCTCAGGAGGAGCTGACGCAGCAGATGCTAGCTCAAGAGAAGCTAGCACAGGAGATGCTAGCTCAGGAGGAGCTGGCGCAGCAGAAGCTAGCACAAGAGATGCTAGCACAGAGGATGCCAGCACAGCAGATGCTAGTGCAACAGACGCTAGCTCAGGAGAAGCTAGCACAAGAGAAGCTTAAACGACACCACATGGTACACACAGGAGAGAAACCTTACTGCTGTGGCCAGTGTGGCATGAGCTTCAAGACGAGGACAGAGCTTAAAAGACACCACGTGGTACACACAGGAGAGAAACCTTACCGCTGTGACCAGTGTGGAAAGGCCTTCACGGCAAAGTCAGAACTTAAAAGACACCACGTGGTACACACAGGAGAGAAACCTTACCGCTGTGACCAGTGTGGAAAGAGCTTCAAGACGAAGGCAGAACTTAAACAACACCACATGGTACACACAGAAGAGAAACCTTACTGCTGTGACCAGTGTGGGAAGAGCTTCAAAAGAGGGGCAAAACTTAAAATACATCACATGATACACACAGGAGAGAAACCTTGCTGCTGTGACAAGTGTGACAAGAGCTTCAAACGAAGACAGAACTGAAAATTCACCACATGTTACACACAGGAGAGAAACCTTACTGCTGTGACCAGTGTGGGAAGAGCTTCAAGAGAAAGGCATACCTTAACCGACACCACAGGATACACACAGGAGAGAGACCATACTGCTGTGACCCGTGTGGGAAGAGCTTCAAGAGAAGGTCAGAACTTAACCGACACCACATGATACACACAGGAGAGAAACCTTACTACTGTGACCAGTGTTACATGAGCTTCAGGAGAAAGGAAGAGCTTAAAAAACACAGATGGCGGAAACAGCCATGCGAGGTGCCAACTTGCTTAACGGGAGCAGTCAGGGGTTATGTGTCTTGCTCAAGGACACTTCGACACACTACCTGGGACGAGCTGGAATCGAAGCGGAATGATCCCATTCTCTTTGGCCCAGAGGAGGAGGATGGCGACATTCAGATCGGGGATCAGAACCAGAGGCCACAGATGACACCTTCAGGTGAAACTAAGTCTGAGCCTGAAGATGATGGGGAGCTAAGTACCTCTGAAACTGAACACAGTTCTGATTACTCAACATCTTCACCAAAATACCACATTTTTTAAACGTTAGATTTACATAACGGCACTTGACATTCAGCTCATCTGTCGAGAGGAATAATATATAGTGTTATTGTCATTTAGGAAGAAACATGACATAGAATACTACATTCATTTTGTATACATTTTAAGTATACTATGTAAAGATGTCCGTCTTTTCTCTAAACCAGAGTAAAGAGGACGAAAAAATTTGTAATCTATTTCATTCAAAAGGGATTTCCTGACAGTAACTATTTGGTAGGTTACACCCGTACCAACCATATCAGCTGCATGAGATGTACACTCACCAGCGCCTATGGATAAAAATTGAGACTCTGCAAACTCTCATCAAGCTTAGCACCTTGACGCGGGGGGACAGAGCGAGCATCAGGGTCTCTATATCCGACGGGCCTATCAGATTTGTGGGGACTTGGAAGCTTCAGCATACAGGACGCTGTGGTGCTTGGGCGGCCAAGTCACTGGTTTATAGGTCTGTCAAAACGGATCGGAGGTTCTGGGGCTTAGAACATCCGTGAGTTGGGCTTTATACTAATTGAATAAGTATTAACAGCCAAGAGAATATGAACTTAAATGACTGCTGTCAGGTGTCTCTGGAGTAAAATTTATTACAGATTTGAGTTAAAACCTTACTCAAGATTGGTCTTATCAGCAAGCAAACCTCTCCAACCAAGACTCCTCCTAAATGCTCGAGATCTGGAACAATGAGTGACGTAGAGGTCTGCAAAGCGCGGCAGACAGCCTAAGAGGTAAAAAATCTATCAGGAACAAGAGAGGGTTGATAGGAAACCACTTGAAGTGGCGTTTACTCGCGACTAGCAGGTCTAGGGAGCCTTAAAGTCACTTGAACTTGAAGTAACCTAATGTTTACTTAAAGTCAGAACTTAAGTAGAAAACTCTATGAGTCTACAGCAGGCTAACGAGCCAGTGCTAACAGATGATAACGGCAGGCTAACTAGCCAGTGCTAACAGAGGATGACAGCAGGCTAACGAGCCAGTGCTAACAGATGATAACAGCAGGCTAACTAGCCAGTGCTAACGGATGCTAACAGCAGGCTAATGAGCCAGTGCTAACAGATGATGACAGCAGGCTAATGAGCCAGTGTTAACAGATGATAACGGCAGGCTAACTAGCCAGTGCTAACAGATGATGACAGCAGGCTAACGAGCCAGTGCTAACAGATGATAACAGCAGGCTAACTAGCCAGTGCTAACGGATGCTAACAGCAGGCTAACGAGCCAGTGCTAACAGATGATGACAGCAGGCTAATGAGCCAGTGCTAACGGATGCTAACAGCAGGCTAATGAGCCAGTGCTAACAGATGATAACAGCAGGCTAATGAGCCAGTGCTAACAGATGATAACAGCAGGCTAACAAGCCAGTGCTAACAGATGATGACAGCAGGCTAATGAGCCAGTGCTAACAGATGATAACAGCAGGCTAATGAGCCAGTGCTAACAGATGATAACAGCAGGCTAATGAGCCAGTGCTAACAGATGATGACAGCAGGCTAATGAGCCAGTGCTAACAGATGATGACAGCAGGCTAATGAGCCAGTGCTAACAGATGATGACAGCAGGCTAACGAGCCAGTGCTAACAGATGATGACAGCAGGCTAACAAGCCATTGCTAACAGGAGCTAATAGCAGGCTAACTAGCCATTGCTAACAGGAGCTAATAGCAGGCTAACTAGCCATTGCTAACAGGAGCTAACAGCAGGCTAACTAGCCATTGCTAACAGGAGCTGGACCCAAGATACAGGGCGACGAGAGCCCAGAATGGGCCTGAAAGATAGAAAAGAAATGAGTCCTCTGTGGACTGTATCTGTGATGTCCTGCGTGGCCTACGGACAGGGTCACACGACCAGGCCAACCACACTTCAATAGAGGACTGCTGCTACAATTCTCGGGGACCCGTGCGGCCGCCCGAGAAGTGACAATTCGACCTACCTCAAACTACGGGAGAGATCCAAGAGGTCAGAGGGGGTGACCATAAGAACTATGACATTGTGTTCTTCAGACGACAACAACTGGGTACATTGGCCGGGAACAACAGATGCAAGTCTTCCCGCCGGCTACCAAGCAACGACGTGGCCCCTATCCTGTCGGGCCGTCCAGCCAGGGAACAACAGATGCAAGTCTTCCCGCCGGCTACCAGGGTACCAGGGAACCAAGATGACAGAGGGGGTGTTGAGAGTCACAGCCATCGTGACCCCGCAATTGCCATCTCGTCCCCCCGTACAGACGCTATTAAGACAGTGGAAAGTGACCGACCAGGATGACAGAGGCGGTGTTGAAGTGCCACAAACAACTAGTGACACTTTTTATTATGACATCCTGTTCTCCCTGTCACTTGTAAGATATAAAGGATTAAGCATATGTTTATTATATATATCTGTTTTAAATCTAAGCATATGTTAAGAGATGACTTAAGCGTCAGTAATTATGAAGAATGTCTTTGTATTCTTCCTCCTACTTGTGTAAAACTGTAAGAACTATAACTATAAACTCTAAAAACAGTAACTTGTGTAAGACTACAATATATTGTGTAGTCCTGGAGAATGGAAAGAGAAGAGGCCTCTTCTCTTACTGTTAGTAAAGCCAGGAATGTGGTCACAGAGCGCTGACCTTGACAGAAGCAGAGGGAGAAGCAGAGGGAGAACCTCTGTATGATGTTTTAACACATGTATGATGTGTAAAACACATCCAATAATGTTTAAGTATATGAGTACTGTATTGTACATGTATATATATATATATGTATATATCTGTATATATATATAAGCGTATTAGGCTATTTCATGCTAGAAGGACCATGTACTGTATATCACAGCAGGGCAATTGTTTCATTCAATAATGCTGGACGCCTTTAGGAATGTGCTTCCTGTGAATGACCTTGTGGGCCTCTACTAGCCTGCTAGAGGCAGATGGAATCCTAGGGGCTTTCCCCAGCCATAAGAAATCTATTACTTTCTCAAGTTACAGATTGGCTGGTAGAATGACATCACTATGACATCACTGTATTTAGACCAATAGTAAGATGTCTTGATATGATGCAGAACCTGTATATAAAGGCCAGCTCGCTTGATCCCAGTCAGATTTTAGACTTTTCCACTTTGAAGAGTTTTTATAGAGCCAGGCAATGTCGAGCGGTGTATGGGGCATGGCCTGGCAATTTTTCAGAGTGGAGTCCCTATGACAAAGCTCTGTTTTTTTAGATGCTCTAAATCTTTTAAATGATAGCGACAAAGAGAGTTTTTGCTATGCTATGAGAGATGTTTTGTTTTATACTTATTTTAACTGGATTGGACATTTTCAAGACAGAATCTTTGTAACTTACTTTTTCGAATTAAAACAACTTTGTTTAAATATTTATTGAATTCGTGGACTGCTTTCTATCACAATGTGCCACGACGCTGGCCTCGCCCTGCTCTCATCTGAGGTAAAACGGTATAGCTATATTCTGGAAGCCATGCAGATTGAATCAATTGCTGGTTACTGCTTTTTAGCTAAAGTTATATAAAGGATATAATATATATATGTATATATGGCACTGTTTGTTGTTTGCGGGCGCCGGTATCTCTGTGTTCGACGGGCTCCATTGGATTTGTGGGAAACTGAGAGTCTAGCCACTGCAGGGCATGACGATCGGGCCACGGATTGATGGACCTGTCGAATTGATAAGAGGTACTGGGGCTTGCAAATGATTATTAAGTGTTATTGCGCTAATATTACACTATTGGCAGTAGTAATACCATCAGGCTTTCAAATGATTAGCATTACAGGCCTTTCCTAAAAAATTATGATAATGGTGGTGACGGTGATGGTGATAATATAATTACTATTGTTGTAGGCAAAGTAATATCATCAGGCTTTCAAATGATTAGCATTACAGGCCTTTCCTAAAAAATGATGATAATGGTGGTGACGGTGATGGTGATAATATAATTATTATTATTATAGGCAAGGGAGTTCTCTTCGGTTTATTACAAACAAAGAAGAGGTTAACAACTCTTCTATGCTTATATTTCATATCAACTGGATATAACTAACTAGTGACTATGAAGTAAGCGTGATTAGGAATAGTAATTGACCCGAGAACTTAGCGAGTTTAGCACCTCGCTGGGGGATATCGGGCGGCCACAGGGTTCTATCTCGAGTAGGTGATCTGAGATAGATAAGAGACAACCTGTCGGCATTCAACACAAAGACGCTACAACAAGATGCATCGTGAGTTCAGCCTGAAATTTTGCCGATGCGGACTCATTCCACCGGTGCACTCGCATTGTGAACGTTTATGTCAGCGCACCGATGCAAATCGATGACTCGTCACATCACTACTATAAGTGGCCCCGGTGTCAATCATGAAATTGTGATCTTCATTGTTGATTGTAACTGGTACAGTGGGACTTTCACAAGGATCTGCGGATAATGTCAGGTATATCTCCCCCTCCCCCGGACCTCCCTTTTGTTTTGGGTACCCAGTCTGGTCCCTCCAGGGGTTTGTTTGACAATCACGTCTTATATGTCCTGCTTGCTTGCAGCCCCAACATTGTGCTCGACCAAACTCATTTCTCTGTCCTTGTGGTCGAGGTCTTTGATTGTAGTGAGTATAACGTGTGTCACCACCTTTGCCCCTCCCTCCTGGTCTCCTTTGCATCAATCTTCCTTGTTGTGGGAAAGTGTTGTAATCCCCTGACCTTCCCCTTCCCACACCATTCTGTGGCTGCTTATTGACTTCTTGGGGGAAACCTGTGGTCATTACAGGTGTTTGCAGCTGTGTTATATCAAAAGTCCTGTCTTTCTTTTGTTGTGACATTGTGCTAATTATAACAGTTTTTATGTATTTGTTCAAATTTAAATATATATGATGTATATATATTTTTCATATGAATGACACAGATATATATATACATATATATACATATATATATATATATATATATATATATATATATATATATATATATATATATATATATATATTTTTTTTTTTATACTGCGCCAGGCTAAATGTAACACTTAAAAATCTAACTCAGATCTAATTTAGGTATGATTTATCATAGAATACAGTAGCATCATATATATAATATAGTCCCCCCAAGGTCAGATTAAGGTTTGTAGTCCAATTTCATCACTAAACGTAAGTAAACAAATTTGATCTAAGCCAATTACAATGTTCCACTAATACCACAAATCACGTGTAATTGGTGTATAATCTTGACTTAATCGCGGGAGAACAATGATGCAAGTTATAGCATGGGCCAGGTTTATTTATAAGTGTTCTAAATTACAAACCTAAACTGCAAAGTCCAAGCACAAGGTAAAATGACTATCTAAAGTTTTAATTGCAGAATTGTAATTGAGTATGGCCAGGCTTTAGTTTTAGATGCAACACTAAATAAAGTCTAGTTTAAATTGGGATGCAGCATAAAAGTACATTTCAAATGTATGTTAACCCTGCTTTTACTATCAAACCTACCAATTTAATAGAAGCAACAACCTTGTATCTGTTTAAAAGGCTACAGTCAAACATGCAAAGCCGGCTACTCAACATTTACCTTATCTAAAATTGAAAACACAAGTTTTATCAATCAATCAATCAATCAGATTTACTTATATAGCACATTTAACATGACACGTGTCAACCCAAGTGCTGTACAGAGGGTAGATACATAGATACGTATAGACAACAATCACACTCCGTTGTATGGGAGGGCACACAGGAAAACAGGGCATGAATCAGTGAATGGGAACGGGGATGTTGTTCCACAGTCCAGGGGCTGCAACACAAAAAAAACACGGCCCCCCCTGAGATTAAGGTTAGACCTCCGGACAGTCAGGAGCCTCTGATCGGCTGACCTGAGGGACCTGGTGTTGGAATAGGGGGATATGAGGTCTTAAATGTAGGAGGGGGCTGACCTTTAAAACTCAAATTTGCGCTGAAGTGTTTGTGTGCGTGTGTAAAGGGAGATAAAGAGAGAGTGAGAGAGAGGTGTGTGTATGTAGGATTGATAACACAATCCGCTGTAATAGCTGACTTCACTTCAAACACGGCTGCAGTCAAAAAAAATTATAAATAAAAGAACAGCGTGCACCACTGTGTTATTTTCCTAGCTGGCCAGCATTAATCAATGTAGCCTGTTTACCAAGGCTTTACCTTTACACTGAAAGGGATAAATAAATTCAGTAGTCTGTTTACCAAGACGTTGCCTGTTTACCAAGGCTTGTCCTTTACACTGAAATGAATACATTTAAAAAAAAAATCAAAAAGAAAATAATAATAATAATAATAATAATAATAATAATAATAATAATAATAATAATAATAATAATAATAATAATAATAATAATAATAATAATAATAATAATAATAATAATAATAATAATAATAATAATAATAATAATAATAATAATAATAATAATAATAAACGCACCAATTTGACCAGATAAGCCCAAAGCAAACCATTCAAACAATATAACACATGAACTCATTATCCAATACTGTAGGTTTTTTGGAGGAGAGGCCCGGAGACTACTCACAGAAATGAAAATACTGAACCCAGAGCCAAAAACATATGTCAGCAAGATGTTTGCTTACCTTAATCCTGGTCTCTGAATTCAGTATTCGCCATCGATGAGCAGCTCCGTTGTTGCTTGGCCTTTTGACCTCTCCTGGATGAATTATCGGGTGGTCCATGGATCACGACAAGCTTGTTGACAGCAATGCAGTATAGCAGAGTGGCCAAGGAGCTCTCCCTTCCTCTATTCTAAAATGGTCAAGTGTGAGACACCTGTGTCCTTTCCCATATCATCCAGCTCGGACCAGGATGCATAGTTATATAACAGGAAAAATGCACAGGCGCCCACCCCGCACTGACCAGCCACCTTGCTGGAGATAAGGGGGCCCCTGTAACCTTGGCCTAAAAGCCTCTCCATGTAAAAGGAAACCATAGTGTTCTCAAATGTTTATGATACTGATTGTACTGTAATCCTATTTATCAATGACTTTTAACTTAATCAATGTTCCTAATTAACTAATATATTTATATATGATATGAGCCTAAAGTCTGACGTTAATTTCCGACAGAGGGAAGTGCGGCCGTTGTGGGAAAATGGCGCACAAGGATCCAGAGTGGTGCCCCGCATGATCAGGTACATCAGGTCAGGATGGCCTGAACACATGAATACAGTACCAATCGTCATAAGAGAGTACTTCCCTGCGAAAAGTGAACTTTCAGAGTATGACGGAATGGTCATCAGAGGAAGTCGCATATTGATACCAGAGACAGAGGACAGAAATCCTCGAGAGAATCCATGATGGACATCAAGGGCTCTCAAAGTGTCGTGAGAGCGCAAACGCCTCTGTCTGGTGGCCGGGCATTTCCTCGCAACTGAAACACAAGGTCTCGTCGTGTCAGTCCTGCTGTGAGCTGAGAAGAGCGCAGCAGAGGGAGCCGTTGATCTCTACTCCACTCCCTGACAGACCATGGGAGCGTATAGCTCTAGATTTATGTGAGCATAACAAACAGAGCTACTTGATAATCTCAGACTACTACTCTAGATATATGTGTCACCTCACAGCGCTTTGTGCCAGATCTCTACATTTTCATTTTTCAGATTATTCCAGATTGCTAAAGTACAGAATCTAAGCGTTCAAATGATGTGTCATATGTTGAAATCTGAGAATGTTTTGAACACGATGTGCTCAATTATAACTTCTAAAACTGGCTGTGTTCTAGATTACCTAAGAGGTGAAAAGGTGTCTCAAAGGAAGGCAACTTTTCACACTTCAGACAGTTTCAACTGGGCGTCAACAAACCCCCTCCAGCAACGCCCCTCACCTGAATAGCATTAACATAATTAAGTGCTGCCATGGCAGTTATCTCTCCTCAGGACCCGATCTTCATTCTCTTGTTTGTATTGAGCTGTACTGTATTGTGCCCATTCTGCAATCTGTTAATAACGTTTTCAATGCATAGTAGTATAGACATTATTAGCATAGTAGGTAGTAGTAGTAAGATGGATACTAGTAAAAGATGGTATGAAGGTTAGTAGTTTCAGATATTAATTGAAGTTAATTTGGCTCGTCTTCTGCCAGCTTGTACAGACAGGAGCTTGACCTCGTTGACCTTAAGCACAAACCAAAGTGCTTTAATACAATTAAATAGAATAGAATATTTCTAGAGTCTTTATTGTCATTATACAGACAGCGTTATATAGCTCAACAGTGCACAATTAATAAACAATAATTATTATTAGGAAGATACAATAAAATAGTCCATTTCTATGTACCCCCCCCCCCCATGCTGCTTTGACACCAGAATTTCCCCAAGGGGATTAATAAAGGATCATCTTATCTTAGTAGGTAACATCACAATAAAAAATAAACAATTTTAGGAAGATAAAATAAAAGTCAATGTCTACAGTGTATGGATGCAGGGTCCATCTGTGTGTGTGTGTGTGTGTGTGTGTGTGTGTGTGTGTGTGTGTGTGTGTGTGTGTGTGTGTGTGTGTGTGTGTGTGTGATCTCAGCACTTATCTGTATCTTTGTGTGTGTTGGGTCTTCTAACATCGTACAGTCTTGTTCTGAGGTGCTGTAGACGTTGGTCTTGAGGGTATCTAACATCGTACAGTCTTGTTCTGAGGTGCTGTAGACGTTGGTCGCGGGCATGTGATGTCTTTTCCCGCATCAGAACAGTATTGTCTTATCTCCTTAAAAAGATAATTCTGCCTGTCATTGTCAAGTCCGGGTGGGGGTATCACTGGAAAATTGGAGATGGTCGGGTAGCGTTTTGGGTCTTTCAGCAGTTGAAACTCGAATGGTTCAGCATCATCACAGTGTAATTTCGCCGTCACCATGCCAGGTCTGCTGGCATCGAAGCTGTAATAGAATAAAGAACACATTTAAAATATTGTCTATTTCGTAAAGAAAACACTGGTCCCAGGACACTGTGAGTCAAGCATCCATGTCAACACATTTCGTACATTGATTACCAGAAACAAAATAAACCTTCTTCATCATAGCTAATAGGGCTAAGTAAATTAGCCTATTGCAATATTTGCAAACCGAAATTCTCTAAGATAAGAACAGAAAAAACAGGAGGAAAACATTTCCTCATTCGAAAAAAATAAAAAACAAAAAATAAAATAATAATAATAATAATAATAATAATAATAATAATAATAATAATAATAATAATAATAATAATAATAATAATAATAATAATAATAATAATAATAATAATAATAATAATAATAACAATAATAATAATAATAATAATAATAATAATAATAATAATAATAATAATAATAATAATAATAATAATAATAATAATAATAATAATAATAATAATAATAATAATAATAATAATAATAATAATAATAATAATAATAATAATAATAATAATAATAATAATAATAATAATAATAATAATAATAATAATAATAATAATAATAATAATAATAATAATAATAATAATAATAATAATAATAATACACTGAAGAAGGAACACCTGTTCCGAAACATGTCTGTATTCGGCTGCGAAAACCTGAGTGTGCTGGTCCGGCTTCCTGCTTTCTTCTACTTATTTTATTATGATAAAATATAATATATAATAAAATATATACAATATACAATAAAATATAGACAATTACCTGAAGTGCTGGTATTTCTTTATCTGTGGGAACCTTTTGAAGAAGCCACCCAGATGTTGCTGCCAGTCGTAGCTTCGGACAAACACTGTCCCATCTTCGCTTCCCACAAGTTGGGGGATATTGACTCCTTTCACCTGATTGATTGATTGAAAATGTTATTAACAGATTGCAGAATGGGTACAATACAATCATTCAGAAGTCTGTAATCTGTCTGTAATCAAGCAAAATAAGTGGTATCCCTTCCCTCTCTTTCTTCCTCTCTCTCTATCTTGATGAAGAAACACTAGTGGAGACAGTCTATGTCTGTCTCTGTGTGTGTGTCTCTTTCTCTCTCTCTCTCTCTCTCTCTCTCTCTCTGTCTCTCTCTCCCCCTCTCTCCCTCCCCCTCTCTCCCTCCCTCTCTCTCTCTCCCTCCCTCTCTCTTCCTCCCTCCTTTGTGTGTGTGTGTGTGTGTGTGTGTGTGTGTGTGTGTGTGTGTGTGTGTGTGTGTGTGTGTGTGTGTGTGTGTGTGTGTGTGTGTGTGATTTACAGTGCTGTCAACAGTGGACAATTAATAAACAATAATTATTATTAGGAAGATACAATAAAATAGTCCATTTCTATGGTCCATCTATCTGGACAGTATAGGACTAATAGAATAAACAATTTTAGGAAGATAAAATAAAAGTCAATGTCTACAGAGTGTATGGATGCAGGGTCCATCTGTGTGTGTGTGTGTGTGTGTGATTTACAAATACAGTACGGATTGTGATACAAAAAGAGTTAAAAAAGAAGAAGAGAGTATTTGATGCAGAAACTGTACATTGTGGGGGGGGGGGGGAACTGTACATTGGTTTATCGACTAAACCTTACTAGGTTACCTCAGAGCTTTTCCTCACGATGTCGGCGATGCCTGCCAGGGTATCGACTGCAGTTTTCCTGTAGACCTGCTTTATCAAACCGAAGCACCAGTCGGGGCCAAACTTAGTGTGGCCTGTAATTAGGAAGTGGAGACCAAGCTGCAGGTGCTGTCGGTGGAGTGTACGCCAGGCACAATACCACAAGACGTAGTTGTTCTTGTTTTGGCCAGAGCAATTGTCGCAGTGCAGGTCGACTTTCGTTTCTCCAACGCCGTAATTGTTGAAGTAATGATGCAGATAGCTGATCACAGCATTGCTACCTGTAATGGGAAATATTAAAGGACACAATGAAAGGACAGTTTACAGACAGATAAAGTGACCAAGAGCTCTGCTATGGCTGGGAAGATGTTGGTATCTTGGAGTCTCTTACCCTTACTCGTGGCCAGCCCTTCATCAATCAGGTAATTCACCTGCTTTGTCAGCCCTTCACAATGTACGCCAAACAGGCCACACTTGCGCGGTGTTGCAAAATACATCGGCCCAACTTGAAGAGGGTGAGAGGGGTAGTGTAGATGACGGAAGAAAGAAAAATGATACATTGAAATAATGTTGTAGTGTAGTAGTACAGTAGTGCTGTAGTGATTGTGATGGTGATTGTCATTTTAAATATTACACAACATGATGTAATGCTGTAATACAGCAAACAAACTATTTTTGTCAAGTAAGTTAACAACAAAAAGCTACATTGTAATAGGATCGGATTCTCACCTGCTGTGCATAATCAAAGCTGTAGTGCATTGTGATGTCTTTGCTTGCCGGTGTGGCAGGGCCTAGACTCAGCTGCAATTCCGCACAGGTCTTTTGGGTGGAAGCAGTCATAGCCTGCAACAGCTTGTGCTCTCTCTTAACACGGGCCAGATGTTGTAATTGCACCTGCAATTTTTCTGTCTGCAATTTATCCGGCTTGCCAGCCGCTTGACTCAACTGGTAGTTGTTTTTGTAGCATTCCCAACACAAATCTGTCCTCGGTTTGATGATTGTTATCTGGGGCAGAAGGGTTTTCCACAGCTGAAGAAAGCTCCCCTGACCAACAACGCGATGTCCTAGAATAAAATATAAATAAAAAAAAATAAATAAAAAAAAATGACTCATTACATACACAATGACAGAGGATGGCTATTGGCTACTCAGGACTGGTGTACTTAATCAATTGATGTGTAAACACAAGTGGTTTATGGAATGTTAGATTGTTAATGTCTTTGTCTTGGTAATGGTACCCATTACATACACAATGACAGAGGATGGCTACTCAAGAATGGCATACTTAATGCTGACATTTTACACAATTGATGTGTAAACACAAGTGGTTTATGGAATGTTAGATCGTTAATGTCTTTGTCTTGGTAATAGTACACATTACATATACACAATGCCAGAGGATGGCTACTCAGGACTGGTCTATGCTGCAAATTTACACAATTGATGTGTAAACACAAGTGGTTTATGGAGGGGGGCTTGAACTTAAGTGATGTCAATAAGTACATTGGAGAGATTGTATTGTGAGAAGGATATTTGATGAAAGCAGCTTGGCTCCTTCAACATTGCATTTCACAGTTGAACAGATCATGCTTATTATAGAACAGTAGAAAATTATCAACATTATGGAATGTTGCAGTCCAGGCGGCTGTACCTCATGTCATGAAATAAATTAATAAATAACAAACACACATACCTGCTTCCTCCCCAGCAGGTTTGTATTGACGCCAGAGTGCCGCTTTTGTCAGATTGCTTGGAAGTAACTTGGCAGTGTAGTCTCTGTGGCCAGGATGTCTACCAGGCAAGACAATAGAATGGACCTCTGCATAATTGGTGAGAAAATCCACAACACGTTGACAGTCTTCTTTACAGAGAAACGTTTTGTGAGTTCTCGGTTGTTTTTTTCTATCACGTGGTGTCATTCCATTTGTCTTGTAGTGCTTGATAATAGCTTTGAGAAGTCCACAGCTTATCCTAAACAAAAAAAAATTGAAATAATTATTATACACACATACACACAGTCCCTGCTAGAGCCAATGATAATGTCTTCAATACAGTCACGTGCTTTGCACTATATAGAATATTATTGTATAGTACTGTTATACAATGAGTGCAGGTCTGGAAGGAATGTGAATCACTACCCACCTTCAAAAACACTCTCAAAGAACACCTACGGGAGACTGCAATTCAAAACTGGCCCCTACAAATGTCAGTATTCCAATGTACAGCCCCACCCAACCCCACCCCACCTACCCAACCTCCTCCAATGTACAGTTTCTATGTCAAATGTATGTGAGTATTCCAATGTACAGTGCCCCCCCCCCTACCCAACCCCCCCCCCCCCCACCTCCAATGTACAGCCCCACCCCACCTACCCAACCTCCCCAATGCACATGTTTCTATGTCAAATGTATATTTTTTAGTATCACAAACAGTACTGTATTTGAAAATCTGGTATGTCATAAATGTATAGATGTAGCAGTACTGTCTATCTGTATGTTGTGTGTGTCATATGATGAATTGAAAATGGGGGACCCTGATGGAAACAAGACGAAAGTCTTTCTCAGGTCTGCATCCTCTTAACAATTGTATGTATTGAGCTGTACTGTACTGTACCCATTCTGCAATCTGTTAATAAACTTAATCAATCAAGGGTCTGCTATGACATCACTACTATGACAACACAATTCAGAATGTTCCAGAATGTATACTAGCCTGTACTAACCGGTCATAGTTACACATACACACAGAATAATAATGGCACACTTACCCATGGAGAAAGCAGAATGTTGCCCGGCAGACCACGACGTTATGGAATCTGTACACTGTCCGTGAAGCTTTGCGAATGGTGTTTACTCTCTTGGTGCTCTGTGTGACTTCAGAATCATTGATGCCTGTTTGTATAGCCGAGAGCAGACACATGTCCCTCTCTTTAGGCGTCAATGAGGCCATGTCCAGTCTGCTATTGTATATCAATTCTTCCGACAGTTTTGTTGTACACGACAACGCCTGCCTTTCGGAATTCTCTTTCCGCTCTTTATAGCATTTGCAATCAAACGTTCTTATTTTTTCCAATTCTTCATTGGTGTCACTGTCTACGGTTACAACAGACATCATATCTGCGACATGTCTCATCGTTAATTCCGTTGAATAGCCCGGTGTGACGGTCCCGCTGTGAATAGAATCATCCTCTAAATCTGATTGATCCGCGCGCTCATCTTCCTCTTCAAAATCATCAGCGCGCTGCTGTATCGGATCGATATCAGGCAATACTTCGTCATCCGAATCTTCTTCTTCATCTGAAGAGTCCGGTTTGGGCGGTGGTTCGGGGACTGGACCTGGGTGAAAAAAGTCCATTAAGAACCCATTCATTAAATGCGATCCATCGATGGCTCTTCCTGAAGCAGATATTTTGTTGAGTTCAGCAGCGATCGTCTTTGCATCCATCTCTCAACGCAAGACACATTAAAAGTGTCACCAGGTGCCAACAGGTGTATAGGTCTTGTGGGCGTTGCGCTGCGGGCTGCCTATCCCCCCAAGGTTTAGATTCGATTCAAATGCAAATTGTTATTACGCCCCCGTTCCACTGAAATCATGTCGTGAACAGCCTACTTTTAAACAAAGGTTGTTACTATTTTTAAATATTCGAACTGTTCGTTTTTATAGTATATATGTGCTTATACATTCAATTTATAATAATATATAAAAAAAAAAAAAAGAAAAAAAAAAAAAACGATTTCACGTCTAGACTAGAAGGGGGCGGGCCGAGTTGTGGTCACTAGCGCTGCGAGGTGACACATATAGAGATACTGCACATGGCAACGACAACCAGTTCTAAAGTCGCTCTGAAGCTGAAAACAATGTGTGCCCGTTATGGCGTCCCGGACGTGGTCGTAAGCGACAACGGGCCACAGTTCTCGAGCGCTGAGTTTCGAGACCTAGCCTGTGAGCTTGACTTCAAACATATCACCTCAAGCCCACACAACCCACAAGGCAATGGTCACGCGGAGAGGGTGGTGCAGACCGCAAAGCGAATCCTGAAACAGAAGGACCCTCTCATCGCACTCATGTGCTACAGGTCGACACCATGTAGCACCACAGGCGCCAGCCCAGCTGAACTTCTAATGGGTCGGAAGATGAGAACGACACTGCCTACACTCGAGAGGAACTTGCAGCCCTCATGGCCAGACAAGCGACAGATCAAGCAGAAGGACGAGGCTGAAAAGAAGAAGCAAACCTTCTACTACAACCGACATCACGGGGCGAGACCCCTACCTCCACTACAGCCTGGTGGTAATGTCCTCACCAAGCTGGACCACCAGAAATCCTGGACAGCCCCTGCAGTAGTGACCAGCGAGAGTGTCCACGCTCTTACATCATTGAGACACAGCAGGGAGCATCATTCCGGCGCACCCGGCGCCACCTCCAGGGGGTACCCTCTCCAGGGCCAGTTGGGAGCACAGCACCAGTCTCACCTGTTCCCAAGGACACCGGTCAAGAGCCAGGTAACACCAGTGTCGACATGCCTGCTGGTACTGAAGGACTGTCACAGTACAGGTCTGGACGGATCCTTAGGCCAGTTGTCAGACTGGACTTGTGAGTTAACATGAGCTCACACTCATGGCCTTTCAGGGGGGGGAAATGAGGGAAAAGAGTTCCAGGTGGTAACGTTAACCACATAACGAAATGTTAAAAGAGTTCCAGGTGGTATCGTTAACCACATAACAAAATGTCAAAAGAGTTCCGGAATGTAAACTGTTGCGATTTAATAATCATTTGCTACTCTGAATGTTGAATGTTGTTTATTGGTGTTATAGAAGAATAGCACTGTTTCCACTTTACAGGATGTTCCTATTGATTGCTATAATAGCCTTGTTAATACAGAAAGTTGTTAATTTGTTTACGTTAACAAGGGAAGTAAAACTAAAAGGGGGAGATGTCAGAGTATTAGAGTCATTACGGTAACCTGCCGTACGTCAGTGTGGTAACACTGAGTTTTACAACGTTAGACTGACTTACGCTACTGACTGCATGTGGTTCCTTTTGTACATGCTCAACAACGGAGATAAAGTATTACCTCAACAAAAGATTCCCGACTGGACATTCCATGTTTATTACACTAGTAGTTGTAGTTGGATGTCTGGCAGCAGTGCCTGCCCACTGTTGTGGAGCTCGATGGCCGCTGGTATGAAGGACTGGCCGAGGCGGTGACTGAACGTGCTTCTCATCTTGACTAGCTCGTCGTAGAGGGGGTGGGAGGGATTCTCCAGTATAGCAGCCAGCTTCCTTCTCATCCCCCTCTCTGCCATCACCTCTAGTCTGACCAGCTCGACTCCCACCACGGAGCTAGCCAGCCTTCCTCACCAGCTTGTTCAGTTTGTTGGTGTCCCTCGAGTTGATGTAGGCCCCAGCATGCCACAGCATAGAAGAGGACGCTGGCCACTACAGACTGGTTGGTAGAATGACTGCAGCAGTCTATTGCAAACATTTAAGGACCTGAGTCTCCTCAGGAAGAACAGCCTGCTCTGTCCCTTCCTGTAGAGAGCCTCTGTGTTGTCCGACCAGTCAGTGGCGTTGCACAATATGTCGGGGCCCCCCCGCAGGTCAGACCATGAGGCCCCGCCCACTCCCCTAAATCAATAATAAAGTGAGCAAATTTAGCAAATCTTTTTCCCCGCCGCGTGGGAGCAAATTCGAGACACATATTCGGTTGCGAAAAAGGTGTCCCACGGTCTCCTCTATGGCCCTGAATATTTTCATGCGGATCGGAATCACGGCGCGCCCGTGGAACACTTTTCCGTTTTGGCGAGTTTATTCCACGCTTTCGGCTTTCCTTTTCTAAGCATTTTCGGGGCTACATGTGAATGAGTAAAAGTTGCGGGACGCCCAGATGTACCCACGGTAGAAAGCTCGCGTGGAGCCCATAATAGGCTCACTTAATACAGCGTTTTTAAAATCACACGAAATTTTCAGCGTCGCGAGCTGACCTTTTCCCCTCGTTTTCGATGATGGAAGTGATTTAGGAAAAGCTTCGGCAAGCCGAGAGGTACCCGTGGATTTCATCTCGCGAGGATCGAGGCAATATTCGGCCTGTGGGAGCACTCGCGAACCATGTACTAAAAAATAAGATAAGTGATATAATAATAATAATAATAATAATAATAATAATAATAATAATAATAATAATAATAATAATAATAATAATAATAATAATAATAATAATAATAATAATAATAATAATAATAATAATAATAATAATAATAATAATAATAATAATAATAATAACAACAACACTCTCGTTCACTAGAGGAGACCACTGCCCAACTCCGCGCTCTCACGCTCAGCTCTGCGGAGCGACACAAACAATGTAACCGTTTTGATGCATACATGTAAGCTGTAGTAGCATACTGGTTATGGCGAATAAAACTTTCTATTCTTCTAACCTGTCTGAGGCTGTGGCGTGGCTGGGGGCCTGGCTGGGCTGTGGACGCGTCGTGGCGGCCGGCCAGGGTGGGGAGCTTACTGCCGATGCATTCTTCAGTAACGTTAGAGTCAGTATACCTTTGCTGCCTGCTGGAACAATGATGTTCTTTTTCGTAGCTTTGCCGTCTCCTGTTCGCGTCTATATTAATCCCAGCCGAAGAGTGCGTCGCGTTTCTCTGATTGGCCATGACGCCCATGTGACTGCGGCGCGCGGCAGAGCGGTAGAGTGGAAATAGGCTGCTGCCTCCACGTCAAGAAAGACAGACAGGCATTCTATTGCCATGCTCTGCGACAAACCCTAACCTTAACCAACTCCGAAATAATGCCTAACCTTAACCCTAACCTTAACTTAACCCTAACCTTAACCAACTCCGAAATAATGCCTAACCTTAATCCTAACCTTAACTTAACCCTAACCTTAACCAACTCCGAAATAATGCGTAACCTTAACCCTAACCTTAACTTAAGCCTAACCAACTCCGAAAGAATGCCTAAACTTAACCGGCGAAAGAATGCACGTTTATACCGAGAGATGATAAACGTAAAAAAAAAAGAAAAGAAAAAAAAAATTGAAGTGATTCGAACTTGTCACCAACCGCACCGCAGGCTCCACAGCAAGGCAGCGAACGAGTTGAGCTAAGCGTTGATGGAAAAACAGCGGGGATTACGGCTGCATAATGCCGCGGTAGAGCTCTGCGTGTCGCGGCCAATCAGGGAAAACGCGGAAGCACTCGGCAGCACTCTTCGGCTGGGATTAAAGAATAGGCCTCCTGTTCGCGTCTATATTTTCTACAACGGAGTTCGGCGATTTGCGAATCTGATTGGCCACTGATCCGCGTCGAACAGCCTGCAAAGCACCTGGCGTTCTATCGCCATGCTCTAAGACAAACTCTAACCTTAACCAACTTCGAAAGAGTGCCTAAGCTTAACCGTCGGAATCAGGGCAGGCGTTCTATCGCCATGCTCTAAGACAAACTCTAACCTTAACCGACTTCGAACGAGCGCCTAAGCCTAACCAGTGTAGAAACTTGCGGTCCCACGATTGGGCGTACATGTCACATGACCAGAAATGACACTGGCCAATCAGATTCGCAAATCGCCGAACTACGTTGTAGAAAAATAACAGGCCTCCTGTTCGGCTTTCGCTCTCATCTTGTTTTTCTAAGCACCGCCGCTTGCTTGGATATTTGCGTCATTTTTACCGGCGCCTTCCCGCTGTGTTTTGAACGCTGCCAATGAACATTAGTTATCAGCCTAGCCCTATCGCAGGTGAGCAAATCCCTCTGCGCGAGATGCATCCAGCTGCAGCCCCGCAGACCATACTGGGCTCTACTGTCTGCGCCCTGTTCGCGCGCGTTAGGAAATCTAAGAGGATAGTCTACAGTGGGGGCGGGGCCCCCTAAGCTCCGGGGCCCCCCTGCGGTGTACCCCAAGGATGGTGATGGGAATCGGGGGGGGGCCTCTTCTTGCCCCTCCGGAAGTCCACCACCAAATCCTTGGTCTTACTGGTGTTGAGTTGGAGGTGGTTGCTGTCACTCCACCCCACAAAGCTCTCCACCAGGGCTCATACTCCTCCTCATCGTCGTCGGTGATGTAGCTTACGATGGAGGAGTCGTCAGAGAACTTCTGCAGGTGGCACCCGCTTGAGTTTTGGCAGAAGTCTGAGGTATAGAGGGTGAAGAGGAAGGGTGACAGCACAGTTCCTTGGGGGGCGCCGGTGTTGCTCACCAGTACGTCAGACTGACTGTCATTTAGTCTGACGTACTGCGGTATCTACTTTATGTATCTACTTCACGTTATCTACTTTATGTATCTACTTCATGTATTCACTTCACGTATCTACTTTATGTATCTATTTCATGTATCCACATCACTGTGCACTAGAGAGACAAGCCTTGAGGGGTCGGTTCGCCCTTCCGAGACCCAGAACTGAAGCCTTAAAGAAAACTGTATTGTACAGGGCAATGTCCTACTGGAATAAACTTCCACAGTATTTGGTTTCAATTACCAGTAGGGTGGGTTTCAAGAGGAGACTAAGAGGGGCTGTAATGCAGAAAGAGATTGATTTAGGTTGGCTCTAATCTGTGTCTAATGAATGGGTTCTTGTGTTGGGTTATGTGTTGATTTGGAATGTCTTTGTCTGGTGGTTATGAGGAGTATTAGTGTATGGAATGTCGTGCTGTTTTTGAGCACATTTTAGTTTTCTCTGAGATGTCTCCGTTTGTTGTTTTATTGATATTTGTTTTATTGATATTTGATTTGCTCTATATGTTTGTATATTTGTTATTGTTCTATATTAGAAGATTTTGCATACATATTTGTTTGTATGTCTGATTGGTTTAATGTTCTATAATTGTTTGTATATTTTATTGGTGTTTTATTGATATGTTTTGTTTTTATGTTTTATTGATTATTCTTGTTTAATTTTTATATGTTTGTATACAGACCCCAGGAAGAATAGTCGCTGCTGAGGCAGTGACTAATGGGGATCTGAAATAAAGAAATAAAAAAAATACTTCAGTAAAAAAATCGTACTGCATATGTTTATTGTTTATTGTTATTCACACTTACAAACATACATTCTGGAATAAAAGAAGTAAAAGAAGAACAGTTAAAATGTGCAGGAAAGGTAAAAAAAACCAAGGGCTTATAATCGACCTCCCCTCTTAAACCTATATAGGATAACTACACAACCCCCCCCCCCCCCCACATTATACACAAACACATGCACATATCCCTCTCTCATACACACAGATACATACAATACAGCATTATACAACTATTATAATGTTGGGAATTTTTTTTTAAAGACTTTACACAAATACACATGGATACTATAGACTACAGGATCTGTAGTTCTTTTTTAAGCTTACCTTTAAATATATTTAAAGTGAAACTGTGAGGTTTTGCCCGCTGCTCACTACCTTTTCTCTGTCTTCTTTAAGCCTACTGTTAGGAATTCCCTACTCACTCTCTCTAGCCCCCACCCTCTCGTTCCTTACCCTTAGTGGCCACACCTGTTTGATATTCTATTATCTCTCGCACCTGTGATGGCAGGCTAATTAGTCCCCCTGTGGGCTTTAAATACCAGGGCGCTTCCCCTCGTTTTGGCGTGGGGTCGTGTTGTATTCATGCTGAGTCATATTCTCTAACATCTAGACTCTTTCGGGAGATCCTCTGGTCTACCAATGCTGTAAGATGGATCTCTCCAGTCACCAGCGCGCAACGCGCATCTTCAAGGGCTTTGGCCACCTGTCGCCGTTTGCCTGGAGGGAGACATTGTACTGCGCTCTCTAATTCTCTACGGGAGGTATTCCAGTGTTCCACTCCAGACCAGCGCGCCAGATGCGCTCAAGCCTTCGCCACCTGCCGCCGTTTGCCTGGAGGGAGACACTGCACTGCGCTCTCTAATCCTCTACGGGAGGTATTCCAGTGTTCCACTCCAGACCTCAGCGCGCCGACGCGCATCTTCCAGACCTTCGAGCTTGGCACGCACCTCCGTACCAGCGCACTGACGCGCATCTTCCAGACCTTCGAGCTTGGCACGCTCCTCCGTACCAGCGCACTGACGCGCATCTTCCAGACCTTCGAGCTTGGCACGCTCCTCCGTACCAGCGCACTGACGCGCATCTTCCAGACCTTCGAGCTTGGCACGCTCCTCCGTACCAGCGCACAGACGCGCATCTTCCAGACCTTCGAGCTTGGCACGCTCTCCAGACCTCAGCGCGCCGACGCGCATCTTCCAGACCTTCGTGCTTGGCACACTCCTCCTCGCAGACGCACCCCGAGGCGTCTCTCGGTTCCGACGCGCACACCAAGGTGTGGCGCGCACTCTGTTCCTCGGCTCCGACAGCGGCTACCCGGTGGACGACGCCCTCGCCACCGCCACTGTTCCGACGCGCACACCAAGGTGTGGCGCGCACTCTGTTCCTCGGCTCCGACAGCGGCTACCCGGTGGACGACGCCCTCGCCACCGCCACTGTTCCGACGCGCACACCAAGGTGTGGCGCGCACTCTGTTCCTCGGCTCCGACAGCGGCTACCCGGTGGACGACGCCCTCGCCACCGCCACTGTTCCGACGCGCACACCAAGGTGTGGCGCGCACTCTGTTCCTCGGCTCCGACAGCGGCTACCCGGTGGACGACGCCCTCGCCACCGCCACTGTTCCGACGCGCACACCAAGGTGTGGCGCGCACTCTGTTCCTCGGCTCCGACAGCGGCTACCCGGTGGACGACACCCTCGTCACCGCCACTGTTCCAGCACTCTGTTCCTCGGCTCCGACAGTCGGCTACCCGGTGGACGACTCCCTCGTCACCGCCACTGTTCCAGCACTCTGTTCCTCGGCTCGGACAGCCAGCCACCCGGTGGCGATGCCCTCGCCCCGCTGCTGTCCCTTACCTTTACGCATACGCCTGGGTGAGTTTTGATTGTGATGTCACTCACTCAGCGTAGTGCCCTTGCCCCCGTTCCCGCTGCTGTCCCTGTACCTTTACGCATACGCCTGGGTGAGTTTTGATTGTGATGTCACTCACTCAGCGTAGTGCCCTTGCCCCCGTTCCTGCTGCTGTCCCTGTACCTTTACGCATACGCCTGGGTGAGTTTTGATTGTGATGTCACTCACTCAGCGTAGTGCCCTTGCCCCCGTTCCTGCTGCTGTCCCTGTACCTTTACGCATACGCCTGGGTGAGTTTTGATTGTGATGTCACTCACTCAGCGTAATGCCTCTTGCCCCCGTTCCCGCTGCTGTTCCTGTACCATTACGCATACGCCTGGGTGAGTTTTGATTGTGATGTCACTCTCCCAGCGTATTGCCTCCTTTAGTTCTCACTTAGTTATTTGTTTGGACATTTCATCTCCCACTCTGTTTTGTTCTCTCGTGGATATTATTTTGGACATTTCATCTCCCACTGTGTGTTTGTTCACACGAAGATAGTATTTACTTTGTTACTTTGTTATTTGGACTGTTCTGCATCTGCTCTGTTTTTTCCCTTTGAATATTAACCCTCTCCTCTGTTCTGCAGAGCGGCCCAGATGTTTTCCCACCAGTCCCCTGTTCCTCCCTGTCCCCAGCCCGCCTCCGCGGTTCTCTGTCCCCAGTTCCTCCCTGTTCCCCAGCCCGCCTCCGCGGGCCTCAGTCCCCTCTGTCCCAAGTTCTCCCCTTCTAGTTCCACCTAGTCCCTAGTCCTCTATCCCTAGCTCTTCTAGTCCCTAGTCCTCTTTCCCTAGTTCTCCTAGTCTCTAGTTCCTCTGTTCCCAAGGCGTTCCCTTAACCTTCCCTTAGGCGTTCCCTTAACCTTCCCTTAGGCGTTCCCTTACCTTCCCTTAGTGTTCCCTTTTCCTGCCCGCCTCTTAAAGGCACTTTACCTTCCCCTCTTGTGTTATTCCAGTGTTTTGTGTTTTCTCCCTTAAAGGGACTGTGCCCTTTTTTCCCTGTTCTAAATAAATATCTGTTTCTTGGCAAACCATCATACCTGTCTTGTGTTGTGCGATTGGGGTCGGTTACAAACCATAACAGTACGACCCCACCAAATCGACGACCCCAGCCAGCACAGACGGTGTATGTTGGGTTTGCCTTTTTTTTTTCTTGTTCCCTCTAGCTCCCCTGTTAGCCCTGTTAGCTCCCCTGTTAGCTTGTTAGTCTCCCCTCTAGCTCCCCTGTTAGCCCTGTTAGCTTCCCTGTTTGCCCAGTTTAGCTTCCCTGTTAGTCCTGTTTAGCTCCCTTGTTAGCCTGTTACTCCCCTGTTTAGCTTGTTAGTCTCCCCGGTTAGCTCCCCTGTTTGCTTCCCGTTTTGCCCTGTTTGACCCCCCTGTAGCTAGCCATGCCCTGGCAGCTAACCCAGTCCCTCAGCAGAGCCCCTGTCTGCTAGCTTAGCCCCGGCTGCTAGCACAGCCTCTATGTTTATGCAGCCCTTACTGCTGGCATAGGCCCTGTAGCTAGCCATGCCCTGGCGGCTAACCCAGTTTCCCTCTGCATGGCCCCGGTCTGCTAGCTTGGCCCCGGCTGTTAGCACAGCCTCTATGTTAATGCAGCCTTGCAGCTGGCATAGGCCCTGTAGCTAGCCAGGCCCAAACAGCTAACCCGGTCCCTCTGCATGGCCTCCACTTTTTTGTGTAGTTTATCCCACTGCTAGGACTGCCCTTTCAGCTAGCAAGGTCAGTTTTTCTCACACAGCTAGGACTGTCCTTCCAGCTGGCTTGTGCTCTCATGCTGGTCCAGCCCTGTCTGCCAGCCTAGCTCCGGCAGCTTGCGCAGCCTCTATGTTGATGTAGCAGTACAGCTAGCATAGGCCCTGTAGCTATCAGTGCCCTGGCAGCTAACCTTCCCTCTGCTAGCCCTTTCCCGGTGCTTCCATGGTTACCCCTTAGCTACCCTGCTTGCCCCTCAGTTCCTCTAGACCAGTTGCTCTAGACCAGTTCTCTAGACCCAGTTCCTCTAGACCAGTTCCTCTAGACCAGTTCTCTAGACCAGTTCCCTAAACCAGTTCTCTAGACCGGTTCTCTTGCCCAGTTCGCTAGACTAGTTCTCTAGACCCAGTTCCTCTAGACCAGTTGCCCCTCTGCTACCCTAGTTACCCCTCGGCGACCCTGTTTCTTTTGCTAGCCCCACTCTTGTGGTGGCTTCCCCTGCTGGCTTGGCCAGTACCTCTTGTTTTGCCCCCTGCCACTCTGTCTGTATTTGTTTTGGGTCGCCGGGTGGCTCCCGTTGAGGGGGGGGTACTGTGAGGTTTTGCCCGCTGCTCACTACCTTTTCTCTGTCTTCTTTAAGCCTACTGTTAGGAATTCCCTACTCACTCTCTCTAGCCCCCACCCTCTCGTTCCTTACCCTTAGTGGCCACACCTGTTTGATATTCTATTATCTCTCGCACCTGTGATGGCAGGCTAATTAGTCCCCCTGTGGGCTTTAAATACCAGGGCGCTTCCCCTCGTTTTGGCGTGGGGTCGTGTTGTATTCATGCTGAGTCATATTCTCTAACATCTAGACTCTTTCGGGAGATCCTCTGGTCTACCAATGCTGTAAGATGGATCTCTCCAGTCACCAGCGCGCAACGCGCATCTTCAAGGGCTTTGGCCACCTGTCGCCGTTTGCCTGGAGGGAGACATTGTACTGCGCTCTCTAATTCTCTACGGGAGGTATTCCAGTGTTCCACTCCAGACCAGCGCGCCAGATGCGCTCAAGCCTTCGCCACCTGCCGCCGTTTGCCTGGAGGGAGACACTGCACTGCGCTCTCTAATCCTCTACGGGAGGTATTCCAGTGTTCCACTCCAGACCTCAGCGCGCCGACGCGCATCTTCCAGACCTTCGAGCTTGGCACGCACCTCCGTACCAGCGCACTGACGCGCATCTTCCAGACCTTCGAGCTTGGCACGCTCCTCCGTACCAGCGCACTGACGCGCATCTTCCAGACCTTCGAGCTTGGCACGCTCCTCCGTACCAGCGCACTGACGCGCATCTTCCAGACCTTCGAGCTTGGCACGCTCCTCCGTACCAGCGCACAGACGCGCATCTTCCAGACCTTCGAGCTTGGCACGCTCTCCAGACCTCAGCGCGCCGACGCGCATCTTCCAGACCTTCGTGCTTGGCACACTCCTCCTCGCAGACGCACCCCGAGGCGTCTCTCGGTTCCGACGCGCACACCAAGGTGTGGCGCGCACTCTGTTCCTCGGCTCCGACAGCGGCTACCCGGTGGACGACGCCCTCGCCACCGCCACTGTTCCGACGCGCACACCAAGGTGTGGCGCGCACTCTGTTCCTCGGCTCCGACAGCGGCTACCCGGTGGACGACGCCCTCGCCACCGCCACTGTTCCGACGCGCACACCAAGGTGTGGCGCGCACTCTGTTCCTCGGCTCCGACAGCGGCTACCCGGTGGACGACGCCCTCGCCACCGCCACTGTTCCGACGCGCACACCAAGGTGTGGCGCGCACTCTGTTCCTCGGCTCCGACAGCGGCTACCCGGTGGACGACGCCCTCGCCACCGCCACTGTTCCGACGCGCACACCAAGGTGTGGCGCGCACTCTGTTCCTCGGCTCCGACAGCGGCTACCCGGTGGACGACGCCCTCGCCACCGCCACTGTTCCGACGCGCACACCAAGGTGTGGCGCCCACTCTGTTCCTCGGCTCCGACAGCGGCTACCCGGTGGACGACACCCTCGTCACCGCCACTGTTCCAGCACTCTGTTCCTCGGCTCCGACAGTCGGCTACCCGGTGGACGACTCCCTCGTCACCGCCACTGTTCCAGCACTCTGTTCCTCGGCTCGGACAGCCAGCCACCCGGTGGCGATGCCCTCGCCCCGCTGCTGTCCCTTACCTTTACGCATACGCCTGGGTGAGTTTTGATTGTGATGTCACTCACTCAGCGTAGTGCCCTTGCCCCCGTTCCCGCTGCTGTCCCTGTACCTTTACGCATACGCCTGGGTGAGTTTTGATTGTGATGTCACTCACTCAGCGTAGTGCCCTTGCCCCCGTTCCTGCTGCTGTCCCTGTACCTTTACGCATACGCCTGGGTGAGTTTTGATTGTGATGTCACTCACTCAGCGTAGTGCCCTTGCCCCCGTTCCTGCTGCTGTCCCTGTACCTTTACGCATACGCCTGGGTGAGTTTTGATTGTGATGTCACTCACTCAGCGTAATGCCTCTTGCCCCCGTTCCCGCTGCTGTTCCTGTACCATTACGCATACGCCTGGGTGAGTTTTGATTGTGATGTCACTCTCCCAGCGTATTGCCTCCTTTAGTTCTCACTTAGTTATTTGTTTGGACATTTCATCTCCCACTCTGTTTTGTTCTCTCGTGGATATTATTTTGGACATTTCATCTCCCACTGTGTGTTTGTTCACACGAAGATAGTATTTACTTTGTTACTTTGTTATTTGGACTGTTCTGCATCTGCTCTGTTTTTTCCCTTTGAATATTAACCCTCTCCTCTGTTCTGCAGAGCGGCCCAGATGTTTTCCCACCAGTCCCCTGTTCCTCCCTGTCCCCAGCCCGCCTCCGCGGTTCTCTGTCCCCAGTTCCTCCCTGTTCCCCAGCCCGCCTCCGCGGGCCTCAGTCCCCTCTGTCCCAAGTTCTCCCCTTCTAGTTCCACCTAGTCCCTAGTCCTCTATCCCTAGCTCTTCTAGTCCCTAGTCCTCTTTCCCTAGTTCTCCTAGTCTCTAGTTCCTCTGTTCCCAAGGCGTTCCCTTAACCTTCCCTTAGGCGTTCCCTTAACCTTCCCTTAGGCGTTCCCTTACCTTCCCTTAGTGTTCCCTTTTCCTGCCCGCCTCTTAAAGGCACTTTACCTTCCCCTCTTGTGTTATTCCAGTGTTTTGTGTTTTCTCCCTTAAAGGGACTGTGCCCTTTTTTCCCTGTTCTAAATAAATATCTGTTTCTTGGCAAACCATCATACCTGTCTTGTGTTGTGCGATTGGGGTCGGTTACAAACCATAACAGAAACATGTTTCTATTAGATTTTGTATATCATTCCACATCACTGCACCTTGATAAACAAATGAGAATTTGGCAACAGAGGTCCTACAGAAAGGAATGTGTAAGTCTTTATTTCTTCTTGTGAGATGTGCATGATAATGAGAATTAAACTCAAAATAAGCTTGAAAAAAATTAGGCAAAGATAAAGGAAGACCAATTACTTTGTACATAAGAACCCCTGTTTGATATTGACCTCATAAATTGTGAGTAGTTGCAGTTGTTTAAATAATGGTTTGGTTGGGGCTAAATAAGAAGAGTTGGTTGCAATTCTTACAAAGGATTTCTGAGCTCTATGGATTGTTTGTAAGTAAGATGGGTAAGTGCTGGCCCAAATTATATTGCAGTAAGAGATGTGAGGATAAATTAAACTGCAATACAAAGTTAGTAATGTGCTCTTTTTTAATTGTTTTTTAACCCTTTTTATAATGCCCAACAATTTTGAAACCTTCTTGCAAACAATTTCACAATGATTCTTAAAGCAGAGTTTATCATCGATATTGACACCTAAGAATTTCACTGATGAAACTTGTGCAAGTTCATTGTTATTGATACAAATCTTGGTTCCGTCTGAAATGTTTTTGTTCTTATTTCTAAAAATAATGAAGTTAGATTTTTTGACATTGAGTGATAGCTTGTTTAACTGAAACCAATAGGAAAAATGGATGAGTCCAGAATTTGCTTTATCAATAAGGGAATACAAATTCTTGTCAGTGACGAAGAGATTTGTGTCATCAGCAAATAATAAATAAATAATCCAATGACAATAAACTGGATGCATTTGCAAGATCATTCACATAAATCAAAAACAACAAGGGTCCTAGAATGGACCCTTGTGGAACACCACATTTTAGTACAGCCAGCTGTGATCGATTACCATTGAAAACTACAAATTGCTCTCTGTTGTTTAAGTAATTCTCAACCCATTGTATAACCTGTTTTTTAAGACCATAACATGACATTTTTGATAATAAAATTTCGTGATTCACTGTGTCGAAAGCCTTTGATAAATCTAAGAAAATGCCTAAGGTATATTCATTTTTCTCCAGTGCAGCTGTAATTTTTTCTCTAAGGTGCAAAAGAGCCATATATGTAGAGTATTTTTTTCTAAAGCCATACTGATGTTCGAACAAGATATTGTTATCATCTAGATGTTTCATGATTTCATTTGATTTTGATTGGTTTAATGTTCTATAATTGTTTGTATATTTTATTGGTGTTTTATTGATATTTGTTTTGTTTTTATGTTTTATTGATTATTCTTGTTTAATTTTTATATGTTTGTATACAGACCCCAGGAAGAATAGTCGCTGCTGAGGCAGTGACTAATGGGGATCTGAAATAAAGAAATAAAAATACTTCAGTAAAAAAATCGTACTGCATATCACAAAGGATGCACTTTTTGTATCCCTATTAACACATTGGGTGCCAGCCATTAGCCTTATCCTTGTAGCTAGAGCGCCAGGTTTCCATAGCCTACTTTCACTGTGCGTCATTATGTTTGGAGAGCTATATCTATATTCAATATTATAGCTATGGAGACAATACTATGGGCATTTGACAGTGACTTTCCTCCGTGGAACATGCAACGTTCGCACGTTATCCTGTGGTGAATATTGTATATATTAGGAGTGATCCGGGATAATTCCTGAAAAGCTGAGTTATAGGGCGCTGCGTGAATTCTACTATAAGCGTTGGCATTTCTTGCCTGGACACGCTACAATTTCCAAATCAAATGTATATAATAGGTATTATGTTTCATCATGAATGCATGAAAGGGGGGGGGTTGTTTTTTTATGCTTTGATGGCCAGTAACGGCATTAGTTTGGAATACCACACACGCTGATCAGCTGGATCGATATGAAAATATTGTACGATCAAGCTGGAATTGACTTCAGATAGTCCTTACCTTTGTTCGGGGGTATTCCAAAAAGAATATTCCAATTGTCTGATCGTGATTTCCAGTATTGGTGTCCATCGTGTCCTTGACATAATCCGGCACACACATGCATGGAGGATCATTGGACGCATTTCAATGTGATCGGGTGAACCGCTAGACTCACCTGACCCAAAATATGGCGCCCGGAGGGATTTAAGTGTAACACCCGGTGTGAAGGAGGGTTTCAAAGGGTGGTACTGCCACCTAGCAGGATGCGGCCGGTATTGCACTCTGGCGATCTCAGAATGATTCCCTATTGTAACCCCAAGGTTTGTGTGCCTGAAATGAATAAAAATATCAAATAAAAGAAATAACGACCAAAACCCGAGATATCTCGGGTCTGGCGAGTTAACCCGGGATATCTCGGGTCTGGCGCCGAATGTGTTAATGACAAAAATGGCTGCTATGATTTAAGCCCTGCCCCCCCAGCCTCGGGGCCAGTTGATGGTAGTCCGACTGTCAGGTAGTAGTAATCATGTGGAGGCACGTCCCATTTCAAACCAGTGAAAGAAGAGAGGGAGGATTAAGAGCACATCTGTAGAGAAAGATACATGAGGACCAGTGATGAACCCTGGCAATACACTCCAAACACCAGGACCAGGCCATATGGCCACATAGATGGACAAATTCAATGACATGCAATTTGACAGCCCACTAGGTTCATCTGTTCCATCGCCAGATTCCTACTCCTAGTAAAGGCAATACTGCCACATGAAATCAGAGAAGGCCCCACGCTCAGCACCTTTAAAACACAACTAAAGGTCAAGTTTTTGGGCTGGCATGTTGTGTTGGGCTGAGCTGTTAGCTCACTGTTAGCCTAATGTTTTTTGATATGCAGGCTACAGTGGCTAGCGTAATCTGGGTGGGCTGGTGTTGGGCGGCCGCCGGGCGGATAGGCAGTAGGTCGACAGCACTCCGCTGTCGGCGCGCAATATGTAACAAATTACCGTAGAATAAATGAGTAGCTTGATTATATTTCATGGTGCATAGATATGGAGCATTTTTGTGCTCTATTATGTATATCCTTGTACGCCCGGGGCCGTATCCGCTATCTGCTATCTGTTTCATGTGTGCTGAAAAAGTGTTCGATTCACTTTATTGCCCTCACTGTTATTGTTATTTTGGGGCTGGTGGGACTGGGCTGTTAGCTCAACGTTGGCCTAGTGTTTTTGATAGATTCTGTATGGGTTGATGGCGTGCGACCCGGCTGGTTAAACCTCACGGGTATCCTGGCAACTATATTACATTGATGTGTTGTGCTGAGCTGTTGGCTCACCATTAGCCTAATGTTTTTTGGTACGCAGCTAGGCTACAGTGGCTGGCATGTTTTGGGTGGATTGGGGATGGGGGGCCGCTGGGTGGATGGGGATGTTTTGCTTTTGCCAGGCAGTTGGTCGACAGCATTTCGCTGTCGGCTCGCAATACGTAACAAATTACCATAGAATGAATGAGTAGCTTGATTATGTTCATGGTGTATAGACATGGAGCACTTTTGTGCTCTATGTGTTGTGGCAGATATCAGATTCAGATTACTTTATTCACCATATTGCAGTACAAATGGAACGTGATTCGACTTTTACAGTGCATGCTTTTTCCTAATGTAGCAGGGTGGATTATCCCTGCTTCATGGGAACGGGTGGGCACTGGGTAGCGGAACGCAGTAGAGCTCCGTCTGACTGCACCCTCGTCTTTGGGCCTGGAGCGTCAAACTGGAGGCCGGCAGTGGGAGTGGATGGGGCCCGGGATTTACCAACCTGGTTCGGTACTCTGGTCTTCCTCGCCTCTCCGGGGCGGTCAGCAGTACTCCCCAACTCGCTCTCACTTCCCCCGATACATCCGTTAACCCTCCCACACCTAGTGACTGATATATGAATAAATAGATGCGTTCCTCCCGCAAGCAGTACCCTCCCTCAGTGACACTAGAGACCTTAATAACTGAAAGGGGAAGGTGGGTAGGAAAGGGTTAAATGTATTAACGTTACCCGCACCAAAAGGGTTAGTGTTAAGGCTCAGGAATTGACACACACACAAGACTCCCATCTACATCCTTTAGTGTTATTTAAGGACTGGTCAGTTACAAATATCCAATAGCAATGAGTCAAATGAAATGTAGTTCTCCTATTATTCGAGTTGTAACTCAATACCTTGCAGACAACTGATATTGTACCAGTGGCGGCTCGCCACTGGTGGTGCTATGGGCGCCGACCCACCTGTTAAATGAGAGAATAAGAAAAAAAAAAACTTTTTTGTTTTTTGTTTTATAGCCCTATAAATAATATAAACATGTTTAAAATGAATAATATTTACTCGTTTTAAGTATGTTTGTATTTCCAATGCACAATATAACGTTATTATCTAAATAAAAAAAACAGCGTTTTCATGGGCAGGAAGTGACGTTTTTTTTTATTTTTTCGTATTTCTCGCCCGGGCAATAAGCGATAGCGCTCTGACTGCGCGTCACAGTTTGATCGCTGTCTCCGTCACAGCCAATCAGTGCATACGGCGTTGTGCGTTGAAATATGACTATTATGTTGGAATCCGAGCGCTATTTGAAGCGGTCTAGGCAGCAAAAGTGAACTTCCGTGAAGAATTTCCATAGCCGCATTTCGCGGAGACGCTCTCTGATTGGCCGACGCGATGCCAGTTTTTTTCCATAGCCGCATTTCTCGCGCCAGGAGGAGGTATCTTATCACAGCAAGTCAGCAAGTTCAGTCTACTCGTCAACAACAGCAACTACACTACTACAGTTCACAATAGAGAAAAAGAAAAGACGCCTTCGGTTTATTCAAGGACTGAGTATTTTCATTTCGATTTATAGTTAGCTAAAGCTACCACCATGGAATTGGATAATTCTGTTAAATCCATCAAATCAACACCGTTTGAAAGACGGACAATGCAAGAAAAAAAAGACTTGAAACTACTTGGACCACACCAACCTGAGATCCGGATGGACATCAACACAGACTGGATGGACAATGCCATGGAGTGGATATACTTTATCAACAAGCCAACAACAAGGTAGATTAGCGATCTTAACTCTAGTTTAATACATGATACGTTGTCTACTGATGCCGCCTAACGTTACAGCTACTGCTAGCTGTTAGCTCCGTTAGCTTAGCTGGCCACTTAGAAGTGCATGGAACGGAGTAACGTTAACGTTTAAACGTTATGTCGAGGTCATACAATACTACAGTCGACATAAGGTTAACGTTACCCCGTTTCCATGAAGTGTTTAAATAGCAGCAATCTTGTTGAAAATGTAACTACTAAAATGCTCTCTGATGCTGCTGATGCATAATGAATGAATGGTGAGTTGTTTAAAATGACAACATACATGTGTTAATTATTTGATTTGATTGATCCGAGAGACAGAGAGATCGTCTATGTTTGAATGAATGAGAACTTTATTAACAGATTGCAGAATGGGTACAATACAGTACGGCTCAATACACACAATTGTTAAGGGGATGCAGACCAGAGAAAGACGTTTGTCTTGTTTACATCAGGGTCCCAGATTTTCGATTCATATCGATAGTTTAATAGCTAGCCTTGGCTCGTTTAACAATATGCAAAATATGTGTACAGCCCTGTACTCATACTGAAGTTATTCTTGGTATATAATAGGTCTGATTGTGTAACGAATCGATTCCACGTCGCGCTGTGTGTGAGAGAGAGAAGGAGAGAGGGAGAGATCTGCCTGTGTTTGTAGACGGGCGAGTTTTGTTTCTAACTTTTCTATTTATATATTGTGTTTCAAGTTGTGAATTAGAGTCTAGACTATACTTTATTTGACTGGTTGTGTGTTGTTGTAGTAACAGCTGAGCGACTCGTTCATAAGAGCCGATTCATTGCCGTGAGCGTGAGTCGAATCACAAGTGTTGCGTGGTACTGTACTGTACTGTACAAAATATTTGGTATAGCGCCCCTAGTGGCGAAAACCGACCGGCCGCCACTGGTCTAGACTATACTTTATTTGACTGGTTGTGTGTTGTTGTAGTAACAGCTGAGCGACTCGTTCATAAGAGCCGATTCATTGCCGTGAGCGTGAGTCGAATCACAAGTGTTGCGTGGTACTGTACTGTACTGTACAAAATATTTGGTATAGCGCCCCTAGTGGCGAAAACCGACCGGCCGCCACTGTATTGTACACCTAAATAATATAGACTCAGATATTGCAGACTCAAAGATAATAGACCCAGATATTGCAGACTCCAATGTAACTGACTCCTTACCCACGTCTGGGCTAGTACCAATAATAATACCTCTCTAAGGCTTTACATATATGGCAGCGTTACGTTACCCCCAAGAGAAGAAGGGTTAACTGGATGGGAAATTAATATGGAAGAACATACACGTTATTACACTCAAATGAAATGAAAATGTGGGCCCACGTTACCAAACAAAAGTCCTAACTAATGCCGGCATGAAATGTTTGTGGGGTACCCCTATACACTGTGGTTAGCAACCATTATCTTCGCCCGTAGGCCGCGACACACTGTGCAATGTACGATATGGTATTGGTCACCGAAGTGCCACTGTACTTAGCCAAGATGGCGGCCGCGCCCTCACCACCACTCGTCCGGGTGGTAAGATGGCGTCGAACGCTCTCGTCACAAGGGCTAGCAAGCTGTGGTGTCCAGGGGGGCAGTAGCAGGTTGGAGGCAGGTGCTGTGGTGTGGCGACCTCTGCTGGAGAGGCGGCGTCCTCTGCTCCGTCGAACCGAAGCCTGCTGCTGGTCTGCTGAGCCGCCGGTGCTGACAAGCTGCTGGTGGGCGAGCTGAGTTGGCGCGCGTGCTAATCTGAAGGCTACCTTAACTGAAGCTACTCTGTGGGTCTTAGAAGGCCCTCCTGCTAACGAACATGCAGCCAGCGCACGGTGCCTCTAACCACCAGCTCTCTTCAGGCGGCGCTTGCCAGGGGTACCTCGCTGGAGGGGATACAGTTAACATTAGCCACTTCAATATACCGCTTACTTCTAGGATAACCCGTTGTATCACTAGGGTTGTTCCGTTCGGATGTTCAACGCGCTACTAACGCTTACATTTCTATCATAACACGAAATATACTCGGGTCCAATTACATTCACCCGTGTGCTCCACGACGGGGCTCCTCAACGATACGTCCTCTCAGGTTCACGTTCAACGCCGAAGAGACTGTTTCTCTCCACTTCCGTTCAGGTGACTTGCTTCTTCTCGACGCCTTCCTCCTGCACTCCGCCTGCTACCGCCGCCCCCTGCTGGCCACCGCCCACTAGTCTCACAGGAAGAACTGGGTGAATGTGAATATGATTCAGTTAGTGTTTATAATCCATATTCCAGCCGGTGAGAGAAGGAGAAACTGTTGTTTGTTCAGGAGAATATCAAGGGAAACCGGTTAACATGTCTTTGTGCACCAAGGGGAGATAAAAGGTTAAGTCAGCACTTCTGAATAATAGTCGAATATTCAGGATGCTACATTTCCCCCCACTTTATACTTGCTAAGTCCTCTGCAAGTTAATTCAATGGAACACCGGTTAACGCATGTGTAAACGACCCTCCAGGTAGCGTCATTCAGTTTGTGTGTGATAGGGAACCTTTATTTTGAAGCACCGCCAAACCGGAAGTAGCTAACCGGAAGCAGATACCGCGAGCATGAGCTCAGCTTTACGGTCCAAATGAACGTTACAAGGAAATAGAGTTCTCCGTGAATATCTTCTGTATTCTTTTGTTATATGGAAATGGTCTACAAGGTAACTGCTGTGCACTTTCTATGGTTTTTAATGTTGGTTTGAATTCACTTTTGTTTGTGTTTTGACAACTTAAAGTTATTCCTACTACTGTGAAAATACGTTGTTTTCTAGCTAACTTGGTCATTGCAAATTCCTAGCTTGTCTACACATTTAATAAGGTCCAGAGTACCAGCATTTTAAGAGTTTTGTTTGATTGTAGATCTGGAAAAGAAGACTTTCATGTGGGTTATGGTTAAGCCCCTGTTGGAGAGAGAGAGGACAAGGTACTGGGATGTCTATTTGTCCTATTTATTGATATGGGCTGTTTACTTTATATTTGTATTCATTTAATGTATTGGCTATGTCACTGTTATTGGAAGCCATTTGTGTCAAGTGTTATGTTAGCTTATTGAACAATGTGAATGTGGCACTAATGTATATAATGTATATATTTCTGAGTATCTTTTCCTTGTCTTTCTCTGTCTTTTCACTTCAGCTCTTACGTTGTGAATTGAAATAAACATTCATGAAACACCAGTAAAGGAGTCCATCCATCACTCTCCCAGGGTTGCTACAGTAAGAGCTTACTCTATGGTGAAGTGGAACATCGGATATTCGTCTCCCGGACCCTGCACTGAACTTCACCCTCACTTGAGTTGTTAAGAGAAGGAACCGTTTCATTACCTTACTATAGACCTGATAATTAATTACCTTTTTTGTTTTAAAAATGCACACTTCATGTAGAGCTTCCTTTGTTATTGTGTGTATTCTAGTCATTGCTTTGGCATGAACACTGATGTAAATGCCCTAGATAACACATTCAATGCTGGTTATTGGCCCTAATTTACCATTCAAAGTGTATGCTGTGCTATTTCTCCGTCCATGTCTATGCTGCTCTGTATGAAGGCGCAACCACATTCACTTTATTCTAACGTTGAAAGGTGCAATAATTAGCTCATCATGGCATCCTTAGAAGGGAAAGGAGGGTTATATAAGGAAACTAGCTCCCCAGATGAGGTCAAAGGCTTAGGAGAAGAGCATCATACAGAGGTAGGCCTAGGGTTGGAAGAGTCTGAAAACCCACAGAAGGAAGCTAGTGAAGAGGAAAAAGGTCCCACTGATATCCCTGAGGAAGAGGATGACCTAACTGAAGGTCTCCGACGCTCCCACCGTACACCACGCCCAACAGAAAGGATGCGTGCGCACCAAGAGGAAGAAGCATGCAAAAGGGAGAAAAGACTGCTGTACCTGTATGAAAAATGGAAGCGCGACATTTGCAAGGCAAGACACGAGATGAAGACATACATGTCAGAGGAGGAGCTCTGGACTCTCATCGACAAACTAAATATGTCTAAGACGGACGTTTGTATGATGTATGTCGAAATCAGAGGTCTCACCGCGCCCCCCAATGACATAAGACGACGAGTGGATACGTGCGAGACAGTAACCAGGGAATTAGTCAACATCGCTCATGATAGAACCATAGGTACAGAAGACGATTTCAATGTCCAACGGGAAAGGAGCCGACTTCATGAACTGCGTCGCCATGACTACGCAAGGTCGGTCTATGGAGCTGCCTCTGACGTCTCTGCATTAACTCAGAGCAGCAGGTCTGTACAAGGCTCGTCTATAATAACAACGAAGCGTGTGGAGGCAGCGGCTGAACTAGCCGAAAAGGAAGCCACCTATCAGATGATGCAAGTAGAGGAAAAACAAAGGGAAGTTATACGCGAACTAGAGGAACAACAACGAAAGGCTCTGGAGGTACAACGGCGTGAGTTGGAGCGACTGCAGGCCAAGAAGGAAGTGTTCGCAGCCCAAGCCAAACTAAAGGTCTACGACGATCAGATCAGACATGAAGCTGCCGAACACATCAATGAAAGCAATGCAGAGATGAGGAACGCACCTGCTGCCACACTCTTTCCATCTCATGCTGCACCACCCTCTCATTCTGACATCACTGCTCTCGCACAGGTCTTCCATGACAGCATAGCCTTGAGTAGGCTTCCTGCACCAGAGCCATTCGTTTTCAATGGTGATCCTATACAGTTCATCGAATGGAAGACAACGTTTACCTCACTCATCGACCAAAGAGCAATAACCCCAGCTGAAAAACTCTACTACTTGAAGAAGTATGTTGGTGGCCCAGCACGCCAGGCTCTAGATGGCACGTTCTATCGTAACGACAAGGAAGCCTACAAAGACGCCTGGGATAAGCTGAATCATCGCTTTGGCCAGCCATTTGCCATTCAGAGATCATTCAGAGAGAAGCTATCCAACTGGCCGAGGATTCAGCCTAAGGATGCAGAGGGACTCAGGAGTTTCTCTGATTTTCTCAATGCCTGTCGGGATGCCATTCCTCATGTCAAGGGTCTTGACATACTCAACGACTGTGAGGAGAACCGAAAGCTTATTTACAAACTGCCAGACTGGGCAGCCGCTCAGTGGAACCGTCAAGTCACAAAACGCTTGAATGAACGTCAAGAATTTCCAACTTTCGAGGACTTCACAAAATTCATGTCAACTGAAGCGGAGATTGCCTGCAATCCAATCACGTCTTTCCAAGCTCTACACTCATCAGCCACTAGTGCCGATAAAGGAAATGTCAGAGACTCTAAGCGAAACAACGCCAGCGTTCTTGCCACTCAAGCAGACACTGACAATGAGAACCGGAAGTTTAGGACTATGGCTCCATGCATTCAGTGTGAAGATGACGGACACCAGCTCCATGCATGTGAAAGATTCACAGAGATGTCACTGGATGAGCGACGCAACTTCATAAAGGAGAAGAGACTATGCTATGGATGTCTAAAGCCAGGACACAATGCGAAAGACTGTCGCCATCGTCACTCCTGTGACACCTGCAAGAGAAAACATCCTACAGCCCTCCATGATAACAACTATCAAAGAGAAGAAAGGCCTGCACCTGATACAGAATCAGATCAAGACCCTGAGGCAAGATCCCTCAGTGTAGCAGTTGGAGGCTCATCCAGCACTTCAATGATTCTACCAGTATGGGTTTCCTCCAAAAGTAACCCAACTATGGAGAGACTTGTCTACGCTCTTCTCGACACTCAAAGCGATACTACATTTATCGACCAAGAGGTGAGTGACGGTCTTAATGCAGACAAGCATCCAGTTAAACTGAAGCTGACAACCATGAGCGGAAAGGACACAATTCTCACAAGTGAGAGAGTCTGCGGCCTTCGTGTAAGAGGATATAGCTCTGCCACTCAAGTCGATCTTCCAGTGGCCTACACTAAGGACTGCATACCCGTAAACCGTGCACACATCCCCACTTGTAAGACGGCTAAGAAATGGAGTATCGTGGGGCCCTCAGCTCAAAGCCAGGATTCGTTGAGCACCAGTCGCATGTGCCACAGAACCACAGTTAAAGAGCTACCCCCGGCCACACCGGCCGATGTTATCCGCATTCTAGAGTCAGACTTTAAGGACGGCAGTGAAGACGGAAAACCAGTGTCTCAAGATGACATCACGTTTCTGAAAGGGATGGATGAAGGAATACGGAAACCCAAACAAGGCCATTACGAAATGCCCCTGCCCTTCAAAAACAGACTCCCCAACAATAAGAACTCAGCCCTGATTCACCTTAAAAGGAAACTGCAGCGCGACGAAGGGTACAAGAAGAAATACGTCAAGTTCATGGAAGAGGTTATTGGAAAGGGGGGCGCAGAACCAGTCGAAGATGGTGGGAGAGAAGGCGAAAGGTGGTACATTCCCCATCACGGCGTCGTTCACGCAAAGAAACCCGACAAACTTCACATTGTGTTTGACTGCTCAGCAAGTTACAAAGGAACAAGCCTCAATGACCACCTCCTTTCTGGGCCCGACATGTTGAACAACTTGAGTGGAGTGCTCATCCGCTTTCGCCAGCACCCAGTTGCTCTGATGTGCGACGTTGAAAAATGTCACGTTCAGGAAGCTGATCGAGACTACTTGCGCTTTCTCTGGTGGAAGCAAGGAGACCTGAACTCACCGCCCAGGGAGTTCCGCATGAAGGTGCATCTGTTCGGTGCGGCCTCCTCGCCAGGGTGTGCCAACTACGAACTAAAGCACTTAGCTAAGGAGAAGGCACACACCTACCCGCACAGATCACGATTCGTCATGAGAGACTTTTACGTGGACGACGGGGTCACAAGTGTTGAAAACACGAGTGCAATTCAGTTAGCCAAAGAAGCACGCAAACTCTGTGCCACAGGTGGCCTCCGTCTACATAAGTTTGTGTCAAACAACAGAGATGTCCTCGAGAGTATACTGCTCTCTGAACGAGCAACCAACGTAAAGTGCATGCGCCTCACCTTTGATGAGCTGCCACTTGAAAGAGCTCTCGGGATTCAATGGGACACAGAGTCTGACAACCTCTGTCTCAACATCAACCTTAAAGAACAGCCTCCTACACGCCGCGGCATCCTGTCAACAGCAGCCTCCCTGTACGACCCCCTCGGGTTTGTGGCACCGGTTATGCTCAAAGAGGAATTTGGCTCTCCTGGTGCTGAGGAGTTCTTCTGGACTGATTCGAAAGTAGTCTTGGGATACATGAGGGAAGTCAGAAGTGCTTTGCACTTAGCACAATGACCAAGGAGCAAAGCACTATAGTTGATCACTTGTCTACGTTTTCTTCTTGGTCAAGCTACTCGAGCTATCGCACGCATTCAGAGACGCGTCCACAAGAATAAATCTAACTCACTAACCTCTCGAATAATCAGAGATCATATAGAATTAGCGGCAGTGGCTAGTCCGTAATGAACTAGAATGGAGAAGTAAGATGACTCCTTCCATCCACTGGTCTGGGGGTCCACTTTGGGCAAGTGGTAGCACCCCCTAAGCCTCCCTACCTGGGGTTACAGGCCAACTAGGTTATTCCTTATTATGGAATCAGTCGGATTTACAGTGTAATATAAACCACTCCTGATTGGTGGGAGTGTAAACGACCCTCCAGGTAGCGTCATTCAGTTTGTGTGTGATAGGGAACCTTTATTTTGAAGCACCGCCAAACCGGAAGTAGCTAACCGGAAGCAGATACCGCGAGCATGAGCTCAGCTTTACGGTCCAAATGAACGTTACAAGGAAATAGAGTTCTCCGTGAATATCTTCTGTATTCTTTTGTTATATGGAAATGGTCTACAAGGTAACTGCTGTGCACTTTCTATGGTTTTTAATGTTGGTTTGAATTCACTTTTGTTTGTGTTTTGACAACTTAAAGTTATTCCTACTACTGTGAAAATACGTTGTTTTCTAGCTAACTTGGTCATTGCAAATTCCTAGCTTGTCTACACATTTAATAAGGTCCAGAGTACCAGCATTTTAAGAGTTTTGTTTGATTGTAGATCTGGAAAAGAAGACTTTCATGTGGGTTATGGTTAAGCCCCTGTTGGAGAGAGAGAGGACAAGGTACTGGGATGTCTATTTGTCCTATTTATTGATATGGGCTGTTTACTTTATATTTGTATTCATTTAATGTATTGGCTATGTCACTGTTATTGGAAGCCATTTGTGTCAAGTGTTATGTTAGCTTATTGAACAATGTGAATGTGGCACTAATGTATATAATGTATATATTTCTGAGTATCTTTTCCTTGTCTTTCTCTGTCTTTTCACTTCAGCTCTTACGTTGTGAATTGAAATAAACATTCATGAAACACCAGTAAAGGAGTCCATCCATCACTCTCCCAGGGTTGCTACAGCATGCATGAATACGGTCCTTAGACCAACAGTTTCATACATTAGATCGACAGTCGCACACATTAGACCAACAGTTTCACACACTCATTCATGAATTGTAAACACTGTTCAACAAACACACTCTTCAGCACGTAGTCCTGGCGATACCGAGTGGGTAGCCGACCTCTGGTGCTCCTCTGGGGGCGGGTTGGTTCGACTCCCCCCACGTCCGACGCCGTGTCGGATTCTTCAGTGCCTGTCGGCGGGTCATTGACCACGGCCTCGCCCTCCGGGGCCATCGGTGGACCGCCAGCGGCCTCCTCTTCGTCCCTGTCTCCGCCGTCCTCCCCATCATCTCCTGAGGGGGTTGACTCCACCTCTGTCTCCACGTCCGCTGCCGCTTCAGTGGCGTCCCGAAGGGGCCTGGGGTGGTTACACGCCCTAGGATGCGGTTCCCGACGGTAATCGAAGGCATCTCCTATGTCCGATTCGGACGAGCTCCGTGGTGCCGCAGGGGTCTGTCGAGGGGCCCTCACCCGCACTTCCGGGTCGGAGGCCGGGAAGGGACAGGTCTTGAGCTGGTCTCTATGTACGGTCCTTTCCGGACCCCCTGCTTCGGGCCTGACCGTGAACACGGTCGTCCCCTCGTGGCTCTGCTTAACCACCACATAAGACGTGGGCTCCCACTTGTCCTGTATCTTATTACGGCCCCGGATTCGGTGGTCGCGTATCAGGACCCGGTCTCCGGCCCTCAAGAGTGCGCCTCTGGACTTTGTCATAAATCCTCTTGCGTCGATGAGACGCGTGCTTCGCCGTGGCCTCGGCGGCCTCCGCAGCGGCCTTCAGTCGCTCGTGGTGACCCTGGACCCACTCGTCTAGGTCCTCCGCACCGTCGTCGATGACGTCTCTGCCACCCAGGACATCTCGGGCCATCCTAGCGTCTTTCCCGAAGAGCAGGTAGAAGGGGGAGTATCCCGTGGAGGAGTGCACGTGGCAATTGTACGTAAGTACCAACTCTGGCAGGTGTTCCTTCCAGTTCCGCTTCTTGTCCGCAGGCAGACTACGCAGCATGTCATGCATCGTCCGATTGAACCTCTCGCATTGCCCATTCCCCTGGGGATGGTAAGGCGTGGTGCGGCTCTTTGAAATCCCGTAGAGTCGACAGAGCTCCTTGATGACACTGGACTCGAAATTTCGCCCTTGGTCGGCATGGAGTCGGGCAGGGCAGCCGTAATACACGAACCAGTACTTGATGATGGTGGCGGCGGTGGTCTTCGCCGTCTGGTCTTTGGTCGGTATGGCGATAGTGAATCTGGTGAACATATCGGTCAGCACCAGTACGTTCTCGTAGCCACCCGCCGACCTCTCCAACACGGTAAAGTCCATGGCAAGGACCTCCATGGGTGCTGTCACATTAGTGCAGGTCATCTGGGCCTGGGCCTTAGGGAATACATCACGGGCCAATGCACATCGCTTGCACTGCTGCACCCATTTCTTAACCTCTTCTGCCATTCCGATCCAATAGTAACTTCGCCTCATCAGATCCACCGTCCCTCGCCCCCCGTAGTGTCCCCCATCTTCGTGTTGGGTCTCGTAGATCCTCCGTCGCAGGGCCGTGGGCACCACCAGCTGGAGAACCTCCTCCCCGTCGCGGGGGTCGCTGACGCGCCGAAACAGTACTTGTTGGTGCAGACGGAACCGCTCCCACTGCCCGTATAACTTGCGGAGGTTCGGGTCTCCTTCTCTCAACTGCACTTTAGTGGGAGGGACCCCCTGTGTCACCGCCCGCCACACCGGTCCCAACTCGAGGTCGTCCGCCTGAAGTTGCCGCATTTCCGCCCAGTCATACCCGCTGTTCCCCTTCTGTGCCGCTACCTGTCGTGCACTGACACTCGGGACTTTCCGCGTCTCTGTCGGTCTCTCAGGGCCTAGTAGGGCCCGTACTTCTTCCGCCGGGACCACGACGTAGCCATCGCGGGCGACTGGTGCGGGGGCATACAATGGGACGGTCCGTTCCTGGAGACCCTGACGGGTGTGGGTGCCGGTCGCGGGTATCATTAGGAAGTCTTTCTCTGTGTCTTCCACTTCGGGTTCCGACCGCATCGGCATGCGAGACAGGGCGTCGGCGTTCTGGTTAAGTCGACCGGGTTTGTACTGCACCACAAAGTCGTACTCCGCTAGCTGAGCATTCCAACACTGCTCCACTGCTCCCAGGTTGGCCGTGTCGAGGTACCTCAGCGGGTTGTGGTCGGTGATCACGGTGAATTGGGAGTACATCAAGAGGTCCCTGAACTTCTCTGTGATTGCCCACTTCAGGGCGAGGAGCTCCAGTTTGAACACGCTGTAGTTTTGGTTGTTTCTTTCGGACCCACGTAGACCTCGGCTCGCAAAGGCGATGACGCGCTCCACACCCTCTTGCTTCTGACTCAACACTGCTCCCAGTCCCAAGTAACTCCTGTCCGTGGTCACTATGAAGGGGAGCCGGAGGTCGGGGTAGGCCAGCACCGGAGGCGTCAAGAGGCACTCCCGCAGATGGTCGAAGGCTGTTTGACACTGCGGAGACCACTTGAAGGCCCCGGCCTGGCCTTTGGTGAACCCCTTCTTTTCTTTCCCCATCAGGGCGTGCAGTGGCTGGGCCACCTGGGCGAAGCGGGGCACGAACCGCCGATAGTAGGACAGGAACCCGATCACCTGTCTCACTTCCTTCGCCAAGCGTGGCGCCGGCCAGTCCTCTAGCGCCTTCACTTTGTCAGTGTCGACCTGTATACCGGCCGCTGAGACGATGTGTCCCAGGAATTTGACTTCTGTCTTCAGGAGGAAGCACTTCCGGGGCTTGAGTTTGAGCCCATGCTCCCGAAGGCGTCCAAACACCAGGTCCAACTTTTGACAGTGACTCTCGAAGTCGCTGGCGAACACCAATACGTCGTCTAGATAGACAAGCAGGACTTCGAAGGTCCCCCAGCACGGCGGTCATCAACCGCTGGAACGTCGCCGGTGCGTTGCACAGCCCAAAGGGCATACGGGTCCACTGATAGAGGCCGAAAGGCGTCGTGGCGGCCGTCTTCTCTTGGTCTTCTTCTTTCACCGCCACTTGGAAATAGCCTGCCGTGAGATCGAGGGAGGAGAAGATCTTGGCCTGCCCCAAGGCGTTTAGTGACTCCTCGATGCGAGGTAGGGGGTACACATCCCGGTGCGTCACATTATTTAGGCGGCGGTAGCAGCAGAACCGCACAGAGCCGTCTTTTTTTTTGACGATCACGGCTGGTGACGCCCACGGACTGCAGCTCTCTACTAGGACGCCCTGGTCCACCAGGTCTTGTACGTGCCGTTTTACTTCCTGGAAAACGTGGGGCGGTATTCGGCGGTGCCGTTGCTTGACCGGGGGTGCGTCACCGGTGGGGACGTAGTGAGTGACCATGGTTGTGTAACCGTAGTCCCCGTCATCTACGGAGAACACCGCCTTGTGTTTCTCCAACACCTGGTTTAATCGGCTCACTTGGGCCGGCGTGAGATCCTCCAGGTTCGCCTGTACGGGCACGGCGAGCTCTCGGGTCCTCCCGTCCGCCACCGCCGATGTCGGGCTGTCTTGAGCCTCAATCGCCGTCACTCTGACGCCTCCATCTACTTCCTCCACGGTCACCCTTTCCTTAGGCCGTACTTGACGGGGCAGTGGAGCTCCGCCAGTCTGGACCGGGGTCGGAGCACAATCTCGGCGTCGGTCGGATTCAACACCCGCACAGGCACTCTTCCCTGTCGGGCGTATGCCACCACGTTCGCCACCAGTAGTCCGGGGGGCAGGTTGGCACTCGGAGTGTTCTCTAACATCACAGGACGCCGCATCCCCGCCGTCGTCTCACAGCGGTCCGAGACGATCACTTCGCTGTGCGTGGGAATGACCACCGGCTCCCTGCCGGCCACTTTGACGTACCCCATCTTTCCCGGGGCGGTACACTCCCGGGCTTCTTAAGCCATGGCGGCGACCACACGGCGGATGGCAACGCTTCTAGCGTTGGCGCGGCTTCGACTCGCCAGGCGCAATCCCCTTGATCCCCTTGAACAGGCCGTCCACTCCGCCGAGCACGTTCATGCCCAGAAGTCCCTGGACGGCGTCTCTTGTGGGCCCTCGGGCGGGGTCGTCCTTCACGATGAATATGCATTTCCCCGTGAATGTCATATCTAGGCACTTCACCTCTGCGTAGAGGCACCCCACCACTGGGATCTCCAAATCGTTAGCGGCGGTGAGAGTGATCCAGTTGGCAGGGGTCAGCTTCGTCCGCGGGAAGTGTTTTCGGAAGTGGCTCTCCGCCATGGTGGTGACCTCCGCGCCCGTGTCGAAGAGGCAGCGGGTCTCGACACCATCGATCTGAACGTCCAGCATGAAGCACTCCCCGTGCACGTCCTGTGCCTCGGGGCCCTCCGTGGCCGAGTCGGCGGCTCCTGCTGCTACGGCGTCGACCGCCCTTCGTGGTCCAAGTCGGTACCCTGACGGGCCCGGAGCTTCGGGAGTGGGAGCAGAGGCTGGGCGTGGTCCGCTGGCTGGGAAGAACTGGGTGAATGTGAATATGATTCAGTTAGTGTTTATAATCCATATTCCAGCCGGTGAGAGAAGGAGAAACTCGCGTCATTGTTCAGGAGAATATCAAGGAAAACCGGTTAACATGTCTTTGTGCACCAAGGGGAGATAAAAGGTTAAGTCAGCACTTCTGAATAATAGTCAAATATTCAGGATGCTACACTAATTAAGAACAATACAACAGTAAATAAATAATTATAAGTAAAGTGTGTCGTATATTATGTACATATACTAGGTTAATCACATTGTACATAGGTTGCTAAATGGATAGAAGAAGAATATAATTGTGGAATGGTTTTCCCCTTTGACTCCACTAGCCAGAGGAGAATAAGTTTGCAGTCAGGACAACCGAGCTAGAATTCAACTCATTTTTATTGTCAGAGGCCCAAGGTGGAAAGAGCAGGTTTAGACATACAGGGATTAAATCATCTTTATCAAACAAATAACTAATACATGGTTATCAATTCGCTGGTGACCTCTAGCAGACTTTAAACATTTCCAAGCAGAATAGCAATCACATATTAGTCATGTTTGTAAATGAAAGGAATATACTGGCAATACATGATCAACCCTGGTCCAGTGCAATGACATTAAACTAGACAACACAAACAGTTGTTAATCAGAATCATGGTTTACTCACGCATTGCAATACACTCTCAGATGGGGCGGTGGGAGGCCAGACGGGGGGTCTGGCCTAATGTGATTTACACTGTTTCTCTTTTATATACTAGACATGACATCACAAGTTAGACTATGTTCAGCCAATCAGAGTTACATCCAAATATGTTTTCTTCCAATGAGGTGTCTCGATACTAAAACAAGTCCCTGGGTATTTTCCACTCAGCCCAGAGACCTCCATTGTCCATATATGGGCGTGTTGTCCTTCAGCCCAAGGGCCCTTGTCGTCCGTGGCTTCTGCTTGGCTTCTCCCCCCAAAGGAGGATGAACAGATATTGACATTTCTTGTGTACCATTTGAATACTAAAGCATTTCTAATGTACATGGTTCGTGTAATGAATTATAGATATCCAGCATTAACACAGTGTATTCTTTATCTATGGTTCAATACCAGACATCAATACTAAGCATTCTGTAATTGAATTAAAGGGGAACTATCTTATAAATGGCCTTTTTGAGTGTTTAGCATTGTTTCCTAGCTATGTGAACTTATATTAATATGATCTATGTCTCAAAATTCTCATATTGGCGCATTCTTCCAATTCTCCTCTCACAATATTCACCCTCACTGAACTGAGTCATTTGAAAATGTGCGCGATATGTGATGTCAGAAAGACACCGCTGCATGTTAATGTTCAGGCGGCGCCGGCACGGCGCAGTGGTTTAGGAGCCCAGGCTCAAAACGGCTCGAGATCTTGAGGTAGAAAAATGCTGTTTTTGAGGACTTGATTAGAAATACAAAACAATGAATAAAAAAAATATATATATTACAGAGGTGTTCCATAGACTCACAGGAATTGTGTAAAAGTGCCCAAATAGTGAAAGAAATAGTAAAATAGTTCCCCTTTAAACTATCATAACAGACATTGGCAGTTTCAGTGATGAACCAACAGTCTGCTTGTAGTTTATTTAGAGTGTCTGTCTCTATTATGTAATTGTATGGACTACATGATAAACAGTTATTACCCAAGTCTAAGTTGCATACTCTTGTATAGTGAGAGAGAGAGAGAGAGCGAGAGAGCGAGAGAGCGAGAGAGCGAGAGAGAGAGAGAGAGAGAGAGAGAGAGAGAGAGAGAGAGAGAGAGAGAGAGAGAGAGAGAGAGAGAGAGAGAGAGAGATTATTTCTTTAGTTATTCTATATCATGACAATATTAAGTTTAGTCTTTTTCTTGTTGGTTGGTCCATGTCAACATTATCTCCTGTTCATTTAGTACTTTGAGGCTTAAGCTAACACTTTGAAATTGTTCTTTTAGAGACTGGTCTCTCCCAATAGCTGGTATCTCACAGCTGCTGGCTCCTTTCTGCCTTGGTTGCAATTCAACTGTCACACCCTGGAATGTGGTGTTATTTACACAACAGCCTAGTGGGGGTTTTAAAAAGCCCAATAAGCGATCTGCAGTTCCTATTTTAGCTCACAGTTTCCTGCTTAACTGCTGTTTCAAATAGTTTTCAGGCATTTTCAAGCAGTCACCCAAGGTTACACAGTATTCTTTGTTGAATGAACCGTTTTATCAAGTCAATGTTACCTCAAGTGCAAGACAGAACAGAACAGTGAGACAACAATAAGACTGTAAAAAGTGCAGTGGTTGGGGACATGGATACAGTGCAGCACAAAGTTCAATTCCAGAAGTCCAGCCCTAGCAGCTCGCTATAGAGGGGGGGGGGAGCAGGGGGACACCTGACTTGTTTACCAGACAAGCTGCTGAGGGAAGGATGGGAGATGCTACTGCCACGGGAGGAGAGGAAGCAATTTGGCAGCTGATTAGGACTGAACACACCATTAGATCACCCACATCCCACACACACACACACCAGCCACACATACCATAAAACACTAGGACAGACAGAGTATAGTTGAGAGGAGGTGAGGTAGGAGCGAAGTACTGAGAGAGAGATTGTTGTTGACAGAGTTTTGTGAGGTGAGAGGTAGTGAGAGGAGAGGTGAAGGCGAGAAGGTGTTCATTGTGTACTGGACCCTAGACTGGCTGAGAAACCCCCTTGTGTACTGACCCTGGACTGGAAGACAACTCTGAGTATTGAACAATCCCTTTTTTGTACGAGAGCCTGTTTTTGTGTTTTTGACCTTGGACTGTATTACAACCATTCTAATTGCCCATCGGACTATATTCTGCCCTATTCAATAAATATTCTTTATTGATTGAAATTGCAATTGTGTGGACAGTTGAATTTGTTTGTTTTTGAACCGTGACGACTGACGAGTCTGAACACCACCAGGCTTGTCACAGTGTATATATATATATCCTTGTACACCCGGGGGCCTTACCCACTATCTACTATCTGCTTCATGTGTGCTGTAAGAACGTTCGATTCACTTGAACCACTTTTTGTCTTCACTATTTTTGTTATTTTAAGACTAGTGGAATTTTTTACTCATTAAGTCAGGGGGGGAGGGGCGTCTGCATGCATCTATGATCCCAATGGGAATTAATGTGTATTTGACTAACCATAGTGGATTGGTCAATGGGGTTAAGGGGACAAGCAAATATAGGTACCGTTAACCCATAAGGTTGCCAGGGAAGTATCGTCTCTTAAAATGGCTTAAAATGTACTCTGTGTTGTTTTCTGATGTCCCAAAAAGTGATGAGGTGCTGTAGAATGAGTTGGAGACCAAACGTTCGCTTCAAGTCTTAAAATCAACCGGTTTATTGACTACACATGGTCGTAATCAATAACTGTTTACAAAACAAGCACTCAAAAAATAGGTGTTCCCTTGCTAGCGGTAGCAATCGCCGGCACTGGGAGTCACTGAAACTAACACGATTTCACAGATTTTCAAAGTAGTTCTACAAAAAATTTCCAGACCAGCGTAATGCTTCGTCTTCTAACTTTCGCCGATTTGATAGCAAAATTGTCCTTCAGTGTCGAGGTTTCTCTGGAGGCTGAAAACGTTTTCTACGTCAATTTCTTAGTTTTCTTATCTTCGTCTTCGTTCTCTTTCTTTTTTTTTGTTGGTTCCCAGAACATGGCTTTTATGAATGAAACAAAGGGGTCGGCCTGGTGATGTCACTTCAGAGTGACGTCACCACGCACATCCAATAGCAGTTTACTGGGGTCAGATTCAAAATGGCGACTGGTTCTAAAACCCGCCTCTTGACTCAAAGTGAGACTTTAATCCAAATTTCGTTTTAGGTCCAAATTAGATTGAATTAATCTTTTGTTTAATATAGTATACATTTATTTGTCTATGTCTTGTCTTGGCGTACGTTCTAATATGACTTACAACACTTTTCACCTTGGTACAACACAATTGGAAAATATATTCATTCAAAAGATCTTTTTTAATTACTATTTTAAATTGGGTTTTTCCTGAAAACATGTTAAGATAAGATAAGATAAGATATTCCTTTATTGATCCCCTTGGGGAAATTCAGGCATCATAGCAGCATGGGGGGAGGGGGGGAGGGGTACAGGTAGTGAAACAAAACAGTATACAGGTAGTAAAAGACAACACAGGCAGTGTAAACAATTTGATCAATATGGTCAATATAATTTACTAACTGACTAGCTGAGGAATATTCACATTATTCACAGTGTCACATGAGGTGCAGTATGCAAGAGGTGGTGTTATAATAATTTACTATCTACTGAGTATACATTAATCAAAGTACCAGGGTAGTCTACTTTGTCCCCCTTGGGTTCCTATAAGTCCCAGGTCAATGTCTGGTAGCAGTCGCTGTCGCTGCCCCCTGTTGTGGGGCCTGGAGGCTGCTAGTCGCTGCCCACTGTTGTGGAGCCTGATGGCCGCTGGTATGAAGGACTGTCCGAGGCGGTTGGTTGAGTGTCGGGGGGGGATGAGTCTGTGGCTGAACGAGCTTCTCATCTTGACTAGCTCGTCGTAGAGGGGGTGGTAGGGGTTCTCCATGATGGCATCCAGCTTCCTTATCATCCCCCTCTCTACCATCACCTCAAGTCTAGGTAGCTCGACTCCCACCACGGAGCTAGCCTTCCTCACCAGCTTGTTGAGCTTGTTGGTGTCCCTTGAGTTGTTATATTTCGTTATAGCTTACGCTTTGCTCTATTGGAACTGTCCCTTTAATCATAACCTAAATGAAAGCTTTCACCTCATGTACCCACCCACCTGCCTGACCACTCCCACATCCGCTCCTATAAAGCGGGGTCATGGCCATACAACAGCTCCTTCCCTACTTTCACCGCCACGAAGTCCGTGTATAGCACCGTTTCAAGTTTAGTGCTAAAGTAGTTAGTTTAGTTATAGGAGCTGTGTTGGCATTGTCTTTGTTTCTCCCTCTCTCACTAATTTACGGGAGAAAGAAAGGACAATGTCGTCACCACCAGAGAGTCTAGAGCAGGGGTTCCCAAACTTTTCAGGCCGGGACCCAGAAAATAAGGCGTCAGAGAGCCACGGCCCAATGCACATCGTCAGGCTTTTCTTTTATTATTTTTTTTGCCAGGCGATGATTTTTTAAGCCAAATATCACTTCAATCCTATTAAGTTAGTTCAAGTTAGTTATTCATTTATATGTGCTATTTATGAGAGGGCTAACTTGTTGCAAAATAATAATGATAATAATAATAGCCTCATTAAAATACTATTGTTGCTTCGGTTGTTTTCAGCGTTTTATGTGCATAATCTGTTATTTAGTTTGAAATGTTCGTTGAAATAAGTAGATTTTTCGTTTTTGTTTATTTATTAAGTTAATATAAAACCATATAGTCACATTTTAGAATACAATAGAATAGAATTTTAGAATACAACTAGAAACACTGTCCTGGCCTGCTTCTAAGTTCAGTGACCTAAAAAAAATTAAATAAAAAATTATTTTATTTTTATTTTTTTGGAAATCATCTCGCGGCCCTCCCGTGGCTGCTCGCGGCCCACCTTTGGGTCGCGACCCCGACTTTGGGAACCACTGGTCTAGAGGATGATGATCCATTCTGACCTCCACCGGCGCTTCGCATTTGGGGCGCCGGCATTGTCTCCGGCTCTGCAGCTGGATACTATGCCTCGAGAGGCGGTCGGCTGTGTGAGAGTCTAAACCGTCAGCCTGGAGTTAGCTGTTAGCTTGTGCTAAAACCATTGGCGCTAGCCGTGAGAAAGTAGCGGGCCCTGAGCACTCTGACTACGGCGTCATCTCTGGCAGAAGATGTCGTCGGGCCTGCACCATGACCGGCCGCAGGATGGGGGCGTCGTGCCGGAGTGAGGCTCCAGCCATCGCCACTTCTGACCCCGCCAGCGAGAGGCCTCGTCAACGTGGTGGACCAACCTGTTGTTGCGGCCATTTCATCCTGCGTCCGGGGGTTCAGGTAGGAGTCCGTAGGACATTACACTATGCCCCACTCTTCCTTCCTCCCCCTCCCGAATGTTTTTGGTTAATAACGATGTCTTTGTTTAACAAAACGTGTGTTACTTCACTGCATTTGGGAGATACGACGTGTGCTATGTGAACTCGCAGCTACAAATGCTGGGGTTGCTTTTTCTTGCTTGGAGTGTTGTACAGTTTTCTTGAAAATTGTGTTGGTCGCTATTTTGTATAGCTTAGCAAGGTTGTAAGTTCTAGCATTTGGCCAAGGCTTATGTTTTTCTCTCTACTTAAAAACAGCGTTCTTCTTACGTGAGTAAAAATGAACTGGGTTTTTTATTGTATGATGAGAAGTTGTGTGTGTGTTTCATGTAACGTTTAGGAAACGTGGCTTGAGTCCACAACTGGCTGGGTGTTAACCTACAGAGTTGTACATAGTGGCATATGACCAAGGGCCTTGAGTCCCTCTCTTTAGCTTGTTATTTTTTCTTTGCTTAAGGGTAATGATAAAAATAACGGGTGGCAAGTTTTCACACATAAGCCAGAGCCATGGATAAAATCCGTTTTTTACACAAACGAGGTTATCGGCTGTGGCTGGCGTGCATGATGTAAAGCTTTTACTCTACAGGTAAGTATGTGCTTCATCTGGCGCGCCATGCACCTGGTGTCTGCTTTATTTTGGCGTCGTATCAGGGGTGAGGTGGTGAGGGGGTGGGTAAAATAAACCTCTCCCGGGGGACTTCCGGTTTGTGACGTTCTGGTGAGCAGCCACATGAAAGAGCTCCCGGTCTGTGAATATCAAGAAAAGGAAGTAAAACAATTCAAAGCGAAATAAAAAGTGACAATCCAAGGATATAAGAGAGGAGGAGGGATGAACACGAGAAAAGGCGAGAGAAAAGCGACCAGAAGAAGTACAAATGGTGGCGCTGGAGATGATTCAGACTAGCATGACGCAGTGGGCAGCTAGCATACAGGCTGATGTAACTGGTCTAAGGTCACCCTCTGTGTCGTCGTCGTGCATTGGAAGTGAAGACTCAGTCGTGGCCATTTCAGTATTTAATTCTGTTGGCAATACAGATAACACCATTATCGTTTGTCCACAGGATGGCGCCAAAACAGCTAGCAGGCCCTTTCAGCATTCCAGATAGTCTCAATGGCATTTTTAATCAAACATTGAAATAACACATTTATAATGAAACAAAGATAATACAAAATAAACAATAGGATCCCTTAAATTACCTGTTGGCAATACAGATAACACCATTATCATTTGTCCACAGGATGGCGCCAAAACAGCTAGCAGGCTGCAATGGGGAAATATGCCATCACGTCAGGTTGAGGCCTACATGTAACTCTCAGACCATAACTACTAGTTCAATCACATGTGTCATACAAAAGAGTTCGCCACCACAGCTAAACCACATTACAAAAAGTGCAGAATTGTTCACATTAACACAGTTACCACTATATACAATCCCGGTTCATTGCCCGACAACTTATTTACAATAGTGCGTTCTTTTAGACCTGATATATTTACACACTGAAGGCACGTCTTACCCCTTTCAGCATTCCAGATAGTCTGGCGCGAAAGGGGAAGTGCAAGGGGAAATACGTCACTTCGGCAGGAAGTGACGACAGCTTCAAAATAAAAGACTATTAGAGTAAAAGATAATAATAAACAAATTAAAGTAATAACGTTAGGGAGGGATCTTTGTGGAATACAACATTAGTATATTTTATATACCTGCTACATACTCCCCCCCTGAATTCCGCTAAAATCCCGAACCTACAGGACACACTAACTGGGACCTCCAACACTACGTCAGAACCGGCAGACATGACACACACTAACAGGGACCTCCAACACACGTCAGAACCGGCACGGGTTTACATGAAGAAACGTATCTTCAGAATCAGCTAGAAGCTACCTGTCAAACAGGTTCAGAGAAAACAAAAGGGTGTACAGTCCTATGTTCCTCCTAGAATCGCTTGGTGCCTTATACACCAAACCTACCCGGCCCACTCGAATCCCATACCTCAACTGTGAACACATGTGGTAAATACGCCACTTACAGTGTCACAGTGCAAGATAAAGTGTACACAAACCAAACAAATATGCACTGACTACAGCAACTACAGTATACTGCCCATTGACCTAGACAACGTCGGTTTCTACGGTGTGAGCTAACTGCAGCCGCTACAGTACACTGCCCTGCAAGGGCTAACCGCAGTCACTATAGTATACTGCCCCTTGACCACACGGTGTGAGCTAACTGCAGCAACTACGGCAACCTGCCCTGCAACCTAAACACTTAGATACAAACACAGGATGTGGAAATCAAGGAGCGTGAGAAATCAAAAAAAAAATATTTGCCTTCTGCACAAAGCACAGAATCCCTGTGACATGACAGAGAGTTCCCGACTCTGTATACTGTAGGGCACCAGCTCTGCACCAAAGCAGAGAGTTCCAGTGACATGACAATAAAATTCCAGGCTCTGCTCACTGCCATTTCACCACACCACCGCAACTGTTGTCAAACAGCTAACCAAATAACGATCAACAATCCCACATTTATACTATTTACATGTATTAAATCACCATCAGAAAAAAATTATGAACTCCCCTCCACGACATAGGGATCCATCTTCCTTCTCTCACTACAAAACGAGCTATCAGGAAAGAAGGGAAAAAATTATACATATTCCATTAATCACAAAAAAAATTCTCCAAATGCTTCAGCACCTTTAACAAAACCAGAAAAACAAAAACTGACCACCAGTCCTTTTCAACAACTCAACTTTCTTCTTTTTTCAAAAAGAACACGATGTCCTCTTTTATAGAAAGAACACGATGTCCTCCTTTTTTAGAAAGAACACGATGTCCTCCTTTTTTAGAAAGAACACGGTGTCCTCCTTTTTTAGAAAGAACACGATGTCCTCTCAACCGTGACACAGTCACTTCGACACAAACCTCCCAAAGGAACTTTCTTTTTTTTCTTCTTCTTCCTCCTCTTCCTCCGACCTCCGATAATCAAGCTGGCCTTGACCCTCATTGCAAAAATTTTTTTAGTGATCACAGCATCTTTCTTCTGTAGTTCTGTTCGACGACCTCCCGGTGACCAACTGGTGTTGGTACTTGCGTCGTCCGGGTCATCGGCACCACTGTAACTGGTCTAAGGTCACCCTCTGTGTCGTCGTCGTGCATTGGAAGTGAAGACTCAGTCGTGGCCATTTCAGTATTTAATTCTGTTGGCAATACAGATAACACCATTATCGTTTGTCCACAGGATGGCGCCAAAACAGCTAGCAGGCCCTTTCAGCATTCCAGATAGTCTCAATGGCATTTTTAATCAAACATTGAAATAACACATTTATAATGAAACAAAGATAATACAAAATAAACAATAGGATCCCTTAAATTACCTGTTGGCAATACAGATAACACCATTATCATTTGTCCACAGGATGGCGCCAAAACAGCTAGCAGGCTGCAATGGGGAAATATGCCATCACGTCAGGTTGAGGCCTACATGTAACTCTCAGACCATAACTACTAGTTCAATCACATGTGTCATACAAAAGAGTTCGCCACCACAGCTAAACCACATTACAAAAAGTGCAGAATTGTTCACATTAACACAGTTACCACTATATACAATCCCGGTTCATTGCCCGACAACTTATTTACAATAGTGCGTTCTTTTAGACCTGATATATTTACACACTGAAGGCACGTCTTACCCCTTTCAGCATTCCAGATAGTCTGGCGCGAAAGGGGAAGTGCAAGGGGAAATACGTCACTTCGGCAGGAAGTGACGACAGCTTCAAAATAAAAGACTATTAGAGTAAAAGATAATAATAAACAAATTAAAGTAATAACGTTAGGGAGGGATCTTTGTGGAATACAACATTAGTATATTTTATATACCTGCTACACTGACATCCAAGTTGGAATGCAGATCGCCCAGGACATGCGGGCTAGCACACGGGCTACCGAGTTTGCTAACCAAGCTATCCAAGCTAACATACGGGCTATCCAAGCTAGCCTGGCTGGAGAAGGAGCTGCAAGCTAACATGGAAGTTAACACGGTGAATACGACGCAGCAAGGGATACAAGCTAACGTGGCGTTGGACTGCAGCGAGGCCTGGCTGGAGAAGGAGCTGCAAGCTAACATGGATGTTAACACGATGAATACGACGCAGCAAGGGATACAAGCTAACGTGGTGTTGGACCGCAGCAAGGCCTGGCTGGAGAAGGAGCTGCAAGCTAACATGGAAGTAAACACAATGAATATGACGCAGCAAGTGATACAAGCTGGTTCGGGAGAGATGAAACGGATGGCCCCCAGGGGAGGGACGGGGAGACGCTGGATACAAACGGACCAACCAGGACTCAGGCACCGAGGTCGGCCGGACCATTCGCACACGAGATGCAGGCGCAGAGGTCGCCCGGGCCGGCCAAGATGCGAACACGGAGGCCACACACACCAACCGAGATCCGAGCACCGAGATCAACCGGACCAGCCAGAACTTGAATAACGAGGTTTCACACACCAAGCAGGACTCGAGCACTGAGGTCATACACACCGACCAAGATTCAATACCACATATGCATATAATGTGATAGTGAATGGAGGTTATGATTCGAGACACACTGCAGACAACACACAGACCACTGGGAATACAGACAGGGTAAACACATTAGATGGGGAAATTGGGACTTGATTCGGGACATATAATACAAATAACACGTACTATACTAAACTGTAGACACACAAATAAGATGACAGGGAACGTGGGGAATCACATTCGGAGACCGGACCGGGAGCTCTGGAAATGTACTAACATGAAAGATAAAAATTCAAATAAAATTTTGGACAATAATAGGGACATTGGAGAATCCCCATTGGGGATATCTACGTCATTATAGGAGGGGCCCTCTCCAGGAGAGCCTTACCCCTCCAACCCGCCAATGGGGGTTAAACATGGTTAAAAAGAATTACCGGGGAAGTGCCAATCGTCTTTAGTCTTCTTTTATATTATTTTCTTCTGAGTTATGTTAGAATAGTAGTTGCTTTAAAGAGTGCTAAACATATGTAGCAGGGTGGATTATCCCTGCTTCGTGGGAACGGTTGCTGGCAGTCACAAGGTAGCTGGACACAGTAGAGCTCCGTCTGACTGCACCCTCGTCTTTGGGCCTGGAGCGTCAACCTGGGACCCGGTAGTGGGAGTGAATGGGGCCCGGGATTTACCAACCTGGTTTGGTACTCTGGTCCTCCTCGCCTCTCTGGGGCGGTCAGCAGTACTCCCCAACTCGCTCTCACTTCCCTGATTACCTCCTTGCGCCCTCCCACACCTAGTGACTGATATACCTAAATAGATTCGTCCCTCCCGCAAGCAGTACCCTCCCTTGATGACCACTAGAAACCTTACAATGAAAAGGGGAGAGTGGGGTAGGAAGGGGTTAATTATGTTAACGTTACCCACACCAAAAGAGTTGTTAAACGGGAGCGGCTACATGGCGTAGTGGGCAAGGCACTCGCCACGAAATGCTGGAGACGCTGGGCTCGTCAGTTCGAGCCCAGCGCTCCACATTTGCTTTCAGTTTAGCTGGTCGTCCACAGTAATACACATTGGCCGTATTACGGGGAGGGAAACTGAAGGGTGGGGATCGGGCGTTGTGGACAGCGACTCCTACAGGTCGGTTGGTGCGCCTGCGCAGTAGAATCAGGAAGTGTCGGGGGCAGCGTGAGCCTCCCACGCGTTACTCCTCGCCACTGAGAGATCGAGCTGCGCAGGTGAAAAGATGCGACTGCTGTTACCTCAAGTACCGGAGGGGACTTGTGATATGTATGACTTAGTCCACATTGCAGCCGGCTTGTGGGAGGCAAGAAACAGCGTCCGTGACAGGGGAGGGTTGAATTGGATGATACGAAATTGGGATGGGAGAAAATATAGAAAATGGGAGAAAAAGTGGATAAAAAAAAATAGTTGTTAAACGGCTCATGGATAGACACGCACACAGAACTCCCATCTAATTCTTTAATGTTAATTCTACTGGTCAGTTACAATGATTTAATAATCAAGTAAAGTCAAGTAATTTATTTATAAAGCACGTTTAAAAGCCCAAGAGCCAACCAAAGTGCTGTACAATCAAATCTTAAAATCAATGTCCTAATATAAAATACACAAATACAAAAATACAAAAAGGCACAGCAGGACAAGACAGTACATTCAGAGAGTAGGACAGTAGGACAACACACAAATAGGGGAACACAAAGTACAGTAGCACACAGGGGACAGAGGAGCATAATAAGAGATACAAGAGGGAGGGGGCAGGATAAAATTACATGGGAGTGTGTGAGTTAGGGTGTGGGAGAATCAGGGTTTATTGAAGGCCAGGGAATAGAAGAGGGGGCAGATCGGATCTCCAGGGGAAGCTGGTTCCATAGATTGGGGGCCACGGCCTTGAAGGAGCGATCGCCTCTCTTTTTGAGTCTGGTGCGGGGGGGGGACCAGCCGAGCCTGGTTGGAGGATCTTAGTGACCTGGGTGCTGCGTAGGGGGTGATGAGTTTGGTGATGTATAAGGGTGCTGCACCCGATAGTGCTTTAAAGGTGAGGAGGAGGATTTTAAAGTCTATTCTAAATGGGACTGGGAGCCAGTGTAGGGAGGCTAGGACTGGTGTGATGTGCTCTCTCTTTCTGGTACCGGTAAGGAACCTAGCTGCAGAGTGCTGGACCATTTTGAGGCGGGACATGGCTGTCTGACTGATGCCGGTGTAGAGGGCATTGCAGTAGTCAAGGCGTGAGGTTATGAATGCATTGACTACCATTTCCAGGTCAACGGGTGAGAGGATTGGTTTTATTTTACTGATGTTGCGGAGTTGAAAGAAGCATGATTTGACTACGGCATTTACCTGCCGGTCGAATTTGAGCTCTGGGTCAAAGATTACACCCAGGCTCTTGACGTGGGGTTTGAGGTGGGTGGAGAGTTGTCCTAGGCTGTTGGAGTGTTTTGGTGGAAGAGGGGGGGCCAAACAAAATGATCTCCGTTTTATTTTCATTTAGCTGTAAGAAGTTAAGGGCCATCCAGCTTTTTATGTCCCTGAGACAGTTTTTAAGAGAGTCTAGGTTAGCTGTGTCAGAGGGGTTGAGGGGAAGGTAGATTTGGGAGTCATCGGCATAAAAGTGATATGAAATGTTGTGTTTCTGGATGATTTCGGCCAGGGGGAGCATGTAGATGGAGAAGAGTATGGGGGCCAGGATGGAACCTTGGGGGACCCCATACGGTAGACTAGCTGTGGGGGAGGAGTGTCCACCCAAACTGACCGAAAAAGAGCGGCCGCTCAAGTAGGATGCGAACCAGTTTAGGGCAGACCCCCCAATACCTAGCCTGTGTTCGAGACGATCGACCAGGGTGGAGTGGTCGACCGTGTCGAACGCGGCAGAGAGGTCCAGGAGGAGGAGCATGGCACAGCTACCTGAGTCGATGGTGAGAAGCAGGTCATTGTAGATTTTGACTAGCGCTGTCTCAGTGCTGTGCCCTGCCCTGAAACCTGACTGGAATTTGTCTAGGAGGTTGTTGTGATGTAGGAAGGGGAGGAGCTGTGCCAGGACAGCCTTTTCTAAAATCTTAGATAGGAAGGGTAATTTGGGCCTGTAATTATTGAAAAGAGCAGGGTCTAGGTTAGGTTTTTTTAGGAGGGGCTCAACCATGGCGTGCTTAAGGGAGGAGGGAACAGAGCCAGATTCCAGAGAGCTGTTTATGATAGACAAAATACTGGGGCCTACTATGTCCATGGAGTCTTTTAGAAGATGGGTAGGGAGGGCATCAAGGGGGGATGTGACAGTCCGCATGCCTGCCACCAGCTCTCTGAGAGTGGTTAGAGAGATGGGTTGGAAGTTGTTCAAAAGAGCTGGGCAGGAGTGGTGGGAGGGAGGGGGAAGTGGGCAGGAGGGCTGGGCAGGAGGGGGGGCCGGGCAGGACTGAAGTCCCACTATAGTTCCGTTTGTAACTCCATACCTCATAAACACGTATATTATACACCCACCTCTGGGTTAATATCAGGGATAATATACTTCAATATGTTTGACTCATCGCCCACGTCTTGGTCTTCACCCTGTATAATACCTCTGACAGGCTTTAATTATACGGCAAGAATAATACCTCTCTAGGCTTTATTTATAATACACCAGGTCTGTAACCTCCCCACAGGGAAAGGGTTAATTAGATGGGAAAATATTATTAAACACAAACACGTTATCACACTCAAAGAAAATGAAAAGAAATCACAAGGTGGGCCCACAAATACCTAACAAAGTCCTATGCTAATGCCGGCATGTATTGTTAATGGGGTACCCCTAGAACTGTGGTTAGCAACGTTAGCTTCGCCCGCAGGCTGCACCACACTGTGTACTGTGTAATAGATCCGGAGCATTGATGCTCAATTGTACTCAACCCAAAATGGCGGCCTCGCCGCGCCACCGTCGTCCGGAAGGCAAGATGGCGTCGAACGCTCTCGGCGAGGGTGCTAGCAGGCGGAGCTGGAGCAGAGAGGCAGTGCTGGGCTGAGAGCGTGTGCTGGGTGATGGCGACCTCTGTTGGTCGGGACGAACTGCAGGCAGCCTGGTGTAGATCTGGTTGTAGGCAGCCGGAGCAGACTGGTTGTAGACAACTGGTTCTGGGTCCACGCGCGTATCTAAACTCGCCCTCACTAACACTGCAGCTACACTCTGGGTCCCCAGACAGCCCCCCTGCTAGCCGGGATATATGATAACGCAGGGTGTTTCTAAACACCGGTCCTCTTCACGCCACGCTGGCAGGGCACCTCGCTAGAGGGAATAACTTTAACTTAAACCCCTCAGGGCGATACCGCATTCCTTCTAGGATAACTCATTGTATCGCTAGGGTATTCCGTAAGGAAACATGCAACACGCTTCTACGTTGTGCGGTTCCCGAGGGTAAACGAAGGCACCTCCCACGTCTGCTTCGGATGAGCTCCGCGCTCTCATCGGGATCCTTCGGGGAGCTCTCGTCCGCTCTTCCGGGTCGGAGGCCAGGAAGGAGCAGGTCTTGCTCTGATCTCTATGCACGGTCCTTTCGGGGCCCCCTCTTTCGGGACGAACCGTGAACACTGACGTCCCCTTGACGTTTCCATCGCCGGCCGGTGAGCGTCTGCGGCGGTAGTTGAAGTTGCGGCGGTAGCGGCGCCGACGAGGCCCCTGGTCCGGGCCGTCCTCGCCCCCTTGACCTCCTTCCGACCTGTTCCCCTTGTTCTCCTCTCTGTCTCGCACCAGCCTGGGACGGGGGAACCCCTTGGTCGGAAGCCTCCGTAATAGTTCTGTCTCCTGGGTACAGCCTCCGGTTCTGACCGCATCGGGATGCACGGCCGGGCGCCAGCGCTTTCGTCTGGCCGGCCGCAGCGGTATCGAATCCTACGGCACGCTACCACACCTCCCCCTCCAGACCATGGTCTGGCGGTCGCCAGGTCGGACGACCCGCCTGCTGCTATGTGGGTGGCATCCTGTACTGGTGGGAGAGGAACCTCACCGCCCGGTGCTTCCGTCGGGCGTGATTCTCCCATCACGCGGGGGCACTCGCGGCCGATATGGCCGGGCTGTTGACAGGTGTAGCAGATCAGTCTCCCATCCTCGCTCCGGCGGGGTAGTCTGCGCGGGGTAGAGGGCCCGTCTCCCCTCCGTCGGCTTCCGGCGAAGCCTCTCGGTGTCGTGTCTCGCTCCTGTTGAAACGCCTGGAAGAGCTGTTCCATGCGCACGCCAACCGCTCCTGGCCGGCGAAGAGCTGTCGGATGGACTCCTGGAGTGCAGCTATGTCCAAAGGTGGCTCGCGTCTCTCCACGGTGACGCCGCGTATCATGCCCCTGCCGGCACCCCTTGTGGGGGGCAGGACCATCTCCTCTTCGGACCAGTCTATCGCCGCCATCATCAATTCGAGAAACATCCGCTCCCGGTCCTTCTTTACGTACTTCCTCATCTCCCGTCGCAGCATCCCATCCCTCAGGCCTAGCACAAACTGCTCCTGCAGCTGGGCGGTAGGATCCGCGACTCGTTGGGGGTCTCGGCTCTGTATGCGATGCATCCGCTCCTGTAGGTCGTAAGCAAACTCTCTCACGGTCTCGCCATCTAGTTGTCGGCGGTCGAGGAACTCTCCCAGGCGGACACTGACCGGGGTCTTGTCTCCGTACGTCTCCTGCAACAATCGGAACACTGTGTCCGGCTCTGGGGCGGCCCCTTTTATCACGAAGCGCACCATCCGTTTAGCCTCGCCTTTTAGATGCTGTTGTATGAACTCCGCCTGTTCGTCGCCGGGCACTCTGCTGATCCGGAAATGCGCTTTCATGTCCTGGATCCAGTCCTCCACCAGCGGCTCTCCTCTCTCTTTTCCCCCTCCGAACTCGCTGCACTTTTGGTCCCGTTGGACATACACGGTCGAGGGGCCCGCGCGGGGTTCGCGGCCTTCCCTGTCGAGGGCGGCTTGGGTCTTTTCCAGGGCCAGCGCCTGTCGGTCTAGGAGACCTGCCTGCCAATGGGCTTTGATCGTCAGGACCTTCACCTGTGCGGTCAATTCCTCCATGGTTTCGGCCTCCTCCTTCCGTACCTCGGTGGCGGCGTCTTGGCCGTCTCGTTGCTCCCATAGGTCCGCCTGAGTGTAGCGCTTCTCTTGGAATGCCTGTTTGGCCATCTCCTTCATCGCTTCGGATTGCCGCGTCAGTAGTGTCGCCTGCGTCTGACACTCCTCCTGTAGCTCCTCAAACCTCACGTCCCGGCCCTCTCGTAGCTCTTGTAGGGCCGCCTGAGCGTCGCGTTTCTCTTGGAGTGCCCGGTCGGTCGACTCCTTCATCGCTGCGACTTGCAGCTTTATTAGTGCCGCCCGAGTCTGACACTCCTCCTGCAGCTCCTCAAACTTCGCCGCCATCTCCTGCTCGGCTTGGGTCTCCTCCCCGGACATCGTGGGTCTCTCTACGGGTCTCGGTCAAGGGAGTAAGTTAGGATGTTGATCCTGTTCGTGACGCCAAATGTAGCAGGGTGGATTATCCCTGCTTCGTGGGAACGGTTGCTGGCAGTCACAAGGTAGCTGGACACAGTAGAGCTCCGTCTGACTGCACCCTCGTCTTTGGGCCTGGAGAGTCAACCTGGGACCCGGTAGTGGGAGTGAATGGGGCCCGGGATTTACCAACCTGGTTTGGTACTCTGGTCCTCCTCGCCTCTCTGGGGCGGTCAGCAGTACTCCCCAACTCGCTCTCACTTCCCTGATTACCTCCTTGGGCCCTCCCACACCTAGTGACTGATATACCTAAATAGATTCGTCCCTCCCGCAAGCAGTATCCTCCCTTGATGACCACTAGAAACCTTACAATGAAAAGGGGAGAGTGGGGTAGGAAGGGGTTAATTATGTTAACGTTACCCACACCAAAAGAGTTGTTAAACGGCTCATGGATAGACACGCACACAGAACTCCCATCTAATTCTTTAATGTTAATTCTACTGGTCAGTTACAATGATTTAATAATAGTGACCAAATGGACTGAAGTCCCACTATAGTTCCGTTTGTAACTCCATACCTCATAAACACGTATATTATACACCCACCTCTGGGTTAATATCAGGGATAATATACTTCAATGTGTTTGACTCATCGCCCACGTCTGGGTCTTCACCCTGTATAATACCTCTGACAGGCTTTAATTATACGGCAAGAATAATACCTCTCTAGGCTTTATTTATAATACACCAGGTCTGTAACCTCCCCACAGGGAAAGGGTTAATTAGATGGGAAAATATTATTAAACACAAACACGTTATCACACTCAAAGAACATGAAAAGAAATCACAAGGTGGGCCCACAAATACCTAACAAAGTCCTATGCTAATGCCGGCATGTATTGTTAATAGGGTACCCTAGAACTGTGGTTAGCAACGTTAGCTTCGCCCGCAGGCTGCACCACACTGTGTACTGTGTAATAGATCCGGAGCATTGATGCTCAATTGTACTCAACCCAAAATGGCGGCCTCGCCACGCCACCGTCGTCCGGAAGGCAAGATGGCGTCGAACGATCTCGGCGATGGTGCTAGCAGCTGGAGCTGGAGCAGAGAGCAGTGCTGGGCTGAGAGCGTGTGCTGGGTGATGGCGACCTCTGTTGGTCGGGACAAACTCCTGTGCGCTGCAGGCAGCCTGGTGTAGATCTGGTTGTAGGCAGCCGGAGCAGACTGGTTGTAGACAACTGGTTCTGAGTCCACACGCGTATCTAAACTCGCCCTCACTAACACTGCAGCTACACTCTGGGTCCCCAGACAGCCCCCCTGCTAGCCGGGATATATGATGATAAACACCGGTCCTCTTCACGCCACGCTGGCAGGGCACCTCGCTAGAGGGAATAACTTTAACTTAAACCCCTCAGGGCGATACCGCATTCCTTCTAGGATAACTCGTTGTATCGCTAGGGTATTCCGTAAGGAAACATGCAACACGCTTCTACGTTTGCTGGTATAGGATAACCCGTAATATACTCAAGTTCAATACGGGGCTCTTCCAGACACGACCGAACCGATCCAAGTCCAATGTCGAAGAGGCTGGTTCCTCGCACTTCCGTCTACTTCCTCCTCCCTCTCTCCCGTACGCTCTCTGCCTGCCACCGCGCCCCCTGCTGTTACCGCCTACTAGCTCCACAGGGAAAAGGATTGTAGAATAGAATCCAGTAATGCCGTTTATAATCCATATTTCAGCCGGTAGAAGGAGGAGCTTGCGTCATTGTTCGTGAGAATATCAATGGAAACTAGTCAACATGTCTTTGTGCACAAAGGGGAGGTAAAAGGCAAGTCAGCACATCTGAATAATAGGCATATTTTCAGATTGCTACACATATAACCATTTATGTTCACTTAATTTTTTCTTATTGTGTTGTTAGTTTAATTTTTCATAAATATGTGCGGTGATGTCGGTGACATGGGAGGTACAGAGGTGGGCAGGCTGGGTTCAGTGGGGGGGGGGGTGTCGGGGGGAGGGGCCATCGTTCCGGCGGTTCGACCCGGGGGAGGGGGGGTCTTGCGTGTTGTGGGAATGGTGTGGGGGGGGGGGGGTTTCCTGGGGCCCTCGGACGCCGTGGCCTGGGCGGTCTGGTCACCGGGCCGGGGGGACACCGGGCTTGGGGTTGCGGGGGGTCGGGGGATCATTGAGGCGTGGTGCTTTGGTCTTCTTTTGTGGGCCTGGGCTTGGGGTTCTCGTGGGCCGGGGGCCAGGCGGTCGGGCGGGGGCGGGTGGGAGCTCTGGGTGCTCGGCTCCGCGCATGGTGGACCAGGATATGGGGGTGTTCTGTTTCTCGGGGAGGAGGGCGGGAGGGAGGGGTTTCTCTCAGGGAATCAGAGCGGCTGGGCTTTACCCGGCGGGGTCCTGTGTGTTGGGGGGTAGGTGGGCGTGGGGTGGGGCTCTCGGTGGCATGGGAAATAGCGGGCTTGCTCGTGGGGGGGAGTCCCCTATCCTCTCCTCTACTGGACCTGGCCCAATTGATTCAAGGGACCCGTGTCGCTGGGGGCCCGGCTCCGCGCGCATCGGCCTGGGATATGGGGGGCTCCTATGGGCTTAACTCAGGGGGGGGATGGAGGGGGAGGGGGACCATCGTTTCCACGGTTTGGCCCGGGAGAGTGGGGTCTTGGATGTTGTGGGGTCGTCGACCGTGGGGTGGGGTGCTGGGTGGCATGGGAGGTAACGGGCTTGGCTTGGTGGGGGGGAGTACCACCCCTCGCCCCTCTACTGGGCCTGGCTCAATCAAATTCAAGGTACCCGTGTCGCTGAATACTCGGCCACGCGTGAGACGGCCCTGGGATGTGGGGGAGCCCTGTTTCTGGGGGTGGATGGCGGGAGGGGGGCGGGCCCTCATGGAGGTCTGGGAGGCTGAGCGCGGCCGAATTCAAGGGACCCATGTGGATGTACTGTTGTGTTGTTGATGTCATTGTAGATATGGTGTAAGTGTTGTTTGTCTATAAATGTTAATAACAAATTTAAGTAATTTTTTTTTTAAATAAACCTCTCCCCTCCCGGATATAGTTATATCCTTACGAAACTGATTGGGCGAGAGGTTGTGCCTTTCTACCTATCAGTCTCCCTGTAGAGGGCGTTCTCTCTCTCATCACAGGGTGGGGTTTCCTGTCTCCCACACCGAATCAGGGTAGGTGGGACACGGGTTTCCCCCGGCCATTTGAAAACGTCACAGGCACGTTTTCTTGCTGGCCAAGAGACATGTCCGTGAGTTACAGGGCCTGTGCTACAGACCGCTGTCATTGTAAAGGATAGGTGATGCAATGCAGTAGAGACCATTTATCTTCTACTCTGCTCCCTACCAGTAGTGTATATTGGGTCAGAGCCTCCTCCTCAGGGAGTTCAGAGCCCCCTCTCAGTTTCAGAACCTCCCTCTCAGTGTGAGAGCCTCCTCAGAGTTTTCAGAGTCTCCTCCTCAGAGAGTCTTGGTCCAATTGTTACATGAACCTTTTTCAATTGTTTTTACTCATGTTGTGGTCTCTCTGGGAGAATCGCTGTCTTCTCCTCTTACGTAAAGAGCAGAATTGACGCAGGTTTTTATTCCCAGGCTCGAGAGGCCATTGAAGCACAAGCGTGTTTTCTTATTGGCCAAGAGACATGTCCGTGAGTTACAGGGCCTGTGCTACAGACCACTGTCATTGTAAAGGATAGGTGGTGCAATGTAGTAGGGACAATTGTCTTCTATTCTGCTCCCTACCAGTAGTGTATATTTGGTCAGAGCCTCCTCCTCAGGGAGTTCAGAGCCTCCTCCTCAGGGAGTTTCAGAGCCTCCTCTGAGTTTCAGAACCTCCCTCTCAGAGAGTCGTGGTCCAATGTGTTACATGAACCTTTTTCAATTGTTTACTCACGTTGAGGTCTCTCTGGGTAGACCGCTGTCTTCCCCTCTTACATAAGGAGCAGAATTGACGCGGTTGTTATTCCCAGGCTCGTCATGTGAGGACTCGTGTCTGTGTCTTTTGTAGACCGGCTCCCTGCTGCTCGTCCCAGACAGCAAGGGGAAACGTTGTGAGGCTCTTTCTTGTTAGAAATTCTCTGGTTCTTTGCGAGCATATACGCTGTTTATGAAATCAGCGTATGGTCTTACGAGACCGATCAGCGCTGGCCCAGGGTGTTTTTTCAATGATTGAATATGCTTTGTGGGCCCGCGCGCCTTGGTTGCCCAACATCATAAAAACGGCAGTGCACTAGGTTAGACTCGACGGCTCATGTACATCTCTGGGGGAAGATGACGGAGTAGATCAAACATTTGCGGAGGGGTCTCACGTCCATTAGGTGGGCCACCAGGAGCAGTGCGTTCGCGTACTGACCGTCTTGGTGGCGCCCTCTGTGATGTTTTGGATCGACACGCGTACCTACCCCCCTCTTAGGACTGGGGTCGGCGACGTGACTAGGACACGGGACTGGTTATGGTCCTCGCCGGACCGGATCAGTTTAACCCGTTGCCCGCCGGGGCGCAGATCTGCAGTTCTGGTACCCCGAAGGACTTTGTGCTTTTCCGGGGGGAAAATGCCGGGTCGGGCCGGACGTCACGGGGATTGATGTCATGAATGTGTGTGTCATATGGATGCCACCACGAGTTGCCCTTAACAGTGACGTGCTTTGGTTCATACTGTGTTGTACCTTTGCACTATGTTAGGGGGCTTGGTCCTTCTCCATTTGTTTCACCCCTCCCTCCCTGCTAAGCCGGGGATGGGAGGGGGCTGTCGGGAAGGTTGCCCTGTCAACTCCTCTATGCATCTCTGTGTAGGTCCCGGTCCGCCAGGCCCAGGTCGGGCCTTGCCCTCGATAACCTGTTGGCCTGGGTTAACTCTTTTGAAACCTGAAACGCTTGAACTGCTTGTATAGCCTGTGTATACTTGCAGTTATGTTTCTGGGGTTTCTTAGTGGGTTAAGGGAGCAACCGCCTCCTGTTAAAATAAACATAGGGGGGTGGTTGGCTCCCCAGTGTGTTGGAAGCAGAGTCGACTCTCGGGTTGAAGCCGGGCCAGACCCCGTCTGCTCGAGAGTATGCCCCCGCATCTTTCATGGCATCTGCCAATTGTGTCAGCCTCTCTCTGAACCTCGACCCCGCAGGATTAATAAATTGGCGGGGTCGGGTTTCGTGGAGATTGTGACATGGTGCACAGCATACCGAACACCCTTTCCGCCGGGGTACTGTTCTTACAGTAGACCCCTTAGGCGCCTGTCTAGTCCGCAGTGCTCCGGGCACAGGTCGAGTTCTGCTCTTGGGGTTGGGGTTTTGACTCCGACCCCGCGATGTTGGAGGCTGTGACGGGGGTTTTGCTCACGTCCGTTCCCTGGTGGCATGTGGGATGCGCATCTGAGTAGTCGCGGGCCCTTCTAAAGAAAGGTAAGTCCCACGGTCTGCTCACCCTGTGCGTTTGAGGCGCTAAATGCTCTTCGCACAATCGGGGTCCGATCCCCCTCCCGTCCCTCGCTAGGGGGGGCGGGTGGGCCCGGAACCTCCCCGGTTGTGATGGTTGTAGGGGACCTCAGCGGGTGCATCCGTCGGGCTTACGCTCTGCTCAGCTCTTGTGTTCCAATAGAGCAAAGCGTAAGCTATAACGAAATATAACAAAGGTTATTCTATAACCCTAGTTATATGAGTAATAGCGAGCGCTTTGCTCTGACTCACTGAGGACCCCATGGTCTTCCGTTTCGGCGGTGAAAGACTGGGGAAGGAGCTGTTGTATGGCCATGATCCCGCTTTATAGGAGCGGATGTGGGAGTGGTCAGGCAGGTGGGCGGGTACATGAGGTGAAAGCTTTCATTTAGGTTATGATTAAAGGGAAGGTTCCAATAGAGCAAAGCGCTCGCTATTACTCATATAACTAGGGTTATAGAATAACCTTCGTTTCACACTTTGACTTACTCCAACTATTGGCAAACTGTACAATATCTTCCCAATATACTGGTTGTCTCCTCGACAGGTTTTCTAGTCGTAAACATTTCATTTCTCATATCAATATGTTCATCTGATTAAGCATATCATGACAGTAATAATGGTAATACAATTCAGGTCATATTTCATATTGCAAATTACATTTTAATGTTTTATAAATGTCTTTCAAACTAATTTAAAGCCTACCTCTTTTGGTTTCATGGGACTAGAGCCTTGAGCTGTTTCTCACAGGAACAACTTGTTTACTCTTTTGTGAGATCCTTTGTTCTATGGCTCTGAATCTGCCTTTAGCAGTTTGGTGTTATTGCAGCCTACATTCCAGTCTATCAATAAATTCACTTTGAAGTTCTCGTGGGGGTCTGGTCGGCATTTGTAATCAAGAAAAGCACCTTTGTATGGTGGCTGGTTGTCATAGCAACCGGGTTTATGACCTGTGTTCCCCACAGATGCAAACAACCTGGTCGTATCTATATGCAAATCTGGTCTCTCTGACAACATCCCACTGTAGTGAATCTTATTTACACACAGACAACTGGTCCTTGTAATGATTCTTTGGCCAAATTAACCTGGGGATTTAATTTGAAGACTATATCTTGAGTTCAAAATGGAAGATTAACACTGATTATTAAAACACTGGTATCATTAAGCAGTTAATTATACCACAGTAGAATACAGATATAGAGTAGGGGAGGGGAGGGAGGTTTTTGTGGGTTTTTGTGTTCAAATCAAATCAAATCAAATTTATTTATAAGGCCCGACAACACACGTTAATGTCCCCATGGGCCGTACAGGTCTTCTTTAAACAAGTCAAGAAGAAAACATAACAATAAGTCAAGAACAGAACAAGAACACCATAAAGTCCAAACATTTTTAGATGAATGCAAAAAAAAAAAAAAAAATTAAAGAATGCAAGCACTCCCAGACATACCCCACGCGAAGGTAAGGAAAAACTCACTAAAACCTAACAATATGGAAAAAAGCTCCACAGGCAGTGTGGAGGAGAGAAACCTTAGAAGGGCCATTCAAGGGGGGATCTCCCTTCTTAGATGTTGGTGATAGTAGTGTTGCAGACGGACAGTTGGTAAGCATGCACTCATGTGTGTAGTGAAACACAGATGAGTGCATGCAATAGCAACTGAACATTTTGAAAGATTAAAGATAAAGCTAATAGCGATAGCAACTGAACATTTTGAAAGATTAAAGATAGAGCTGATAGCGGATCTATTTGAGGCACAGGGGCGGCGCAAATAGGGTCACGTCCTCCCCGTCTTAGTCACGGGACATTCAACACTCCGGTCATTGCTCAGGGACAGCCGGAGACAGGGAGATAGGGGGCGGCGCAGAGAGGGTCGCGAACTCCCGGCATCATCGCGGGACGTCCGGCACTCCGGTCACCACTACGAGACCTCCGGAGACAGGGGGGCACGCAGAGGGGGTCGCAACCTCCCGGCCTTCATCACGGGATGTCCGACACTCCGGTCAGCACTCCAGGACAGCAAGTCATAGGGGGACAGGGAGACGGGACAGGCGTTAGACAGCTCATGTGATTGTAGTGGGCGGACATAGCAATAGATACAAGTGGTAAGCATATATGTGAATGGAGTAGATATATGAAGTAAGCATATTATGTGAATAGAATAGAAGTACTTAACCCAGCAATGAAACCGCGTTGACTGTTAATCTGTTAACAGTCTGTTAATACTGTTAATCAGTTGACAGGACCACGGACAGACGACGGTAAATAACTGATCCAAGGCCTCGGAGGTGCATGTAGAGCAGTCACTACAATCTTGGCCAAGACCCCGAGGCATCCATCACCTTAGTCAGCGCCAGGAGACGGGCACTCAGAGAGATGGGGGAGGGAGGGGGGGGGGGGGGGGGAAGGGGGGAGGGGGGGGGAAGAGTTAGAGAGTTCCCATGTTTGTGGTGCTGCAAAAGAGCAGACATGTAGTACCCTGTAGTGCCATGTAGTACCCTGTAGTACCCTGTAGTACCCTGTAGTGCCATGTAGTACCCCGTAGTGCCCTGTAGTACCATGTAGTACCCTGTAGTGCCATGTAGTACCCTGTAGTGCCATGTAGTGCCATGTAGTGCCATGTAGTACCATGTAGAGCCATGTAGTACCCTGTAGTGCCATGTAGTACCATGCAGTACCCTGTAGTACCATGCAGCACCCTGTACCCTAACTAAACTACCCTGTAGTAAACTACCCAGTGGTACCATGTAGTACCCTGTACCCTAACTAAACTAGACAGATTAATCTAAAGGTCAGTCCCCGACCAGGTGAGATCAGGGTAGGTTGAAGGAGAGAGAGAAAAGATGAGTCTTAAGCAGGGATTTAAAAGCTTCGACAGAGCAGGCGCACCTGATGACGACAGGTAATTTGTTCCACAGGTAGGGAGCGCGGTAGACAAAGGCTCTGTGGCCGGCGGATTTCTTTTTAACCCTAGGGATCGATAGAAGCCCCGCATTTTGTGAGCGCAGAGCACGAGCGGGCGAGTATCGGGAGATGAGATCGGATAGATAGAGCGGTGCAAGCCCATTTAAAATTTTGTAGGTGAGGAGTAGCACTTTAAAGTCAGATGTTATATGTGTTATATTATCATACTGGCAATCGCATCTCGCTCTGCCTACTGAGATATATCATTATCTCCAGCACCTAGTGTGCTCTGGGAAACAAAACAAGTCAAGTCAAATCAAGTCAATAGTTTTATTTGTCACGGCATACAAGTATACAATGAAATGTGGGGGGTCTTGCCCGCAACGATTGTGCATAGTACAATAATAATAATATAATAAGAATCCAATAGAACGAAATTGTGCAATAAGAACGACATTGTGCAATAATACAAGTAATCAAAGTAGGGCATATCGGTATATGTACATGAGTTTTTACAGAGCATGGTAGGACATGCTAGGTCCTGTGATAGTGCAATACACTGTTAGCTATGGATGAGGCACTGGGTCTCTATGTACAGTACACTGCTATACAATGCTATATTATACAATCTCAAGTTATACTATACTATTCTTAAAGTGACCTTTCCTTTTGTAAAATGACCATAAGTGTGAGCGTGTGCAGCATGAGTGTGTGTGTGCTCATGTTAAAGTGGCTGCTAGTGTGTGAGTGTGTACAGTGTGTGTGTTGTGTGTGTGCTCATGTGTGCTTGTGTGTGGAGAGTTCAGTGTTCAAGGCTCTGATGGCCTGGGGGAAGAAGCTGAGCCGAAGTCTCTCTGTCCTAGTTGCTGGTGTTCGCAGGCGTTTGCCTGACCGCAGCAGCTTGAACAGGCTGTTGTTGGGGTGGTGAGGGTCTTTCATTATTCTGCAGGCTCTGGATTTGCACCTCTTGTTATATAAGACCTGCAGGGGTGGTAGTGCAATACTCTCTGTAGGGCCTTCTTGTTCTGTGCCGTGCTGTTTCCATACCAGGCAGTGTTGTTTCCAGTCAAGATGCTCTCTACAGCTCCGGAGTAGAAGGACTGGAGTATCTTCCCAGATACTCAGAACTTCCTTAACTGTCTCAGGTGGTAGAGGCGCTGCTTCGCCTTTTTTTACGACTGAGTCTATGTGTGTTGTCCATGTCAGATCCTCTGAGATGTGGACCCCAGGTACTTGAAGCTGCTCAGAAAAGATGAGTCTTAAGCAGGGATTTAAAAGCTTCGACAGAGCAGGCGCAACTGATGACGGCAGGTAATTTGTTCCACAGGTAGGGAGCGCGGTAGACAAAGGCTCTGTGGCCGGCGGATTTCTTTTTAACCCTAGGGATCGATAGAAGCCCCGCATTTTGTGAGCGCAGAGCACGAGCGGGCGAGTATCGGGAGATGAGATCGGATAGATAGAGCGGTGCAAGCCCATTTAAAATGTTGTAGGTGAGGAGTAGCACTTTAAAGTCAGATGTTATATGTGTTATATTATCATACTGGCAATCGCATCTCGCTCTGCCTACTGAGATATATCATTATCTCCAGCACCTAGTGTGCTCTGGGAAACAAAACAAGTCAAGTCAAATCAAGTCAATAGTTTTATTTGTCACGGCATACAAGTATACAATGAAATGTGGGGGGTCTTGCCCGCAACGATTGTGCATAGTACAATAATAATAATATAATAAGAATCCAATAGAACGAAATTGTGCAATAAGAACGACATTGTGCAATAATACAAGTAATCAAAGTAGGGCATATCGGTATATGTACATGAGTTTTTACAGAGCATGGTAGGACATGCTAGGTCCTGTGATAGTGCAATACACTGTTAGCTATGGATGAGGCACTGGGTCTCTATGTACAGTACACTGCTATACAATGCTATATTATACAATCTCAAGTTATACTATACTATTCTTAAAGTGACCTTTCCTTTTGTAAAATGACCATAAGTGTGAGAGTGTGTGTGTGCTCATGTTAAAGTGGCTGCTAGTGTGTGAGTGTGTACAGTGTGTGTGTTGTGTGTGTGCTCATGTGTGCTTGTGTGTGGAGAGTTCAGTGTTCAAGGCTCTGATGGCCTGGGGGAAGAAGCTGAGCCGAAGTCTCTCTGTCCTAGTTGCTGGTGTTCGCAGGCGTTTGCCTGACCGCAGCAGCTTGAACAGGCTGTTGTTGGGGTGGTGAGGGTCTTTCATTATTCTGCAGGCTCTGGATTTGCACCTCTTGTTATATAAGACCTGCAGGGGTGGTAGTGCAATACTCTCTGTAGGGCCTTCTTGTCCTGTACCGTGCTGTTTCCATACCAGGCAGTGTTGTTTCCAGTCAAGATGCTCTCTACAGCTCCGGAGTAGAAGGACTGGAGTATCTTCCCAGATACTCAGAACTTCCTTAACTGTCTCAGGTGGTAGAGGCGCTGCTTCGCCTTTTTTTACGACTGAGTCTATGTGTGTTGTCCATGTCAGATCCTCTGAGATGTGGACCCCCAGGTACTTGAAGCTGCTCACCCTGTCCATGGTAGCCCCGTTTATCCTCAGTGGTGTGTGTGTCCTCTGCTGTCTTCTCCTAAAATCCACGATCAGCTCCTTGGTTTTACCAATGTTCAGGCTGTTGTCCTGGCACCAGCGTTCCAGTACCTCAACCTCCTCCCGGTAGGCCTTCTCGTCGTTGTCCGAGATCAGCCCCACCACCACTGTGTCGTCCGCAAACTTCACTATGGAGTTGGAGCTGAACTTGGCCACACAGTCATGAGTATATTATACACAGTATAGTGTACACAGTATAGTGAGTACAGCAGGGGGCTCAGAACACAGCCCTGGGGGAACCCGATGCTCAGGGTGATGGTGTTGGAGGTCTGACCCCCCACCCTGACCGCCTGGGGCCTTTCACTCAGAAAGTCCAGTATCCAGGCGCTCAGAGCGGAGCTCAGACCCAGCTCGATCAGCTTGTCCACCAGTCTGGTGGGGACTATGGTGTTGAACGCTGAGCTGTAGTCAATGAACAACAGTCTCACATAGCCCCCCTTCTGGCGGTCTAGGTGAGCGAGGGTGTTGTGCAGTACTTGGGAGACCGCATCATCAGTGGACCGGTTTGGCCTGTATGCAAATTGCATACAACAAATGCACCCACTTGCACGTGACCACGCCACTCCCATGCGTGCCTCTATATTACGCCGGAAGTGGTCACGCATCAACCTTCCTCATTCGTTTCCAACGCGGAAGCAGCTCAGATGCACTTCTTGAACTGGAGATTGTTATGAAGCGTAAGGAGAAATTACACAATGTTGGGAATTCGCCAGAAGTTCGCCAGCCCCTGGAACCTTCTCGGCACGTCCTAACAGCGCGGTGGTCCTGTCCTGTTTTTTCCTCGTCGCATGACAGTGGACCGAGGGACTTCGCGCGACGGTTGGCAGTCGAGCCACGTCGTGCCCAGGTAGGACCTGCGCTAGCAGGCATTGGTACTGGCATGTGTAATACTGCTTGTTGTCTCGTGAGACGACCGAGTGATGTATTGGCGCAGGGGCCGGGATATTTGGATAAACGTGGTCATCATGACTCACTTTTGGATGTTTCTCCAAGTATCTTAGCGCGCGCAGCTGGTGCTAATGCTACAATGTTGGGGCGCCGTTCCCATGTACCCCGCCGGGGCTGTCTTTACTCTTCCCTCCTCTTAACCATTCATGCTGACGGTCAATCGGTATCTAATGTTGGGGGTTTAGCGGAGGCTTATTTACCCTTTACATGGGTGGATGGGCTGACGACAGGGCTCAGGGCAGGTGTGCATTTTGTGAATCTATGAATTGAAAATGGTGGACCCTGATGTAGACAGGACTAACGTTTTCTCTAGTCTGCATCCCCTTAACAATTGTGTGTATTGGGCTAGCCCATTCTGCAATATGTTAATAGAGTTTTCGTTCATTCATTCATTTATCCCGTCACAGGTGCACACCGCAGGGGAGGTTGTTGCATGGCTACTAGTGGAGCAGTGCTTCACTAGTAATAGACTTTGGTCAGGAGCCGCCACTGGTGTTCCGTGCTTAGTGGTGCAGGTGGCATCGGTCCTTTGCCCTGACATGGTGGAACGGTATCCCGCCCGGCCGACGCCAAGAGGCGAGTCGGCCCGGCAGGTGGCTGGTGGGCTGTTGAAGCTTATACCGCTGCGGTACAGAATTTAGCAGCAACTAACAACATTGCTCAATTGGCTGCTTTTCTGTCAAAAATGGTGTCGGGTGTAGGGATGGGTACCTTTCACATTTGAACCGATACCGGTACCGGTACCTGTGAATCGATACCGGTACCCAACGGTACCTTTTTTCGGTACTTTAGTCTGAAGAAATTTAATTTACCTACCTCAGTCGTAAAAAAAATAAAATCCAAACTTCAAATAACTACAATTTCGACAGTTTTCGGCTTGTCATTGCTCCGACTGCTTTGTTGTTGAATCAAGTCAAATCCTAGGTAAGCATATATTGTGCGTGTGAACGTTGACATGAAAAGAAAAAAGTAAAAAAAAAAAAAAAAAAAAAAAAATTAATAAAAAAATTTTTTTTTTATTTTTTTTTTGGTTTCTCACTTGATTCGATACTCGGTAGTACCGACGTGTTTCGGTTCGGTACCTCAAAAGTACCGAATTCGGTACCCATCCCTAGTCGGGTGGTGGGGCCTTAGGGCTAGCTGACGTCAAAACCATCGCGCAAGGTTTTGAGGTTATTCAGTTTTTGACCCAGCCGCAAGCTATAACCGCAGGGAGGGCTAGGATGCTGTCAACGGTTGTTCACAGGCATCTTGGTTGGAGCAATCTCCCCTTGAGGATGGGAGGGGTCTCCTCCTCAGGGCTCACCTCTCCGCGGAGGCGCGGGCGGTATTTGACCTGGGCTCCACACCGCCCAACACCGCGCAGCCAGAGGTGAAAGCACAGCCTCGCCAACGGCTGCGGCGAGGCCCCCGGCCATGTTTCCCCCGCATGAGATACCCTGGACAGGAAAACAGGTGATCACAAGGCCGACAGCCTCGGCGGAATCCGTGGCCGCCCGGGATTCTGTACGCGTTCCCCCTCATACACCTGGTAGCTCAGCTGTTGGAGCGGGTACGTCGGGAGCACAGGACTTTGATCCTGATCGCGCCGGACCGGGGCATGGCTGTGTGGTTCCCGGTCCTGATTCAGCTCTTAGGGCCCCGCCGTGGCCTGTTCCGTGGTCTCCGCGGGCCCTCTCTCAGGCACACGGGACGCTGTTTCTGCGTCCTGTTCTGGGGCAGCCATTGATGATTTGGCTGCTGAAAGGGTGAATCTGGAGGGGATGTGTCTCGACCCTACTGTGGTTAACACCATCCGGTGTTAAAAAGCTAGGTTTAAGGTTGGACATTAGATGTATCCCCTTTTCATGAGTAACTCGTTATCTTTTCTTCTGCAATTGCAGATCAGTAAACTCTATATCAGTTTATCATTTCAGTAAACTCTATATCAGTTTATCATTTCAATTCGGTAGGTAAGTGTTTAAACATATTAATTTAAACCTTTAAGTGTGCAGGGAATGCAAGTACCTTATTAGGTTAAATTACCCTTTAAACTCTTCCTTTGCAGGTGTAATACGAACAAAGTACCAATAGAAATATTCAAGGTTATAGGAATGCAAATACCTTATTAGGTGAAATGACCCTTTAAACCATCTTTCTTTACAGGAGAACCATCAGCGATTCAACTATAATCAATATGTTATCAATGAGATTCAAGTATCTTACTGGGTGCATTGACCCTTTAACTCTTCCTCTTTACAGGAGAATTATCAGTAGTTCAAGTATCTTATTGGGTGCATTTACCCTTTAACTCTGCCTTTTTACAGGAGAATTATCAGTAGTTCAAGTATCTTATTGGGTGCATTTACCGTTTAACTCTCCCTTTTTACAGGAGAAATATCAGTACCCATATATACAATGTGCATCAATCAAATACAAAATACAATATCAAAATACAAAAGGTGAAACGGGGTCAAAAGCCTTGTGTTTTCGTTCAATCAGTTCGTATCATAGAAAAGTTGTATAGGTCATAATATCCTTGGAAGTTCCTGTGACTCAAGTTCAATTAGTTAGTTAATTCCTGATCCACTTCCTCACTGGGAATGAGGAAGGTAATTCACAATCCTACCAGACTGTTGAGGCAACAGGGGTAACAGATCAGGCTCCTGGGTATAGCCCTGATCTAGATCTGAGGTTCTTTGGGTTGGCTCGCCATCTTGTGTTGGTCCGGCACACCGCCTCGTCCCGCGTGGGCACACATGATGAGTGGTGGTCGGTCGGGACTCCTGGGAACTCTTCCCGGGGGTGGAAACGGGGTGCTAGAAAACCTGGCCTGCGTAACAGGCATTCAGAAAATAAAAGCTATTTACCATCTTTCATTGCTTTATCATCTTTTCATTGCTTTTAGAATGAATAATCAATCAGGCTACTTTTGGCTATGCTAAGCTAAAGTAGGCTACAATATCACAGCACGTGGGAATGTCCATTTGACTTATGCTAAGTTAGGCTAAAGTGCACTAGCACATGGGAACATTCCTCACATTCCATATTAAACTCTCAAAAGCAGTCAAAATGTATATAGACCATGTTCTTATTGTACAGCATATCAATACAATTATAAGTACTTCCGAAATGGTTTCTTTCTAGTTTTCATCTAACCAAATTGGGCTTGGAGCTTCGCTAGCATGACTCAGGATGAAGCTACATTATTAGCTGATTAGCATTGAGCTAGCGATTTTGTACATTCGACACAACACCGATGAAACTCACCAAAACCGCTTCTGGAAGTGGTATGTTCTTTAACAGCAACAACCTCTTCGGTTTTGTAACTGGGGGAATTTTTTTTTTTTTTTATCAATTTTTTTTATTATTATTCACATGAAACAAGCCAACACATTAAACACAATCACAATACATAGAACTTCACAAGAAAATAACAAAAACAATAATAATACAGAATAACAATTTATACAGACAAAGAGAAAAGAAAACAGAGTTCAACCTTCTAAATTTTAAATCCAAGGGGTACTATCCAATAAATGGTCTTTCCCAGTGTTCAGCCCCGATTCCCGGCTGTGTGACCCTATATTAATAAAACGTACATCTCCAATTCACCACAAGGACCACTTTTTGAGAACACGACCCGAAAACAGAGCAATGAACCTTCATGACAAAACAAAAACCTGTAGAGGTGTTCCATAGACTCACAGAGACCGCGTAAAAGTGACCAAACAGTGAAGAAATAGTTAAATAGCTGCCCCCCCATTAAATCCCCAGCTAAACTCAAGAGGACAAGACAAAAGACAAGACAGACAAAACATTTCCTCCTCCCCCTCCCAAGAGACCCCCGGACTCACCCGAACACGCACCTCAACCCCGCTCAGCCGCACACGGCGGTCCTGACCTTTTCGGCTACTGCAAACCACAGGTCAATACCTGCCTGTCCCACCCCAATCACCCGCGCCGTGGATATGTCAAGATAAATCCCATCCAATAGTGTTAGGGACCAGTTAATCACTGTAAGCTTCTCAGGCTCCTTCCATCTCATTGCTATTAGCTTCTTCGCTGCTGTGACACCCGCTAGGACAACCCTTTTTAGTTGAACGGACGCAGGTAGTGTCGTTATATCGTTCAGGAGTAGCGTAACAGCTGTGAATGGGATAGTAAAGCCACACAGATCTGAAAGTTTGTCCGTTATTGACCTCCAGAAGCGGGCCACTGGTGGGCAATCCCAATACATATGCATATAAGTGCCAGTGGCCTTTTGAGAGCACAAAGTGCACAGAGAGTCGGTTATCAGTCCTATAGCAAATAGCTTCCTAGGTGTAAGATAGGTCCTATGAATATAATTAAAATTAATTTGCTGGTGATTGGGGTTGCGGGAAGATAATGCCACATTTGCCCAAACATCATCCCAGTCAAACTCGGGGTCCAACTCCGGGATATCCACCCGCCAGATTGTATCCAATGATAAATGTTTATACGTGGATTGAATTAAGAGCGTATAAAAGTCTGAGACAAACCCTCTGGAGGTCGTCCTGTCCACTATGAGCCTGAGGAAGGGGTGTGGGTGCAAAGCTTGAGCCCACGGCACGCCATGCGCCCTCAGCAATGACCTTAGTTGAAGGTAAAGAAAAAAGGACTCGCTGGGAAGATCATAAAATTCTCTTAAGTCCTGAAACGCACGGAGGCCGTTCTTATCATAAATATCCTCCAGAGTATGAACTCCCCTCCTCTGCCATTGAGGAATATTAACCGGCTTGTGCCCAACAAGTAATAGCTGGTTATTAAAAATTGGAGAGTCCAGGTGCCATGGGCATTTAACCCCACACGACCTCTGTACATTACGCCACGTTTGGATCACGTGAGTTATGATCGGTCCATACCTCAGCCGGCATTTCGAAATAGAGACAGTGGAGTACACCACATCCTGCAATCTTAGCGGTGAGACCGCCGCCGCTTCTAAGGTGCGCCAAGATACAGCATCTACAGGGTCTAGCCAGCTCATCAGAGGTCTCAGTGAGAAGGACCAGAAATAAAGCTTAAAATCAGGGATTGCAAGGCCCCCATCTTGTTTCCTACGTTGAGTAGTAGCTCTTTTGATTCTCGGGCGTTTGTTATTCCAGATAAATTTAGATACCATCGATTGTACCTTGCGCCAGTGGTCTATTGGAGGGGGCAGGGGGAGCATTGAGCTAACAAAATTTATCCTAGGCAGAACGTTCATTTTGATTATGGAAGCTCGGGCTTGTAGGGAGTTAGGAAGGGACGACCATCTGTCTAGATCCTGGCGTATTTTATCATAAGTACCCGTGAAGTTGTACTTAGTAGTTTGACTCAGCGTGGGGAATATCTCTATACCTAAGTATTTAAAATGTTCCACTATGGGGATATCAGCTGGTAGTCGCACCGCCTTGGCCAGCTCATTAAGAGGTAGGCAGGCTGATTTGTTCCAGTTAATCTTAAAGCCTGACAATTTACCAAAGTCGTCGATTATTTCCAATAATTTTGTGGCCGACCGGGAAGGGTCATCCATAAAAATCAGTAGGTCATCCGCATAGAGAGCAATTTTGTGTGGTGTATTATTGATCATTATGGGGACGATGTCCTCTGATTGCCTAATAAATTGGGCCAATGGTTCGAGGGAAAGCACGAATAGTCCCGGGCTCAGAGGACAACCCTGTCTAGAAGATCTGGAGACTGGGAAAAGTGTGGAACAGTTTTTGCCTGTCAGTATCATTGCCGACGGCGAGGCATACAGGACTTTAATCATATGAATAAAATTCTTTCCCAGACCCATGACCTCAAGTACCTTCCACAGGTACTGTATGACCATTCTAGTCTGTCAAACGCCTTCATGGCATCCAAAGACAGAACAGTGGACGGAGCTGTATTGTCTTTACTGTTATCGACTACATGCAACAGCCTCCTAAGATTATCTGCAGCCAGGCGCCCCGGGATAAAACCAGTTTGATCGCAGTGTACCAATACAGTCATAAATCTCTGCAGGCGGCGGGCCAGCACCTTAGCAAACACTTTTAAATCGGCCCCGAGAAGACTCAAGGGCCTATAGCTACCACAATCATTGGGATCTTTGTCCTTCTTGAGAAGTAAAGAAATCAGCGCCATGTTGACATCTCTTGAGAACTCCCCCTGTTCGATAGCGTAATTGATCATATCGAGCATCAATGGGCCCAGTTGGTCCCAGAAATCTAAATACACCTCGGGTGGAATACCATCCCAGCCTGGTGCCTTACCCCTCTGCATTTCAGCGATCGTCTCCCTTAGTTCCATAAGGGTGATCGGTTTCCCCAGTTCCTTAGCCTCTTCCTCAGAAATGTGGGGTATCTCAAGCCCGCCAATGAACGATTCAAATTTAGAGTCGTCGAGATTAACCTCTGAGCTATATAACTGTGAGTAAAACTCTTTAAAAGTGTCGTTGATCTTTTTCGAATCAGTAGTGATTGTACCCTGTCGCGTCTTGATCGAGGGGATATCCGAGAAATGATCATTCGAGCGTATTTTCATTGCCAATAGATGGCTCCAGATCCGCCATCTTCTCGCCCTGTAATGAGGCCTCCGCCGTTAGCGCAGCTAGTTCGATAGCATTAGCCGAGGAGACAGCGTGCAGCGACTCCATCTTGTCTATCAACGGGACGACCGCCAACCTTATTTCCTCTGATATCTCTCGATGAAGGTTATCACAAAAATCCGCCAGCACTTTTCTTTGTGTTTCAGCGAAGCGTGTCTCAGATTCTGCATGGAGCTTGGTCATGACAGAGAGCACAGCTTCGCTTATCTCCCCGACACCGGGCGATGGTGCGGCCAGGCCCGGTGGTAGTTTGCTGGCTGGAGCGCTCATGGATCTGGTTTCCACCACCGACATTGCAGAAAGTCGAAAAAAGTTGACGACAGTAGTTGAAACTCGACGACTTAACGAGCAGACAAAAAACAAATAAAAATTAAATAAAGACTAATGGGGAAAAACGTATATTCCGCACGGTAGAAGGGAGCTCACGTCAAACAAGTCTACTCCATGATGCCGGCCTAACTGGGGGAATCTTTTATGACTGTTTGATAACTATTTCGTGGTGCTGGTTCATTTCGGTTCCATCAGTATTCAGCATCTGCGTCAGTCTCCGTCAATCTATGATCTCCTTCTGCGTAAGGTAAGGCGCGACTGCTTACCTAACTAGCGTTCTGAGGTAACTTAAAGGGGCAGCGAGGCATTTCAAAGGATTTGGTCAAAACGTTGTTAAGGGCTTGTGTCCACAGCGGACGTTTTTTTCAAGGCGAAAAAAAAAATCTCAGAGCGTTTTCCTGGGTCTCGTGACGGCCCCGCCCCTTCCTCGATGTTGATTACCTTGATGAGCGTGCTCCTTTCCAAAAGTTGAATTAGTTTCAACTTTATGCGCTGAGAGCGCTCTGCCCAAAAACGCTGCCGCGAGGCGCGGGGCTGGGAAAAGGAGCGCGCCTGTCGCGTCTCCAGCATAGAAATGAATGACAGGAAGGAGCTGAAAACTCATAAAACCTCCGCTATGGACACAAGTCTTACTCACTTGAATATACATATGACCCAATAACATTAACTATTTATGTTCTTACACAATAGCATTAACTATTTATGTTCTTATTCAATGGCATTAACTATTTATGTTCCTATAACTAAATAGTTATGAATCTGAAACCTGGGTTACACCTGCCCTCCTCAACCCTTCCTCGGCTGCTTTGGTATGTCCAGGGCTGCAACTAATGACTATTTTGGTAGTCGACTAATCTGTCGATAATTTTTCCGATTAGTCGACTAATCGAAAAACAATTATATAAAAAATAAAAAAATAATATATATTTTTTTATATATTTTTTTGCACTACCTATCTTTGTGAAAGTGGCTTCTCAGCTCTGGTCCAGCTGAAGACAGAGCAGAGGAACAGATTGGACATTGAGCATGACCTCAGAGTTGCTTTGAGACTCTTGTCAGGACCAAACAACATCCCCAGTTATCCCATTAGTTCCCCCAAACTTACTGTCGGTCTGTTATGTTAAGCTAAGAAGTCTTCAGCTGGCTGGACCAGAGCTGAGAAGCCATTTTCACAAAGATAGGTAGTACAAAAAAAAAAAATTATAATTTTATTTTTTAAATGACTAATCGACGCAACAATTCCTCGTTGACGATTTTTTATAATCGACGTCGTCGATTATGTCGACTAATCGTTGCAGCCCTAGTATGTTGGCATATACACAGACAGATACGACCATGGCTCATTTGAAAACACTAATCTGGAACAAAGGGGGTTAAATACTCCTCATAAACGCACCAGTGTCCTGGGTCTGCTAAAGAGGAAAGGAATAGACTTAGCTCTTCTTAACGAGACCCACCTCATGGGGACTGATGTAGCAAGACTGGCGAACCGGTTCTATCATGTAATATCCTCCTCCTCTGCGAGCAACAAAACGAGGTGTCGCTATTGTGACAAGATGTAATTTAGATATCAGGGTGTTGGATGTATGGGCTGATACAGAGGGGAGGATAACGATGGCAAAAGTTGAATACTCTAACTCTAAGGAAAATCGCACTAATTTCACACTAACACATTTGATGCAGATTTTTATAAGACAATCGCTAAGATAATGTTGGAACTCCGTGACTACACGTTTATTGTGTGTGTGTGTGTGTGGGGGGGGGGGGGGTGCAATTTTAATACGTGCTGGGACTCAACGATTGACAGATCTGGAACCTCAGACATACGATAAAAAAATCCTCCGCTGCCCTTTGGGCCTGTGATACTGGTCTAACGGACCTATGGCACCTAGTTCTGTATCGTATCGCTCTCGCTCGGCATCGCTCTCTGCACTATCTCGCATATGTGCACGCGCACTGAATAAAGACCACAATGTACCTTTAATCCCAATATTCGTCTGACCACACCCCTATCAGCTTACCCATATAAGCAGGGGTGGGCCCACCCACTCGCCTCCTTCTCGCTTTCACCACAAGGAAGAAGTGCCTCGGTAGATCCCCACACTTGACACCATGTTGGAAAGGATTAGGAGCAGTTTTGGGAAACAAGGATACGTTGACATCATATCTTTATTTTCTCTCTCACTATTTTCGGGAAAATACGGCGATATTGTCTTCGTACTGGAGTGTCTGGAAGATGTTGATCATTCTAAAAATCCTCCACCGGTTTTCGTATTGGGAGCACGCCGCTGCATGCTTCTCAACTGCAGTTCCTTGCTGTGTTTGTTGGGGTGAAACCTGTCAGGCCACAGCTGAACTGTCGGACATGCCGCTGTTGTGAGAAGCGGTGCGTTCCAGGTTGGGTGAGTAGTGTTTTGCTGGCAGGCTCCACTTGTCTGTTAGTGCTATGGGGGCTACTTGACAATGTTTATGGAAACCGGCCCCAGGCTAGGGTCCTTTGTTCAGCCACCTAGGCGACAGAAGGCCTTGGTCTGAAGACCATTATAGTTTTAACTAGTGGGCCGCGACCATTAACACTGGTGATCCCTGTGTGTTCTGGACGAGTGGATTCTCTCTGTCACCGTGTTAAGGCCCCATCTTTCATATCCAAATGAGAGTATTCCTTCATGAGGGGATATGTGCATGGATGTGCGATAGCGGCAGATCCATGTTCAAGTCAGCTACACAGGCCAGTTTGGTATTGTGCTGATTCCGTCGGGTGTTGGTAAATTCACAGTTGTAAAGCGGTGTTGACGTCTTGTTTTCTCTTTTCTCTTAAAAAGTGAGGAGAGGTTCAGAACGGCGGCCTGTCTGGGTGAGTGTTATGTCATTGTTTACATGTTCATAGCTTGCGGTTAGCCAGTCAGCTGTTAACTGCTGCGTTAGCCTGCTGGATCGCTGCATGGCCTGCTTAGGTTGGGCCTACTGTTAGCCAGTCAGCTGTTAGCTGCGGTGCTAGCATGGCGTGATCACTAGGTAACGTTAGCTTGCTGCTATAGGCCATGGCCTGGCGCGGGGTAGCTTTAGCTTCTCGCGCGCCGCCGTGAGCTTGCTTCTGGTCGCGTGCGCCGTTAGCTTGGCGTCTCGCGAGCGGGAGCAGTAGCGCCCGAACGGTTGGTGCGGCCGTTAGCTTGATGCTATTCTGTTGAACGTGCTTTGATTTTAACATGTTTTACACTCTTGACTACGACGTCATCCTTGACAGGGGATGTTTCGTCGACCCTGCCCTGAGCCAGGACGGCAAGGTTGCATCAACAGAGAGGACTGTAGTGCGGGTTGGAGCGGCGACGCTGCCCAGTTCGAACAACACAGGAGCGGCTGTGTTCCTACGGTGTCTGTGACTGCACTTCGCTGATCTACGTTCCGGGTAGGAACAGGTTTGACCAGACCTTATAACACGTCTTCTGGTTTTACTTTTCTAAATGTATTGTGAATAACGATGTTTTTCCCAAAACGTGTGTTGCTGCAATGCATTTGGGATACGGCGCGGGTTATGTGTGAGCTGTTTTTGTCACTGGCAGTTAGCTTCTCCGTGCAAATCGGGATGTAATGATTTGGTTGTTGTGTGAGAAACATCATGGTGTTTATATGTACCGTGTACTCACAACTAGGGTGACCAGATGCAAAAAGTCCAAAAGCAGGACAACAGTAAGATTTTGGTGGGACAAAGTGGGACAAAGTGGGACAGATAGATAATGTAATTTTTTTTATTAGAATAACTCGTCTTCACCGAATAGATAAAGGTTAAATCAAAATAAATACAAATTAAATACAGAATTATATGTCTCCACATTCATCTTGGCACTGGCAGCCGGCTTGTTACCACCTAACATCTGTTTTAAATATTCAAACTTTATCACTTGACAGGAATGTCTTGTGTTCGATATTCTTTTTTTTGCTTCGAAAAGAGGGACATCCTCTCAATATGTGGGACGCGGTCTCAAATGGTGGGACAGTACAACCAAAAGGGGGACACCTGGTCACCCTACTCACAACTAAGGTAACTAACCTATGAAGCTATGCTTGGTGACAAGTGAGTAAAAGAATGTTCTTTTCTCAGCCTGTGATGACAATGAACAGTGTGTTCACATATTAACAGGTTTTCCTGTTTTAACTGGCCGTATTGAGGGTAAAATAAGAGGATTGTGTTTCCCCCCGGTTCCCTGGGGACTTTTTCATCCTCCTATCAGACATGTTTGTGCACTAATTGTGTCTTTTGTGTGGTAGGGATGCGATGTAACCCTTAGCTTGATTGCTGAGGTTGGGCTAAAACTGCTGGAGAAACTTTATTTTCCTAAAAGAAAATGGTTTGGTCGCTGTCGTGTGTGCTTAGCAAGGCCTGTGGCCGATACTAATCGAGAATGATGTATTCTCTCATTTTGAAAAACGGCGTTCCTCTGTTGAGTGTTTTTTGCCATTTTTTGTAGGTGATGATGGGTTGTGTGTGTCATGTGACCTACAACTGGGTTGGACTGGCCACAGAAGCACATGTGTATGTTGGACCGGGGCTCTTAGAGCCCTCTCTATTCTGTGTTTTTCCTTAGTAAAAATCAGATAGCAGGTTAGCTCATGCACTGTGTGGAGCTGTCAAACGCTTCATAGAGCTGACTATGACTGTGTTATATTCTCTTTTTGTCATTACATCGTATCATGGGTGTGGGGTCGTAAAGGGGTGAACTGGTAACCTTTCCTCTCCCCCTTGTTTCTGTCGGTCAGGGGTACACCCCCTGTCCTTCAAGGTTCCCGTCACGTGGCGGTTCGGCACGTTACGGGGGGGGGGGGGGGGGGGGGGGGGAGGGAGTTTCCTGGTCCCACGACCTGGTATATTGGGCGTGTGCACCGCAGGAATTCCCCCGCCATAGAGTACGTCACCGTGCGCGTCTCTGTTGGTAGGACTTCCGTGTGCTGTTCAGGTCCATGTGATGGATCTGTTTCAGGGGGGTGGTCAGGGCTCCTCCTCACCAAGCGCCTATTCGGGCCTTCTGTGGGTTCGGACTCCTTCTTCCATGTGAGGGAGCCTCCATCAGAGTACAGAGCCTTCCTCCTCAGATTGTCAAAGTGAGTGGACCCTCTAGAAGGGTCCTATTCTATTGTATATGTATTCGATTCAATTCGATTATTGAGTGTGTATGGGTTCAGTGCCTCTTCCCCGGAGAGCCCTAAAACCAATTTTTTACATGGCTCAAGGTGCAATATATTCTTTTCAATCTGTACAGCTCGCGTGGGAAGTCTCTCTGGGGATCCCCGTCTCCTTCCTATGGGAGGGTGGTGGGATGTAAAAATGTGAACAGTTTTTACCCCGGCTGTGTAGACTGGGATACATACTGTTGATGCTTCCTTCTTTTCTATTCCAGAAGTGTTGGAGTTAGGGAGTGTCACACCCCTCTTGTCGTTCCCCTGGGCGCCTTGGGGATTCAATGACAGGTCTAAATGGCCTGTTCATTGATGGGGGTGTGTCCCGACGCACGTATAGTGCTAGCTCGCTGTAAACAGGCGATTGACTGGCACGCCTTGGTTGCTTGTGGTTGAAATAGCGTTTTTATAAAGCAACTGAGATGGGGGTTTTTCCTCTTCCGACGACCAAATCCCACGACCTGGGTTGGTTTTTCGACGGATTCTCGTTCATGTCTGGGGGATGATGACGGAATGGATCTGAACATATGTAGAGGGGTCTCACGCCCTTGGGGTGGGCCACCAGGCGCGGTTCGCCCGAACGTCTGGGTGGCGCCTTCTTTTCATGTTAAGATCAACACGCATATCTGCCCTTCTCCTGGAGTAGGCATGTCGGCGTGGTTAGGGCACGGGACTGGTTCTGGTCACGCTGGTCCAGATCAGTTGAACCCGTTGTCCGCCGGGGATGCAGATCTGCTGTTCTGGTACCCTGAGGGACTTGGGCTTTTTTCAGGGGGAAAAAATGCCAGGTCGGTCTGGGTGTCACAGGGTTAAGCGCTATGGAGACCCTGGTTGGGTATGTTTTTTACTCAGCACTGTCGTAATGGCTTACAGCCATGCCATTCTGTACACGCTCGATCTCGTCGGATCTCGGCCGCTACACAGGTTGGTCCTGGTTAGTACTTGGTTGGGAGACCGCCTGGGAATACCAAGTGCTGTGTGCTTAGGGGCTGGTTCTCCATTATTTTTCGCTCCTCTCTCACGCATGGCGAAGAGGGGCCTGTGGGGGTGGTCTTTGACCTCCTCTGGTGACCCTGTGCTTCCCGTATCGCCAGGCCCGGTCCGAGGTAATGTTCGTCGACCCGTAGGCCTGGGTTAACCCTTTTTTGAAAACTGAGACACTTGTACTGCGGTATAGCCGGTGTATACCCGCAGGTGTGTTTGAGTTTTTTCTTGAGGGGTTATAGGAACAACCACCGCATTGGGTAACACCAAGGTGGTTGATTCCCTGGTGTGTTGGAGCAGTGTCAACTCCCGGGTTACCCGGTTGAGGGTGCCCCTGCACGTTCATGACGTCTGCCAATCGTGTCAGCCTTCTCTGCCTCAACCCCTCTGGGTGGGGTTTTTTAAATGGAGGCTTGGTCATGCAACAACGCCAGCATACGCCCCTTCCGCCGGGGCAGCTGTGTTCAGCTGTCCCCTCTGGCGCCTGTCTCGTCCGCAGTCTCCAGGCTGGGGTTAACAGCCTGTTGCCTGGTTTTTCCCCGGTGCGCTGCCTGCTTCCGTTGGTTAACCTTTTTTGTGTGCTTACGGCCATGCTGACTGCCTGTTCTGCAGGGTCAGTGTGCCAGGCGGTGTACTATTGGGGGGACAGGGCCCGCTCGGCTTACGGCCATACCAACCTGAACACGCCCGATCTCGTCCGATCTCGGAAGCTAAGCCTGGTTAGTACTTGGATGGGATTCCGCCTGGGAATACCAGGTGCAGTAACTGAGGGGCCTTTGTCCGAATACGCTGGCGATGTGGGGGGCGGGGCACTACGTGCCCACCTGGTGGGGTCTTGATGCTGGCATCATGGACTTCTCCGGGCCCCCATTCTAGGGAGTCCAGTCCTTTTGGTGGGTCTGGGTCTTCCTTCGTGCTCCGCTGCTACGGCCTTGCCACGGGGTTGGGTTTGCCCTTGACCCCGTGATTCTGGGGGCAGTAACGAGGTTGTTCCTCCGTTCGTTCCCGGGTGGCATGCGGGTTGTGCGTGTGTGTAGTCGTGGGGTCAAGCCACGGTCTGCTCACCCTGTGCGTTGAGTTGCTTGAGTGCCTCTTCGCACGGTCGGGTCCGTCGCCTTCCCGTGAAGCCCCTAATAGGGGGGGTGCCCGCCATTAGGGTGGGTCGGGGGGGCTCGGCCCTCCCTGTTCTGATGGTTTGTGGGGGGCTGTCAGCGGGGTGTATTTGTCGGCCGTTGGCTCTCGCTCGGCCTCCCTTGTGCAGAGAGCGATGCCGAGCGAGAGCGATACGATACAGAACGTTAGGTTATGACTATAACCAAGTTCTGTTAGTATAGCGACGCTCGGCATCCGACGCCGCTGCAGCCTTTGACCTCGCCTTGTGGCGAAAGCTTGGGAAGGAGGCGAGTGGGTGGCCCCACCCCTGCTTATATGGGTAAGCTGATAGGGGTGTGGTCAGACGAATATTGGGATTAAAGGTACATTGTGGTCTTTATTCAGTGCGCGTGCACATATGCGAGATAGTGCAGAGAGCGATGCCGAGCGTCGCTATACTAACAGAACTTGGTTATAGTCATAACCTAACGTTAACCCTACATTAAAGGACTATTCCTGCCTCTCTGCCAGACACAAGACTTTCTCCAGGATTGACTACTTATTCTCTTCTCCCAATCTATTTGACAGCTTTGATGTCTCTCTATTACCCATCATGGCCCTCTCTGATCATAAAGGTATTTCTTTCACAGCATCGTTTGGTAAACTGACCACAAGGGCCCCCGGATGGTTATTTAATTCATCTTTACTAAAAAACGAAGACTTTTGTACATAATTCAGAGAAAAACTCACAGAATTTGTAATATAAGAAGTCACACCACACTTTTCGTTTCCAACTTACGTAAAGCACTGTTAACTAAACTTGAACGCTGACCTGTACGCTTCATTACAATCTAACTACAATGAACAAAGGAATAAACAACGGAAAGTCGTTGGAAATAAACTATATTCTTAGAGGGGCAGCCTCGCAGATCTATCGTTGAAATCAGGTTACCTCGCCTGATTATTTAAACCACGCCCGCACGGCTTGGATCGTCCCAGAAAAAAATATATACCATTCCCAGTGGAGTGCAATACCAGCCGGAAGGCGTAGGGGGCGGTATTTGCCCTTTTGCGAGCTCAGACCCATTCCCAACGATAACATCAGACTGGATGGATGAAAATGAATGGATATCGCTAATAAAAGAAATAACGACCAAAACCCAACTATACTCGTGATTGGCGCTCAAGCGATGGCGAGTTAACCCGACTATACTCGTGATTGGCGCTGAATGAGTTAAGAAGGACAAGGACCCAAACGACTGTGGTAGCTACAGGCCCCTAAGTCTCCTCTGTGCCGACCTCAAAATATTTGCCAAAGTCCTGGCCCGTCGCCTACAAAAATATATGACGGTGCTAGTACACTGAACAAACCGGCTTTATTCGGGGATGCTTCTAAGAATAACCTTAGAAGATTATTGCATGTAATCGACAACAGTAAGGACAATATAACTCCGGCCACAGTCCTATCTTTGGATGCCATGAAGGCCTTCGATAGACTAGAATGGTCGTATCTGTGGACGGTACTGGAGGCTATGGACTGGGAAAGAAATGTATACATATGATTAAAGTGCACGCTTCCCCATCAGCAATAATGACTGGCAAAATATGCTCCCCTCTCTTCCCAGTCTCTAGATCTTCTAGGCAGGGTTGTCCTTTGAGTCCCGGACTTTTCGCGCTTTCCCTGGAACCATTAGCCAAATTTATAAGACAAACGGAAGAAATAATCCCTATAACAATCAAAGATGGGCAGTATTAGAAAGTTTCAAGTTCAAGTTTCTTTAATAGTTGTCATACAGAAGTACAGAATACTTTTGTACAAAATGCTTCTTACTGTTGCGCTCCAGAGACTGTGCAAGACAAGATAAGTATGAAATAAAAACATAGTAAAATTAGAAGTAAAAAAAATAGGTCACAGTGTTCAGTTTAGACATATGTACAATGTTCGATGCAGAATAGACCAGAATAGTTACCATACAATATACAATACTGTGCAGTGTACTAATATACGATACTATATAGTGCAAGGCAGAAATGGAGAAATGGGACGAGGTGCAATTTAGGTACAATTCACAGTAGGTGTACGAGTTGTAGTGCAAATCCTTTATCAATAAATATAAAGTGTAAGTGTGTTTGTGTGATCTAAAGTGTGGAGAGTGGGTGCTGCAGTGTGTTGTTTGTTTGAGTGAGTGTGTGCGTGTGGGTGTGTGTGCTGTGTGCATTTGATGGTTGTTGCATAGTGATTATTGTTCGTTTAGCGATTATTGTTCGTTTAGCAGCCTGATGGCCTGGGGATAGAAGCTTCTTCTGAGTCTTTCTGTGCTCGCCTTAAGACTCCGGTATCGCTTGCCTGACCGCAGCAGTTCAAAGAGGCAGTTGTTCGGGTGGCTCGAGTCCTTAATAATTCTCTTAGCCTTCCCCTTGCACCGCTTGATGTAAATGTTCTGGAGGGTGGGAAGCCCCCCTCCAATTGTGCGTTCGGCTGAACGTGTCACTCTTTGTAGTCTGCTACGGTCTTGTGCAGTGCTATTCCCAAACCAGGAGGTGATGTTGCCGGTCAGGATGCTCTCTATTGTACATGAGTAGAAGTTCCTAAGGATCTTCTGACTGACTTGGAACTTCCTTAGGCGCCTGAGGAAGTAGAGGCGTTGTCGTGCCTTCTTCACAACACTGTCAATGTGTGTGGTCCATGTCAAGTCCTCGGATATGTGGGCTCCGAGGTACTTGAAACTGTTCACTCTCTCAACCGGTGCCCCGTCGATGCTGAGGGGGCTGTAGTCCTTGACCCCCGACCTCCTGAAGTCCACAATCATCTCTTTTGTTTTGCTGACGTTCAGGGAGAGGCAGTTCTCCTGACACCACTGTGACAGGTTCTCTACCTCTTCCAGGTAGGCCCTTTCGTCGTTGGCAGAGATCAGGCCCACCACTACTGTGTCATCAGCAAATTTGATGATGGTGTTGTTGTTCCGCTGTGCTACGCAGTCATGTGTGTACAGGGAGTAGAGGAGGGGGCTCAGAACACAGCCCTGGGGGGCCCCTATGTTGAGCGTGATGGATGAGGAGGTGCAGTTGCCGGCTCTTACCACCTGGGGTCTGCCCGTCAGGAAGTCTAAGACCCACTGGCACAGGTCATAGTTCAAGCCCAGGTCCCTGAGCTTGGCTATGAGTTTGGAGGGGACTATGGTATTGAATGCTGAGCTGTAGTCGATGAACAGCATTCTCACATAGTTCCCCTGCCTCTTGTCCAGATGTGATGCTGCTGTGTGCAGCACATGGGCTATGGCGTCCTCCGTGGACCTGTTGGGGCGATATGCAAATTGCAGAGGGTCCAGGTTGATGGGGAGGGAGGAACAGATGTAGCCCTTCACTAGCTTCTCAAAGCACTTCATGGCTATGGAGGTGAGGGCTACAGGGCGGTAGTCGTTGAGGCAAGCGGGCGTAGATTTTTTGGGTACAGGGATGATGGTGGACTTCTTCAGACAGGTGGGGATGACAGCCTGTTCCAAGGACAGGTTGAAGATGTCAGTGAATACCGGGGCCAGTTGGTCGGCACAGACTTTTAGGACGCGGCCGGGGATGCCGTCCGGTCCTGCTGCCTTCCTGATATTCACTTTTTTAAAGATCCGTCTCACCTCATGCTCTGTTACCCTGAACACTGAGTCTCCATCAGCAGACCCCCCCCCCCCCCCCCATTGCCGTGGTTTGTAGGCTGGTGTTGTTATTCACAGCCTCAAACCTCGCATAGAAGGAATTGAGATCATTTGCTAAGGAGATGTCACTGTTCAGTTTGAGGGGGGTTCCTTTGTAGTCTGTCATTGTTCTGAGGCCCTGCCACATGCCTCTAGAGTCAGCCTGTTCAAACTGAAGTTCAACTTTATCCCTGTAACGCCGTTTTGCCTCTATTACTGCTCTCCTGACGTTGTATCTTGCCATCTTGTGTTCTTCCATGTTGCCTGTCACCAGCCCGGTGTTGTATGCTGATGTGCGCACTTTCAGAGCCTCACGGACGGATTTGTCTACCCAGGGCTTTTGATTTGGGTAGATTAAAATTTTGGTGGAGGGGATTGTTTCTTCTACCTGAGTACAGACATAGTCAATCACCGTTTCGGTGTATTCGTTAATATTGGCTGTGTTATCACGGAATACACTCCAGTCTGTGCTTTCCAGTACAGCTTGGAGTGACTCCTCTGACGTCACGGCCCAACGCTTAACCTCTCGCGAGACCACCGGCGTTCGCTTGAGACTTTGTTTGTACTTTGGCAAAAGAAATATTGCAGCGTGATCGCTTTTACCGAATGGACTAAGAGCCTGTGACTTGTACCCATTCTTAAATTGCGAGTATACATGGTCTAATATGTTCTCGCCTCTGGTGGGACAGGTCACATGCTGATAGAAATTCGGCAGCACCTTTTTAAGACGCGCGCTGTTAAAATCACCCAAAACCAAAATGGCGGCGTCAACATTAGCTGCCTGGAGTTTGTTTACCTCGTCGTGAAGTTTTGAAAGTGCGACCCCAGTGTTCGCGTGTGGTGGAATGTACACTCCGATGAGGATGATGGACGTTAACTCTCTTGGGAGGAAGAAGGGTCGACATTTTATCGTGATAAACTCCAGGTCTGGGGAGCAGTGGTTAGACAGTTCCTTTGTGTTGCCTAAATCGCACCACTCCTTGTTTATCATGAAGGCAATGCCGCCTCCTCTCGTCTTTAGTGACTCTTCTGCCGTCCGGTCCTTGCGGAGAACGAAGAAGTGGTCTGCCGGTTCTATTGCGTGATTCGGGACATCTGGACTCAGCCAAGTTTCTGTGAAACAGAGGACGTTACAATCCCGAATGTCCCTCTGGAATTGGATCCGTGCTCTGATGTCATCCAGTTTATTTCCTATCGATTGCACATTGGCCAACAATATGCTGGGCAATGTGGTTCTGTGTCGTTTGGACCTCAGTCTGTTTCGGACCCCCGCTCTCTTTCCACGTCTTCGCGGCGGTTTCTCCTGGTCTTGGCCATGATAACAAAGGATCTCGGCGGGCCATTTCTGCTGTTCAGCGATCCGATCCAGAGAGCAATCCAAACGGTAAGTTTTCCTTAATCCAATGTCAATGATTGACTGACGGTCATACACATATAATGCACCAACAGTTGGTGCAAATAAAACTCCTAATACTATAAAAATTAACAAAAGAAAGCACAGTCTCGACGGAGCGATCAGAAAGGCAGCCATCAGAGCAGCGCCAGTTCAGGATGGGGTTAGGAAAAGGATTCATTGATATGATTAAAGTATTATACAAAGACCCATCGGCCATGATTACAACAGGTACAATCATCTCCAAAATCTTTCCGGTATCACGCTCAGCCAGACAGGGTTGCCCTCTTAGTCCCGGACTATTCGATCTATCATTAGAGCCTTTAGCACAATATATAAGACAATCCCAATCCATAGAACCAATCGTAATCAAGGGCACACAACATAAAATTTGTTTATATGCGGACGACGTAATACTGTTCATGCAAAACCCCAACACCACATTGCCTCATCTGCTCAAGTTGATTGAGAACTTTGGTGATTTATCAGGATTTAAGATAAATTGGCCGAAGTCGGCTTTCCTTCCACTTAACACCCCTGCAAAAAAAGATATAACCCTCCCAGGAGAGATACCTATGGTAAAACATTTTAGATGCTTGGGAGTGGAAATATTCCCCACCATAAGACAAACGGTGAAGCACAATTACACAAAAATCCAAAACAAAATCAAAGACGACCTTGATAGGTGGGCAAAACTTAAAAACTCAGTACAGGCACGGATATCAATAGTTAAGATGGATGTACTACCTAGAATCAACTTCTTCAGTTCAATGCTACCGTTACCCCCTCCAGAGGGTTACTGGAAAAGATTACACTCCTCCACATACAAATTTATTTGGAATAACAAACCACCACGTATAAAAAGATCCACCGCACAGAGAAATAAAGCAGACGGTGGCATGGCATTTCCAGATTTTTTCCACTATTTTAAGGCGTACACATTAAGACCATTGACAACATGGTTTGATCCCCAAGCATTAGTATCCTGGAGAAAATTAGAAGAAAACATAGTAGCCCCACATAGACTGAAGGACATAGCATACACTAAACTACCAATCAAGCACTGTGAACGGAAATTTGGCCCCATAATTACTCATGCGATCCGGATATGGCGTGAAACACAAAAAAAATATCCTAACCCACATAAATGGCACAATCATACTCCCTTATTCAATAACAATGCACTCTTAATTGAAAAACGACCTATAAGATTCCCTATATGGGAAGAGCAAGGCATACACTCATTAGGGGATGTTTTTAACAAACAGGGTTTTTGTAGTTATGAAGAAATACGCAAAAAATGTAATCTCACCAAGTCCACATGGCTTTTTTACATACAGTTACGGCTATGTTTGAAGTCTCACGGTGTTCCATTAGACATACCAATTGAACACCACAGATACCACAAATTCTTCTATGAAAGAGAGACATCGAGAGGTTTTGTTTCAGATTTTTATCATCAATTACTAACGTCCTCGTATGAAACCCTCCAACTAGACTCTGTCTTGAGGAGGGATATACCAGACCTGGAAAGTGACTTTGATTGGCAAGGAGCCTGGGCAAATGTCCGACTTACATCAAGGAACCCGGACCATCAACAAATCAATCTTAACTATATTCACAGGACATACTTGACTCCTATAAGACTGAACAGAATGGGTCTTAAACAAGACTCCAAATGCTCCCAATGTACAAATGGGGACGAAGGGACATTTATGCACATGTATTGGGACTGCCCACCAGTTAAGACATTCTGGAAAGATGTGACCCAACAATTATCAAAACTCGTATCTTGGAATATACCTGTACACCCCTCTGTATTACTATTGAATGATGTTTTTGAGTTTGCAGTAAATCCACAGCTAAAGAGATTGGTTTTATCGGGTATCACAGTAGCTAAAAAGCTGATCGCATCACGCTGGTTTCAACCGGAAAAAATGTGCCGGAAAGTTTGGTTTCTTACATATCTCGATGTGATTTATCAAGAAATATCTACAGCAAGAATTCTGGGTCTCAATGAATCCAAAATGTCAATGTGGTTAGAAGTGGTTGAGAGAATAAAAGCTAGCTTATAATGGTAGTGTCTGGTTAGGAGCGAGGGATAATGGAGGTACTATCCAAAGAGGGGTCCGGGAGGGGGGGTTCGAGCTGGAGCATATGTGTGTAGGTTTTTAGATAACAAGTATTAGGGGTATATCCTGTATAAGACATTGGTATAAATGGTAATTTCGTTGGATATACATTGTATATTAATGCTTGTGTATCTTATCGTGTGTTGTCATGTTTGTTTATATGTGTGTTTAAAAAAAAAAAAAAAAAAAAAAAAAAAAAAGATACCCCACACAAAATTGCTCTTTATGCGGACAACCTACACATTTTTATGCAGGACCTCCCAATCGGCCACAAATTTACTTAGGATAATTGACTTATTCAAAATCAATTGGCCCAAATTAGCTTGTCTACCCCTTAATGAATTGGCCAGAACGGTGCAACTACCAGCCGTCATCCCCATAGTCGAACATTTTAAATACCTAGGCATCGAGATTTTCCCCACCCTGAGTCAGACAGTTAGACACAACTATACAGGCACATACAACAAAATACTTCAGGATCTCAATAGATGGCCGAGCCTTCCCAACTCGCTACAAGCCCGAGCATCCATAATAAAAATTAACGTACTGGTCAGAATAAACTGTTAGCTCAATGCTCCCCTTACCCCCCCCCAATCGACTACTGGCGCAAGATACAAGCTATGGTGTCTAAGTTAATTTGGAACAAGCGAATCAAAAGAACCACCACTCAACGTAGGAAACAGGACGGGGGTTTAGCAATCCCTGATTTTTAATTATATTTCTGGTCCTTCTCATTGAGACCCCTGATAAACTGGTTTGATCCCGAAATTGCTGTGTCGTGGCGTAACTTAGAAGAAGCAGCAGTCTATCCACAAAGATTACAATATATAATATACTCCAACACCCCTATTACAAAATGTCAATTACAATTTGGTCCCATCATCTCCCATATGACTCAAACATGGCGTAACGCACATAGGTCTTGTACTATCAAGTGCCCATGGCACCTTGACTCTTTCATAACCAACAATTACTTGTTGGGCATAAACCCATTAACAACCCTCAGTGGGAAAGGAAAGGAGTCCACACTCTGGGGGATGTTTATGATAAAACCGGTCTTCGCACATTTCAAGACCTAAGAGATTTGTATGACCTCCCCGGCGCGTCCTTTTACTTTTATTTACAGCTAAGGGTGGCGCTCAAGGCGCATGGGGTTCCGTGGGCTCAAACACTGCATCCACACCCTTTTTCTAAGCTCATCAGAGACAGAACAACCACAAGGGATTTGTTTCAGATTTCTATACACTTACTTACTCAAATCCACATACAAAAACCTATCATTAGATATAGTTTGGCGAGAGGACATCCCAGAATTGGACCCCGAGTTTGATTGGGATGATATTTGGACTAATGTCACATTGGCTTCCCGTAACCCTGATCACCAACAAATAAATGTACCGGTAAATGATATTCATAGGACGTATCTCACACCATAGGAAGCTGTATGCTATGGGGTTGGGACTCTCGATGCACTCGGTGCGCTCTGAGGGCCACTGGCACTTATATGCACATGTTCTGGGAATGCCCACCGGTGGCTCGTTTTTTGGAAATCCATAACAACTAAACTTTCAGACATATGTAACCTGTGGCGGCTGGGTGGCGCAGCGGATATTGCGCTCGTCACCAATGCAAGAGACTCCGGTCTCGAATCCGGGTGTCAGCATTGCCTCCGGCTTGGGCCAGCCGTCATACTAACTCAATTGGCAGAGATAGAGGGTGGAGATTTGGACGTTGTGGACAGCGACTCCTACAGGTTGGTTGGGGAACGCCTGCACAGCAGAGACAGGAAGTAGCGGGGGTAGTGTGAGCCTCCCATGCGTTACACCTCGCCACTGAGTCCGCGCTGGCAGGTGAAAAGATGTGACAGGCTGCCTCCTCGTGTACCGGAGGGGACACGTGATGCAAGGCTTCTATCCTCCCTACAACCGACCAGTGGGGGGCATAGTCGAGCAACGTTCAAGACAGGGGAGGGGAGAATTGGAAACACGAAATTGGGATGGGAGAAAAAATAGAAAATAAGCAGAAAAAGTGGATAAAAAAAAAAGACGTATGTAACCTGACAATTTCACTTGCCGCAGCAACACTAATCCTAAATGATATCTCTCTACTATCGGCCTCCATACAACAAAAAAGACTCATTCTAGCGGGAGTTACAACAGCCAAAAAAGTTATAGCCATGAAGTGGAAACAACCCGAAAAACTTACAACGATCAATTGGACTTTGACACTCTTGGATGTCATTTACATGGAGATCTCCACTGCTCGGTGATTGGAGTTGGGCAATCCAACATTGAACTGTGGGCCTCAGCGGCTGAGAAAGTAAAGACCATGATCTAGTGGGGTCGGGGTGTTGGTCCTGAGGTGGGAGAAGGAAAATGTTTTATAATGTATGTGGCATATTAATTTTATATTGTTTTTTATTATTTCTATTTGTCATTGTTACTGCTGTTATTGTCCTGGGACATCTTGTCTATTATTGTTGTTTATTATTATTACTGTATTATGTTTTGTCTGGTTTCATGTGGAAAGGAAAAAGAAAATAATAAAAATATTTGACAAAAAAAATTAACACTACTAAAGGAATGGCTGGTGACAAAACAAACCTGCACACAGAAATAGTTGGGCAGTATGTTTTAAAGATAGCAGTGAATTAATTACATTATGTATTAAAGTGTTATTGTGATTTGTCCACCTGTGTGGTCTATTAAACACGGCCTTTACATGTCAGTCACGAGCCCCCGGGCCTCTTCTCCTTGGCCACTACAGGTGACCCCTGGTTGACGACACGCCACACATCTCCCACTGTCCATCATCTCCCAGATAAGAAGCATCGCCTGGGGGCCTGGCACCTTGTAAGTCAGGAGGCGATAGCGAGAAGGGGCCACCAGTCAAGGGCCCCCTGCGTGTCACACATCAGCCAATGAGGCGTCACTCACTTTCCTGGACACAGAAAATGTGAGCACATGACTCATATACTGTTACTATATATGGAGCAGCTTCCTTAGTGATGCATCTTTAGGAAAACTAACAGATACGGGCGGCTAGGTGGTGCAGTGGGCAAGGCACTCACCACCAATGCTGGAGACGCTGGGTATGAGCCCAGCTCTCCACATTGTTTTCAGTTTGGCTGGTCGTCCGTACTAATACAATTGGCAGTATTAGGGGGAGGGAAAACTGAGGGGTGGGGATCGGACGTTGTGGACAGCGACTCCTACAGGTCGGTTGGTGCGCCTGCGCAGTAGAATCAAGAAGCGATGGGGGCGGCGCCCGTCCAAAGCGCAGACCCCTGACGCTGAAAGATCGCGCCGCACAGGTGAAAAGATGCGACGGCTGCTACCTCGAGTATCGGAGGGGACTCGTGCTATGTATGACTTAGTCCACATTGCAGCCGGCTTGTGGGAGGCAAGAAACAGCGTTCGAGACAGGGGAGGGTTGAATTGGACGATACGAAATTGGGATGGGAGAAAATAGAAAATGGGAGAAAAAGTGGATAAAAAAAGGGAAACTAACAGATTAATGTGGTATAAAATCATCAATTTATAATAAAATGTCCCAATTTATAAACTCATAAACTGCTTATTATGGACTGTTATTGTCACCAGTATAATTTTCTCAGCTTCAGATGTGTCATTTGTTTTGTTACAAGTGTTTTCGGTCACCCTCTCTGAGGGCAGCCTGCTCTCAGTGGGCTGAAGGATGAGGATAACTCTGTGCCACACACCACAGGCAGTGTAGTCGACTCACTGACCACCCAGCTAGATGTGACTGATGAGCCAATCAGACATAGTGGGATTGACTGATCGGACCAATCAGAGTAACATGTGTATATTATGCAGGGCGGCTACGTGGCGTAGTGGGCAAGGCACTCGCCACAAAATGCTGGAGACGCTGGGCTCGTCAGTTCGAGCCCAGCGCTCCACATTTGCTTTCAGTTTAGCTGGTCGTCCACAGTAATACACATTGGCCGTATTACGGGGAGGGAAACTGAAGGGTGGGGATCGGGCGTTGTGGACAGCGACTCCTACAGGTCGGTTGGTGCGCCTGCGCAGTAGAATCAGGAAGTGTCGGGGGCAGCGTGAGCCTCCCACGCGTTACTCCTCGCCACTGAGAGATCGAGCTGCGCAGGTGAAAAGATGCGACTGCTGTTACCTCATGTACCGGAGGGGACTTGTGCTATGTATGACTTAGTCCACATTGCAGCCGGCTTGTGGGAGGCAAGAAACAGCGTCCGTGACAGGGGAGGGTTGAATTGGATGATACGAAATTGGGATGGGAGAAAATATAGAAAATGGGAGAAAAAGTGGATCAAAAAAAATTTGTATAATGTGTATATTATGCAATATTTCAAAGGAAGCAGATTGGATGTCTGAAATGGCTTGATTTAGTTGATATCCAGGAGGATAAAGGACAAAGGACTTCATAGGCTTCATTTTCACAACAATTAATTTTGGGAAATCTTATATCAACATACCTTGTTAAATTACATAAAACATGCTTTTCATTGTACTGAATCTTTAAGATTAGCTCAGTCCAACGTCTAGTGGTACGACACACAGCAATTGGTCCCCAAGCGGCACGGTGGTGTAGTGGTTAACACTGTCGCCTCACAGCAAGAAGGTCCAGGGTTCGATTCCCGCTTGGGGACCAGGTTTCCATGATGCCAGGTACTCAGGTGGGATATCTCCCAGGCCTTTCTGTGTGGAGTTTGCATGTTCTCCCCGTGCTCGCAAGGGTTCCCCCCCCCGATAAGATAAACCCAATGGAAAAACATGCACAACAGATAGCTAACGCTGTGGCGTCCTTGACGAAGACGGACAGGAGCACTTGGATTGGTCCCCGGGGCGTGGCTCACGTTGACGCCTTATCTGCTCCCGGCTGCCCATGGGGGGAAGGACAACGGGATGGGAAAAGTGCAGAGAGACTCAGTGCATGTGTGTGTGTTCCTGTGGGTCGCCCATCTCGCGTGTGTGTGTTAAACTGCATGACAAATAAAGACTTCTAGTCTAACCAATTATTATTGTGTGTTGGAATATTGTAGCGAGTCATTAAACAGGGAAGTGATCAAGCGAACAGAAAAAGCAGGACATAACAAGCAGGCATCTATCTCTTCATTAGAAACCAGTAAGAAATTAATGAGAGATGCAGTACAAAAGAGAACTAAGAGAAAACTGTGGTAAGAAAGGAAATCATTTATTAATGTTTTGGCAGATCAGCCACACATCATCAGACTCAATCACTCACTTTCACTATATACATATAGGCACATTCACATTAGGCATCGTAGCCACGGCGACAACCGCTTGCCCCTTCCCCTTTAGCAGGCTCCACCTCTGCCTTGGAAATCAGCCAAGCCCGTCCCCCTTTCAGGACAAGAGGGAAGCTCACCCTACAAACTGCTGAGGGATCAGTTTTGCAAATTCTCCACTAAAGATTGGGGATAGGACTTTAGGGTCGGGAGACTGATCCCAGGTCAGTGATATGGGCAATTTCGATGCGGCTCAAAGTTCTGTCTCTGAATCTCGCCACCCCTTTTCCCGTGGTCAGTTGCACACTAATTCTATGCTTTTGAATATATGTTAAAATGTGCAACTTGTCGGGGGGGGGGGGGGGGGGGGGTAGTATCAATTCAAGACGTCAAAGCTTTGTAGCAGAATCCTAACATTAAACGGAAGTCAACAGGTGGGCAGGGAACAAAAAAATAAACAATAATTAATAATTAAAATATCCACATAAATTTAGCTTATACCCCCGCCCCCTGATTTATTCAAATAGAAAACTAAATACAAACAAAACTAATCGGATGAATGTAAAAAAAAAAATGCTTTTAAACCATAAATAAAGAGGGCAAAATGTTCATAAAATAGCTTCCAAAGGGAAACTCAAAAATGAAAACAAGTTCAGCCCTAAAGGAAACAAAAAGAAAATAAATTCCTCACACATCATGTAAAATATTTGTCCATAATTTGTTACAATACAAGCCCTGTTGCCTTGCAGCGCTAACAGAATGACTCTAAAAACAGCTGAGAATAATAATAATAATAATAATAACACAGCACTCATAATACCGAGTGCTTGGTTTTCAACTAAGTTTAACATAAAACTTTAGGAGACAAAACGGTAACAAAAGAAACACTGGGTACAAAAAGAGTGTCAGAAGCAGAAAGAAAAGTATTTCAAATACGTCTTTCTAGCTGTGAAGAAAGAAAAGTCTTTCTAGCTGTGAAGAGAGAAAAGTCTTTCTAGCCGTGAAGAAAGAAAAGTCTTTCTAGCCGTGAAGAAAGAAAAGTCTTTCTAGCCGTGAAGAAAGAAAAGTCTTTCTAGCCGTGAAGAAAGAAGTCGTTCTAGCCGTGAAGAATAGCAACATCCTCCATACAGTACTTAGCTTGTACCTGCATCCTCCTCACATTCGCTCTACGCCTCGCAGCCAGAGAAAACATGGTAAGAAGTAGTAAAGACTGCAGCAGGTTCGAATGACATTTATGACAGGATGAATGACACACATACACACAAGAGAGCAAACCAACACACATAGAAAGTCCCATCCCGGCGTAAAGAGAGCACATTGAAACCAAGACCAATCAAAAACCGCAATAAATAAACAGTCTTTTTAGGCTTGTTGGGGGGATGGACCAGAATGAGGAGAAATCAGTGGGTCTTGCACATGTATGTCTGTCTGTCTGTCTGTCTCCCCAATAACCGCTACTTTCCGAAATATTTACACTTCAACAGCAGCCCAATCTGGGCTCAGTACGTACGTTAATGCTACATCGCATGAATGGAAGTTCCCCTAATGTATTCGAAAAAGAAAACGCAGCATGTCGGTAGGTTGCTTTTCACCTGCACAATGTTCGTCCCTAAACTGCCACAGCCAAGTCCACCAGTCTGTCAGAGAGAGAGAGAGAGAGAGAGAGAGAGAGAGAGAGAGAGAGAGAGAGAGAGAGCGAGAGAGAGAGCAAGAGCGAGAGCGAGAGCGAGAGCGAGAGCGAGAGCGAGAGAGAGAGAGAGAGAGAGAGAGTTCTCGTGGCTAACTAACTGTCCTCTGATCAGTTCTTGGTCGATCCTACCCTTCCCAACTGACATCTGCTGTGCACAGCTGGCCTGAGATCAGTGTTGTCAGGGTGATGATGACGACGACAACGACGACGACGATGGGCTGGGCGAGAGTGTGAGCACGACCCCAGTTATGGAGAACACAAAGATTTGATGGGGGAGGAGTGAAAGCTCTTCATCCCTGCAACACCTCATCCTCGGAGTGAGGGGTTCCTCTGAATGTCCTTAACCGTTTATGGAGAACATTACGCTGTGATGGAGGAGACATGGGAGTCGTGTGTTGGTCTCTAGCCTTGACACATGCAGGTTATTCCACCTCCACCGCTTCCTTCCACCAGGTGGCGTCTTGTCATATTTATCTGCCCAAACATGGAAGAGGAGGAATCATGGAGGGTGGCTCCTCTTTTCTACCCCCTCCCCTCCTCCCCACGCCCCTTCCTCCGTCTCATCTGACTGACATAAAGCTGTGGAGAGGCAACACAGTAGTCTCCTCTTCTATGGCCACAACAATAACAACCGTCCTCCTCCTGTTGCCAGCTCTCTGGAGGAGGAGGAGGAGGAGGAAGAGGAGGGGACAGGAGGTAGGTAGGAGGAGCTGCTAGGTATCCTCTTCTTCTTCCTCCTCTTCAGGATCTCTATTCTAATAAACAGCTACTCTGCTGCACCTCCTCAAGCCGTTAGTCCTCCGTCTACGTGTTCAGCTCTAGAACCAGACTGAGCTGACAGGACTTCAAAGTCTATCTCCTGTCACGCAAAAGTTATAGTTGGTACAGAAGCAGTCTAGTATATTATTACTATAACATATACCATCTGTTATTGTTGGCACAGAAGCAGTCTAGTATATTATTACTATAACATATACCATCTGTTATTTGTACCAACGACAGCTTCAGCAGGACAGGATATCAACTTGCTCTGCTTCGCACCTGCACATTTACACTTTGTTTGCCTTTGCAGGGGCGTCACTCTCCTCCACCGCCTTCATCCACCTCCTCATGTCGCTTGCTCCTGCGTGTAGACGTCCTGGACCAGGAGAATGTAAAGCTGTGAAGGACGAAGAGGAGTGGCTACTGGTTACTTTCCTCTTCCTCCTCCTCGAGTTCTATAACCAGGAAGTACAAACTCTGGCTATTCTCCTCCTCCACCCCCCTCCTCCTCCTCCTCCTCCTCCTCATCAGGCTGTTGCTTCTCTGTGTAGATGTCCCTGACCATAAGGACCCTGGTGATGAGACTCTCCAGGACACTGCGCTCCACAGGGGAGGAGCTGAACCACAGAGGGCTGTCGGGGCTGGAGGCTGTCTCTGGCTGCATGTAGAACACGTCCAGATGCTCGTGCAACGATCCCGGGCTGGAAGAGGAGAGAGGGAGGAGGAGAAAGCAGGGGCATGAGGGAGATGGAAGGGAGAGAAAAAGAGGGAGAGAGAGAGAGAGAGAGAGAGAGAGAGAGAGAGAGAGAGAGAGAGAAGATAAACATACAAGTGCAATGGAGAAAATGTTTCCTCGACCCCCCTGTGACAATTGATGATGGAACAATGTCTTGGGAGTAACTTGGGGTGAGATAGTTTGAAGTCCTCATATTTCAACAGTCAACATTATGTTTCAGGATGTGAACAGCAATGAGTTATAATCACAGGACTCAAGACAAGAATGGAGAAGCATTTGAGGAGGATGGAGCCGGTGGCTGCTGCTGCTGCAACTTGGGAGATGTAGTTGAGGGAGGATGAACTCACCACTTGGATCTGTAGAGCTGGTAGAGGAGACACTCGTGCTTCTTGACGGGACAGTGTGAGGAGGATCCTCCCGAGCGGTCGTCTGGCTCGTAGTCTGGGTTGCTGTCCTGCGACTTACGCTTCCTCTTCCGAGAGCCTGGAAGCACAGATCATTACACAGTGTTTTTTTATATATATATATATATATATATTTTTTTATCAAATCTTTTTTAATTTTCCTTTTTTCAAAACAAACAATACACAATACAATAATACATAAGACCTCACAAGACAATACTTCAATAATATTAACTACAATAACGATAAAAATAATAATAAATACAGAGTAAAAATAAAAACACCACAAACACCACAAAAGACATTAGACATTTCCTCCCCCACATCTTTTCACCTGCCAGCGCGGACTCTCATTGGCGAGGTGTAACGTCCAGATTACCACCCATCGACTTCCACCCGCTAACTCTGCCAATTGAGTTAGTATGACGGCCGGCCCAAGCCGGAGGCAACGCCGACAGCCGGAGTCGAACCCGGTGTCTCTTGCGTTGGTGACGAGCGCAATGTCCGCTGCGCCACCCAGCCGCCCCTGTCACTATATTACTTATGGCTATAACATAACGTACAATATGTACCTTTTTCCTGTGGTCGATTAGTACTTTATTGACATATTGTAAGCGAGTGCGTGGCGTCAGACTCACAGTGGTGTTCCTGAGGGATGGAAGGCACGCGGATGCAGACGGTGGTCTCCTTGGTGACGGGGTGGATGGTGTCCGGCCCATAGACGTTGGCGAAGGAGAGGCGTAGGTGCTGCTCCACGGTGCGCAGGCCGAAGTACTTGGTGTTCAGGTAGACCAGGGAACGCAGCAGAGCGGCGGGGGTCTGCTGCCCCAGGAGTCTGCTGCCCCACAGGCTGCGCTCCTCCACACGGCCCCACAGAGAACCTGCCCAGGGGGGAGACACAGGCGGTCAGGAGGAGAGGAGGACAGGCCATGTGGTCAGGAGGACAGGGTGGAGAGGAGGACAGGGTGGAGAGGAGGACAGGCCATGTGGTCAGGAGGACAAGGTGGAGAGGAGGACAGGGTGGAGAGGAGGACAGGCCATGTGGTCAGGAGGACAGGGTGGAGAGGAGGACAGGGTGGAGAGGAGGACAGGGTGGAGAGGAGGACAAGGTGGTCAGGAGGACAGGGTGGAGAGGAGGACAGGGTGGAGAGGAGGACAGGGTGGTCAGGAGGACAGGGTGGAGAGGAGGACAGGGTGGTCAGGAGGACAGGGTGGAGAGGAGGACAGGGTGGTCAGGAGGAGGACAGGGTGGAGAGGAGGACAGGGTGGAGAGGAGGACAGGGTGGAGAGGAGGACAGGGTGGTCAGGAGGAGGACAGGGTGGAGAGGAGGACAAGGTGGAGGAGGAGGACAGGGTGGAGAGGAGGACAAGGTGGAGGAGGACAGGAGGACAGGGTGGAGAGGAGGACAGGGTTGTCAGGAGGACAGGGTGGAGAGGAGGACAGGGTGGTCAGGAGGACAGGGTGGTCAGGAGGACAGGGTGGTCAGGAGGAGGACAGGGTGGAGAGGAGGACAGGGTGGAGAGGAGGACAGGGTGGTCAGGAGGACAGGGTGGTCAGGAGGAGGACAGGGTGGAGAGGAGGACAGGGTGGAGAGGACGACAAGGTGGAGGAGGAGGACAGGGTGGAGAGGAGGACAGGGTGGAGGACAGGGTGGAGGACAGGGTGGAGGACAGGACAGGGTGGAGAGGAGGACAGGGTGGAGAGGAGGACAATGTGGAGGAGGAGGAGAGGGTGGAGAGGAGGACAAGGTGGAGGAGGAGGAGAGGGTGGAGGAGGAGGACAGGGTGGAGAGGAGGACAAGGTGGAGGAGGAGGAGAGGGTGGAGAGGAGGACAAGGTGGAGGAGGACAGGGTGGAGAGGAGGACAGGGTGGAGAGGAGGAGAGGGTGGAGGAGGACAGGAGGACAGGGTGGAGAGGAGGACAGGGTGGAGAGGAGGACAGGAGGACAGGGTGGAGAGGAGGACAGGGTGGAGAGGAGGACAGGGTGGAGAGGAGGACAGGGTGGAGAGGAGGACAGGGTGGAGGAGGAGGACAGGGTGGAGGAGGAGGACAGGGTGGAGAGGAGGACAGGGTGGTCAGGAGGACAGGGTGGAGAGGAGGACAGGGTGGAGAGGAGGACAGGGTGGAGAGGAGGACAGGGTGGAGGAGGACAGGAGGACAGGATGAGGACAGGGTGGAGATGAGGACAGGGTGGAGGAGGACAGGAGGACAGGATGAGGACAGGGTGGAGGAGGAGGACAGGGTGGAGGACAGGGTGGAGAGGAGGACAGGGTGGAGAGGAGGACAGGGTGGAGGAGGAGGACAGGGTGGAGGAGGAGGACAGGATGGAGAGGAGGACAGGATGGAGAGGAGGACAGGGTGGAGAGGAGGACAGGGTGGAGGAGGAGGACAGGGTGGAGAGGAGGACAGGGTGGAGAGGAGGACAGGGTGGAGGAGGAGGACAGGGTGGAGAGGAGGACAGGGTGGAGAGGAGGACAGGGTGGAGGAGGAGGACAGGGTGGTCAGGAGGAGGAGAGGGTGGAGAGGAGGACAGGGTGGAGGACAGGGTGGAGAGGAGGACAGGGTGGAGAGGAGGACAGGGTGGTCAGGAGGACAGGGTGGAGGAGGAGGACAGGGTGGAGGAGGAGGACAGGGTGGAGGAGGAGGACAGGATGGAGAGGAGGACAGGGTGGAGAGGAGGACAGGGTGGAGGAGGAGGACAGGGTGGAGGACAGGGTGGAGAGGAGGACAGGGTGGTCAGGAGGACAGGGTGGAGAGGAGGACAGGGTGGAGGAGGAGGACAGGGTGGTCAGGAGGAGGAGAGGGTGGAGAGGAGGACAGGGTGGAGGAGGAGGACAGGATGGAGGAGGAGGACAGGGTGGTCAGGAGGAGGAGAGGGTGGAGAGGAGGACAGGGTGGAGAGGAGGACAGGGTGGAGAGGAGGACAGGGTGGAGGAGGAGGACAGGGTGGTCAGGAGGAGGAGAGGGTGGAGGACAGGGTGGAGGAGGAGGACAGGGTGGAGGAGGAGGACAGGGTGGAGGAGGAGAGGGTGGAGGAGGAGGACAGGGTGGAGAGGAGGACAGGGTGGAGAGGAGGACAGGGTGGAGGAGGAGGACAGGGTGGAGGAGGAGAGGGTGGAGGAGGAGGACAGGGTGGAGAGGAGGACAGGGTGGAGGAGGAGGACAGGATGGAGGAGGAGGACAGGATGGAGGAGGAGGACAGGGTGGAGGACAGGGTGGAGGAAGAGGACAGGGTGGAGGACAAGGTGGAGAGGAGGACAGGGTGGAGAGGAGGACAGGGTGGAGGCGGAGGACAGGGTGGAGGACAGGGTGGTCAGGAGGACAGGGTGGAGGAGGACAGGGTGGAGAGGAGGAGAGGGTGGAGGAGGAGGACAGGGTGGAGGAGGAGGACAGGATGGAGAGGAGGAGAGGGTGGAGGAGGAGGACAGGGTGGAGGGGAGGACAGGGTGGAGAGGAGGACAGGGTGGAGAGGAGGACAGGGTGGAGAGGAGGACAGGGTGGAGAGGAGGACAGGGTGGAGAGGAGGACAGGGTGGAGGAGGACAGGGTGGAGAGGACAGGGTGGAGGAGGACAGGGTGGAGAGGAGGACATGGTGGAGAGGAGGACAGGGTGGAGGAGGACAGGGTGGAGAGGAGGACAGGGTGGAGGAGGACAGGGTGGTCAGGAGGACAGGGTGGAGAGGAGGACAGGGTGGAGAGGAGGACAGGGTGGAGAGGAGGACAGGGTGGAGAGGAGGACATGGGGACGCAGACACTGAGTATGTGGATGAAACTGGCAACGCATCTCGGCCAACCGTGTGAATGAGGAAATTATGGATGGAGTGGATGCACGCCAGTATGAGCGAGCTAGATTAGATATATTCTGATAAACATATATATATATATAAGTAAATATAAATGTATATATACAGCATTATTGTACATGCTATCATACAGAGTTACTGTATATGCAGGTTTATAAATAGGTATATATAAAGGATTATATGCAGGTATATTCAGACAGATATGGAAATATTTACGAGTGTATACAACATTATTGTGCATGCTATCATACAGAGTAATACGGGTAGACTATAGTTTGAGGTAGGTAATGATTACAATGTAAGGCAGTGTAGACAGTAGGGTTGGGCGTGAGTAATCGATTTCCCTAAACAATTGCTTGAGCACTACTCGAGTAATTCAGACTGAGCTATTTCATCTCCAGTTCATCTCCTCATATGAACAACATAGCGCAATCACAATACGTTGTGAAATACACTGGTTTATGTTCATCTATAAAACTCTCCTTGGTCCGTCACCCCCCTACCTGTGCAGGTTGTTGAAATTTGCACTTGCTGTCTTACAACACCCGTTCTACAAATCTCATCCTGCTGAAAATCCCCAAAACATACTCTGTAATTGGTCAATCATCATGTCAGTCTGCCGTGCCCCCAGACTGACACTTGCAACTGCTCCTAAACTAGCACCTGCATCTGCCTGCCTGCTGTGGCTGTTTTGCTCCGTTTTGTCTTACCATATTTTAACTTGTTTTAATCTTGTTCCATTTTAACTCCGTATTTGTTTTACCCCCTGCCCCCTATCCCCCAACAGGCTGTGCCTTTTGCCAGGTCACCATTGTAAATAACAATTTGTTCCAATGACATACCTGGTTAAATAAAGGTTGAATAAATAAAATAAAATAAAAGGATGTGAACAGCAGAAGAGCTACAGTATAATCACTGGACACGTTTCCCTCACACTGATCAGTATGTTAGTATCCATGACGATGTGACTCCACCAGTAATGATGACCAAAGTAATGCTCTCATTTCTTTCTTGCCATTTGTGCAGGCTAACATGCAGACTACTGCACATCAACTAGGACTGGGACCAAATATGAAGGTATACCATCATGGATCCATGCAAAGGTATGGATTTTCACTATACTGTCATCCACAATATTATATACATACAAATATACGATATATTCTTTAGTTAATCAAACAATTCCTTTCCCTTTTTTTTTTTTTGTTGATCTTTTTCCCCCTCCATTTTTCTCCCATCCCAATGTTAGTCGTATGCCAATTCCCAATCCCTTCCTGGTCGCTGCGCACTTACCCCCCACAGTCAGATCATCTGGGAGAGTGGAGGCTACCACGTGCTTCCTCCGACACACGTCCAGCCAATCACCGCTTCTTTTCACCTGGCAGCGCGGATTCTCATTGAGAGGGCGTAGCGTGTGGGAGGATCACACTATCCCCCTCAGGTCCTATCCGCGCTTAGCAGGCGCCCCGACCGAACTGTAGGAGTCGCTGTTTACAACTATTGCTTATTAACAGAGAAGGAGTGCGCCGAATGCTTCCGCGTTTTCCCTGATTGGCTGCGACACGCCCCGCGGCAGGCGCGGCAACCGCAGAGCGGCAGAGCTTGCGGCATTATTTAGCCGTAAACCGCCATGATTCTCATTCGAAGCTTAGCTCACCTGGCAGCGCGGCGGTCCTGCGGTCCGTTGGTTTCAAGTTCGAATCCCATCAGTTCTTTTTTTTTTAACGTGTATTCTTTCGCCGGTTAAGGTTAGGCATGGTTAAGGTTAAGGTTAAGGTTAGGCATTGTTTCGGAGTTGGTTAAGGTTAGAAAGGTTAAGTTTAGGCGCTGTTAAGGAGCTGGTTAAGGTTAGAGTTTGTCTTAGAGAATGGCAATATTCTTTCTATGGTTAAGGTTAAGGTTAGGCATGGTTAAGGTTAAGGTTAAGGTTAGGCATTGTTTCGGAGTTGGTTAAGGTTAGAAAGGTTAGGTTTAGGCGCTGTTAAGGAGCTGGTTAAGGTTAGAGTTTGTCTTAGAGAATGGCAATATTCTTTCTATGGTTAAGGTTAAGGTTAGGCATGGTTAAGGTTAAGGTTAAGGTTAGGCATTGTTTCGGAGTTGGTTAAGGTTAGAAAGGTTAAGTTTAGGCGCTGTTAAGGAGCTGGTTAAGGTAAGCGTTTGTCTTAGAGAATGGAAATAGACAGCCTATTTCCGCACTGCCGCTCTCTCGCGCTGCCGCGGTCACATGGTCACATTGTCACATTCTTGCACTACTCCGCTGTTAAAAAGCAACACGCGACCCGGACCCACCCCGCCAGCTTCTCCCACCCTCTAATACAGCCAATTGTATTAGTGTGAACGGCCAGCCAAGCTGGTGACAACCCCGGAGCTGTGAGCTGGATTTGAACAGGCGAATCCAGCTTACAGCTCCGGGGTTGGTGATGAACGCAATCTCCGCTCGGCCACCTAACCGCCTGCAAACAATTCCTTTCTTGCTGCAGTATTGAAAACATGGAAAAGAAAATAGATGATTTTATACCGTTATATCGTTAGAACTAAGGAAAATATCATGATCATATGATATGATATTTTGGCCATATCGCCCAACAGTACGCTGATGAAAGATGCATACTGAAACCTGTCGCCTTTGTCTGTTTGCTGCCCATATAATAAAATTACTAGAAGGACATTTTCAGTGAGTCCTAGTAATTCCTTCAATTAATGTGCAGACTGATCTAATACACTTTGTGAAGCTTTTGTAGGCTACTAGCTGTAGAAGGTGTAATCATGCAACAGGCGCATCCTCCTGACAAACCTCAACCTTCCAAAGTTAAATATGATGATTGTGGACTTCAGGAGGTCGGGGGTCAAGGACTACAGCCCCCTCAGCATCGACGGGGCACCGGTTGAGAGAGTGAACAGTTTCAAGTACCTCGGAGCCCACATATCCGAGGACTTGACATGGACCACACACATTGACAGTGTTGTGAAGAAGGCACGACAACGCCTCTACTTCCTCAGGCGCCTAAGGAAGTTCCATGTCAGTCAGAAGATCCTTAGGAACTTCTACTCATGTACAATAGAGAGCATCCTGACTGGCAACATCACCTCCTGATTTGGGAATAGCACTGCACAAGACCGTAGCAGACTACAAAGAGTGACACGTTCAGCCGAACGCACAATTGGAGGGGGGCTTCCCACCCTCCAGAACATTTACAACAAGCGGTGCAGGGGGAAGGCTAAGAGAATCATCAAGGACTCCAGCCACCCGAACAACTGCCTCTTTCAACTGCTGCGGTCAGGCAAGCGATACCGGAGTCTTAAGGCGAGCACAGAAAGACTCAGAAGAAGCTTCTATCCCCAGGCCATCAGGCTGCTCAACGAACAATAAACACTATGCAACAACCATCAAATGCACACAGCACACACCCACACGCACACACTCACTTAAACAAACAACACACTGCAGCACCCACTCTCCACACTTTAGATCACCTAAACACTTTACACTTTATATTGATTGGTAAAGGATTTGCACTACAACTCGTACACCTTACTGTAAATTGTACCTAAATTGTACCTCATCCCATTTCTGCTCTGCACTATATAGTATTGTATATTAGTACATTGCATAGTATATTGTATGGTAACTCAGTTACTTCTATTCTGCATCGAACATTGTACATATGTCTATACTAAACACTGTGACCTCTATTTTTACTTCTATTTTACATGCTATACTATGTTATTTCATACTTATCTTGTCTAGCACAGTCTCTGGAGCGTAACAGTAAGAAGCATTTTGTATAAAAGTATTCTGTACTTCTGTATGACAACTATTAAAGAAACTTGAACCTCCTGACCACCACCTCAAAGTAGGGCTGGGCGACATGGAAAAAAATCATATCGCGATAACGATATGATAATGTTATCATATTTCTCGATATCGATAATTATCGAAATTGTTATACGTTTTTTTTTTTTTTTTTTTTTTTTAAACAACAGATGTATGTTTATTTTGCAGCAATTCTTTGTTGTTGCCGCCATCTTTAGTGTTACATCCCCTCACACTCCAGTTCTCAGGCTGCAGCTGGTTTAAAAGCTAAAGTAAACCGGCTTCTCTGCTGGCTGTGGCTCCAGGGGAGTTGAACAGTTCTGGCTCTGCTAGTTTATTTTCGATCTTTTGGCGCTTTTTTGGTGGACAAACCACCATCAGGAAGCTAAACCTCTCTGGTTGTTACCCACCATCAGGAAGCTAAACCTCTCTGGTTGTTACCCACCATCAGGAAGCTAAACCTCTCTGGTTGTTACCCACCATCAGGAAGCTAAACCTCTCTGGTTGTCACCCACCATCAGGAAGCTAAACCTCTCTGGTTGTTACCCACCATCAGGAAGCTAAACCTCTCTGGTTGTTACCCACCATCAGGAAGCTAAACCTCTCTGGTTGTTACCCACCATCAGGAAGCTAAACCTCTCTGGTTGTCACCCACCATCAGGAAGCTAAACCTCTCTGGTTGTTACCCACCATCAGGAAGCTAAACCTCTCTGGTTGTTACCCACCATCAGGAAGCTAAACCTCTCTGGTTGTTACCCACCATCAGGAAGCACGCTGGGCTGCCAGTCCTTCAGCAGCTTGTTGAGCTCCTCTCCAAACTGCTGGTAGCAGGCGTCGCTGAACAGGTCGTCCTGTCTACCTTTAGTTTGAAGATGCTGAACACACACACACACACACACACACACACACAAAAACAAAGATACACAAACATTGGTCACATCAATACAATGATGGAAAAAAAGCAACACATTTTTAAAGAGACAGGGTTTGAGATTTGAGAGAACCCTCTCTGATAATAATAATGGACAATAGAATAAAGACATAGAACATTAAATCACATAGTTTTTCATATTAGGATCTAACATCCCAATAGGCCTCTTTGTTCGTTTAAACAGTTTAAAACCCGACAGTCTTTCCTGTTTGATACCCACAGTTTAAAACCTGACAGTCTTTCTTCCTTTCTGATGCACACAGTACACTACATGATTAATGAGTATGTGTCAACAACACATGCATTCCTGAAGACACTTGCTAAGTTTGGCAAGATAATGGCATAAACATACATGCATTATAAACTTAAGATCTACTCTCATAATGTCCAGAAAAGTTATTAATGAAGTGACAATGAAAACAATAAACTCCAACACACTTCGGTCACAGGACCAACTCTATGCAGCCTGATGACATCAGCCAGCCTGCTTGACTGTCCCTGTCCAGCCCTGATGGCATCAGCCAGCTTGTCCCGACTCTCCCTGTCCAGCCTGCCCGACTCTCCCTGCCCAGCCTGCCCCGACTCTCCCTGTCCAGCCTGCCCGACTCTCCCTGCCCAGCCTGCCCGACTCTCCCTGCCCAGCCTGCCCCGACTCTCCCTGTCCAGCCTGCCCGACTCTCCCTGCCCAGCCTGCCCGACTCTCCCTGTCCAGCCTGCCCCGACTCTCCCTGTCCAGCCTGCCCGACTCTCCCTGTCCAGCCTGCCCGACTCTCCCTGTCCAGCCTGCCCGACTCTCCCTGTCCAGCCTGCCCGACTCTCCCTGTCCAGCCTGCCCGACTCTCCCTGTCCAGCCTGCCCGACTCTCCCTGTCCAGCCTGCCTGACTCTCCCTGTCCAGCCTGCCCGACTCTCCCTGTCCAGCCTGCCCGACTCTCCCTGTCCAGCCTGCCTGACTCTCCCTGTCCAGCCTGCCTGACTCTCCCTGTCCAGCCTGCCTGACTCTCCCTGTCCAGCCTGCCCGACTCTCCCTGTCCAGCCTGCCTGACTCTCCCTGTCCAGCCTGCCCGACTCTCCCTGTCCAGCCTGCCTGACTCTCCCTGTCCAGCCTGCCTGACTCTCCCTGTCCAGCCTGCCCCGACTCTCCCTGTCCAGCCTGCCTGACTCTCCCTGTCCAGCCTGCCCCGACTCTCCCTGTCCAGCCTGCCTGACTCTCCCTGTCCAGCCCTGTCCCGTCTCATCAGACACCTAGCTCTGCCTTGCCCTGTCAGAATCTAGAGAGAACGAGACACAGAGAGCTCCTACACCTGAGTAATAATCTCTTACCTTAGCTCCTACACCTGAGTAATAATATCCTACCTTAGCTCCTACACCTGAGTAATAATCTCTTACCTTAGCTCCTACACCTGAGTAATAATCTCTTACCTTAGCTCCTACACCTGAGTAATAATATCTTACCTTAGCTCCTACACCTGAGTAATAATCTCTTACCTTAGCTCCTACACCTGAGTAATAATATCTTACCTTAGCTCCTACACCTGAGTAATAATCTCTTACCTTAGCTCCTACACCTGAGTAATAATCTCTTACTTTAGCTCTTACACCTGAGTAATAATATCTTACTTTAGCTCCTACACCTGAGTAATAATATCTTACCTTAGCTCCTACACCTGAGTAATAATCTCTTACTTTAGCTCCTACACCTGAGTAATAATATCTTACCTTAGCTCCTACACCTGAGTAATAATCTCTTACTTTAGCTCCTATACCATGAGTAATAATCTCTTACTTTAGCTCTTACACCTGAGTAATAATATCTTACCTTAGCTCCTACACCCAAGTAATAATCTCTTACTTTAGCTCCTACACCCAAGTAATAATCTCTTACTTTAGCTTCTATACCAGAGTAATTTATCTTACCTTAGCTCCTATACTGTACCTGAGTAATAATCTCTTACTTTAGTCCTATACCTGAGTAATGATCTCTTACTTTAGTCATATACCTGAGTAATGATATCTTACTTTAGTCCTATACCCGAGTAATGATCTCTTACTTTAGCTCCTACAGCTGAGTAATATTATCTTACTTTAGCCCCTATACCTGAGTAATAATATCTTACCTTAGCTTACCTCAGACACAAGCTTCACTTAGTGCTTTTAAATAAAGTTTTACAATATACACTTGGGGTTGAGTTTTTCTCTCTTTCTTTTTTTATTCTAGTCACCTTTAATATTTTCTTTACCTTTATTGTGTCTTGTTTCTAAGTCCCATTCAAACATGTTAGATTAGTTTTATTCTTCATGTGACATAAGTCTCGGTCATCACATTTAAATGAGGAACAAATGACAGCTTGTAAAATTGTAGCATTTTTTCCCATTCGCCTTTTAATGTAATACAACTGGGGTGAACACAAGGACGTGAGATCAAATCATCCGAGCTCACTGGCCCTATAGGGGAAGCAGAGACCTTTATGAGGCATTTCCATGAGGCACTTCTGTTTACATTCCCCTGGCAAACAGAAGACAGCGAGCTAGTGTTCCTGCCTTGAGACGACAGAGGGAGAGGTTTGAGGAGAGGTGGAGGAGATGGTGTGAGTAGGGATGGGAATTTATAAGATTTTATCGATACGATTCCATTATCGATTCTGCTTATCGATCCGATTCTTTATCGATCCCTGATACATTTATCATTTAAATAAATAAATTGGAAATGCAACAGAACTAAGCTGGTTAGAATAACAACATGCAACTTGACATTTCTGATTGTCATTTATTGCTGGGCCGCCTTATTGCTTTTACCAAACGGTTCGTGCGTTTTGCAAATCTGATTGGCCACTGACGTTTCTGGTCATGTGACATGTGCGCCCAATCGTGTGACGGCAAGTTCTTTGGACGGTTAAGCTTAGGCGCTCTTTAGAAGTTGGTTAAGGTTAGAGTTTGTCTTAGAGCATGGCGATAGAACGCCAGCCCTGATTCCAAACTCTAACCTTAACCAACTGCGAAAGAGTCGCCTAAGCTTAACCAGTGATAAACTAGGCGTTAGGTCGTTTGCAGGCTGTTCGACGCGGAAATGGGCTAAGACACTGCTCGTCATGCGATTGGGCGCACATGTCACATGACCAGAAACGTGCGTGGCCAATCAGAGCACAAAACGGGAACGCAGAAACACGAACCGTTTGGTAAAAGCATAGACGCCTGCCGGGCCCCCATGTCAGAAAAATACAAAAACTGTAAAAAAGAAAAAAATTAACTATACACAAATAAAATAATGTATTTGAGATTCTAATTTATTTTATTTATTTATTTTTTCACATTCTGCGCCGGGCATTGTGCCCATCAAAGTACCCAGTCTGCCACCGTTGAAAGCCTATGGAGATGTTTACCTTCTTTGCAGGGCTATAACTTTTAAAATTGTATTGCTATATTGACATTACTATGGCCCATTCAACATCGATTATCTATCGTTCAGGATGTGGGAACGTTATACTTTTTCATTCATACATTGTTGTGTTAATACCTTCTAGAATATAAGTATGTTTCTAATCTTTTCGGCTGTAATTCCAAAAACGCTAGTTATAGGCCCAAACGCATTATATAGATTATCGATTGCCGTTTCCCCCCATACACGCTACACCAAAAAACTCAAATGTATATGATCGGTATACATTATGCCTCATCATGCGCGGAGGAAAGGGGGGGGGGGGGGGTCGTTTATAATTCCCCGATCATCAGTAAATGCTTTATGTAGGTTGGGTGGATATATTGATCAGATGGTTTGCAAACAAGGAAACGCACAATCGGGTTGAAAATAACGTTATATTCCTCTTACCGTGGGCCAATGAGACTGGCGGTGAAAGATCCCAATTATACGACGCCGATCGCCTAGGTCCATTTCCGGTTTGTATGTCGCAATAAACGCCGAAATCATATCGATTATTAAGTTTAGAAAGTGATCCATTATGTACATAGTGTCTGTCGGGAGTCCCGTAACGAGATGTGACTGCCGGATGAGTTTCATCGATGCACTGATGGGCACATCCTGTTGGCGAGTGTAACTCGCCCGACCATCCACCAGGCGGCGCTATTGAGCCGTCGTTGCAGTCACATCTAAGGTCCAGCTGCAGGACCGGGGGTGGGTATATGAATTATGAATGCCATGGCAAAAAAATTAAATATTGATCTCAAAAACGCTGTACAGCGATCCTGGCGGTCAACGCATGGCGGCCAATAACGCTGGACAGCGGTTTTGGCGGACAAAGTGTTAAACTAATCGCGCGCGCGCACACACACACACACGCACAACACACACACACAACACACACGCACAACACACACACACCACACACACACAGGCATGCGATTCCAGGAATCGGACAATTAGGAACCGGCTCCCAACGGGAACCGGTTTTCGATTCCCATCCCTAGGTGTGAGTTGGTGGAAGAGAGGGTGGAGGGGAGGTAGAGGAGATGCTGGGAGGGGAGTTGGTAGAGGAGAGATTTGAGGAGAGGTGGAGGAGATGTTTGAGGAGAGGTGGAGGAGAGGTTTGAGGACAGGTGGAGATGTTTCAGGACATGTGGAGAGGTTTGATGAGAGGTTAAGGAGAGGTTTGAGGAGAAGTGGAGGAGAGGTTTGAGGACAGGTGGAGGAGAGGTTTGATGAGAGGTTGAGGAGTTTTTTTGTATCCACTTTTTCTCCTCCTTTCCTATTTTTCTCCCATCCCAATTAGCCGCTGTGCCAATTCTCCCCTCCCCTGTCTTGAACGTTGCTCGCATATGCCCCCCACTGGCCGGTTGTCACATCTTTTCACCTGCCAGCGCGGACTCTCATTGGCGAGGTGTAACGTGTGGGAGGCTCACACTACCCCCGCCATTTCCTGTCTCTGCTGTGCAGGCGTCCCAACCGACCTGTAGGAGTCGCTGTCCACAACGTCCAGATTACCACCCATCGACTTCCACCCGTTAACTCTGCCAATCGAGTTAGTATGACGGCCGGCCCAAGCCGGAGGCAACGCCGACAGCCGGAGTCGAACCCGGTGTCTCTTGCGTTGGTGACGAGCGCAATGTCCGCTGCGCCACCCAGCCGTGGAGGAGAGGTTCGAAGAGATGTGGAGGAGATGGTGGGAGATGATGAGGCTCACAAGGACATACTTTGTGTGACTGTGTGAAATGCCCCTTTTTATTTTGTGTTATTTTAATTTATTTTGTTTTTGTTTGTATGCTTCGTTTTGGAAACATTTTAAATGAAAAGAAAATGACAAAATAAACCTGCATATAAGACATGCCGTGTAAACAGAGGCGGCGGTACCAACCTGCTGGACCCCAGGAAGACTAGCTGGTTGCCATGGCACCAGCTAATGGGGATCCGTAATAAAATCAAATAAAATCAAAATCAAACCTGCTGGATGCCCAGGCAGAGGTACATAAACAGAGGCGGCAGCACCAACCTGCTGGATGCCCAGGCAGAGGTACATAAACAGAGGCTGCAGCACCAACCTGCTGGATGCCCAGGCAGAGGTACATAAACAGAGGCGGCAGCACCAACCTGCTGGATGCCCAGGCAGAGGTACAGGATGCTGTCTGAGGCGTAGCGCTCCCCGTTGGGCCGCCGCACCTCTCTGACAAACTGAGCCAGAGCCAGGCTCAGCTCTTCTGAGCTCAGGGACAGCAGGTTGCTGTTGGACCGGGCCGGAAGAACTGAAACCAAGCCAAACACACACGACAATTTAGTTACGAGATTCTTCCTTTACTGGTAAATACTGTTTGAGCAATGGCAACGTCACAGAAACAGCATTAGACTTAGGGCTGACCTTCGAAGCTTTTTTTGGCAATCGAAACTTCGGGGCCGAGCTTCGATTTTAATTCGAAGCTTCGATTTTTTTTTTTTATTATTATTATATACGGTATATATATATTTTTTTATCTTATGTTGTGGGACTTGTACAGCACTTTGGTAAACTTTGTTGTTTTTAAATGTGCTCTATAAATAAAGTGGATTGGATTAATTAATTAAGTAGCCCCTTTCGTGACTGTGACGCAGCCAACAAGGTTTCACTCGGCTGTGTGATTTAATTCAAGGTGGATCGCTGTTGTTCAGATTTCATGGTAACTACCAATCGCCCAAATCAAGAATGTTTAAGATGAATGAAGTAAGATTTAGATTATTTGAAATATGGCCTGTGTAGACTAAACTATGCACAGAATTATGTCAGTCTACAATGTCCGGATTCTACATGGTCCGGCAATGTAGACCTTGTAGACTCCACTACAGACCAATTATCAGTGAATGTTCATGCATTTTTAAGAAGGGCTACTTCCACAAAAAAAACTAAGAACTCACCAAAATATCTCAGTAGCACCTTATCTAAATGTTCTATTTCATATATGGTGATTCATATTTATTTATGTATTGCATGCATTTCTACATTTTATTTCCTATTTTGTTTATTCATCCCAGTATCTTTCTTTCTTATGTGTGGAATTCTACAAGGCATGTAGGTGTATATGCGTTTGAGGATGATATCCTTCAAACAGGCAATAGTGATGATATAATTTGGGCAGTGCTGAGCTGGGTTACTTTCCTCCAGTGTATTTGTCCCCCGGCCCCACCCAATGGCCCCATGCGCGCGCGCACACACACACACACACACATTATTTTTTTATGTTCGAAGCTTGTGCCATCGAACGAAGCTTCGAAGTATTTAAGACAGCCCTAATTAGACTATCATCTTCATTCTGCATAGTGTTAATAGCAGTAGTAATATCAGCAGTAGTAGTGGTGGTGGTAGTGTTAGTAGTAGTAATAATAATTCATAATAATAATGGTATTAATAATAGTAGTAGTAGTGGTGGTGGTAGTGTTAGTAGTAGTAATAATAATAATAGTAGTAGTAGGCCCAGAGAACACTATTATTATCTTTTTATTAATATGGTTTTATTATTATCCTAAAGTAAGTTAATGTAGATGACTCAAAAGTATAATTGCCTGTATTATAAAAAAAAATAGGTAAAAACCATATTATGCGTTTTCATCAATAAATAAATGCCCCAAATTTTTTTATAGATTGGGGCCCCCACATTTTTTTATAGATTGGGGGCCCACAAATTGATTCTTTCATGGGGCCCTGAATCTCCAGCTACGCCCCTGGCTGGGACTCAGGATGAACGCATATTTTTCCGTCCATTCACCTTTGAATTGCAGTCGACTTTTCTTTTACTGACCATCTTTGAAAATGCCATATTTTTCTGCTGGCTGCCTGCTGGCGAAAATAGGCTAATAGCTACATTTATCTCACAGAGATAAAACTGGGAGCGAGTTTACTGTAGATGCGCTTTCAACTCTGCTCCGACTTGAACTGAAAGAGAGAGACGACATGCAGTCCGTGAAGACCCGCCCTACTCCCCTACTCTGCCTGATTCGCAGACTGTGGGTGAGGGGGAAAAACGCTGACGGGACGCGTATGTGATTGGACCAGACCCGTACACACAGACAGACAGTGGCAGTGCTGCCGGACATGCAGAGCACTGCTCGCAGAGGAGAGAGATAGCGAGGATGCATTTGCTTCCACATTACTTGATATCACTCCGGAATCACGTTTCAACCAAGTCACTAACATAACGTTGCCGTCATGAGCCTGCGCTATGGTAGCCTACAAGTGATAAAATAAACGTCCAACTCTCGCGCAACGACTCGGCAAACAGTTGCGTGCGGGCCGCATTAACACTAAACGTTGATGTCCAGTAGGGGGCAGCAAAATATCATCCTGCGGGCCGCAATTGGCCCGCGAGTTTGAGACCCCTGCTCTAGGTGGAGCCTGCTCACCTGGTTTGAGGTCATCCTTCCCTTTGGTGTCCTCCGATTGGTCCTCTGAGGACAGCGAGGCCCAGCGTCTCCAGGCGTTGACCCCGTAGCGAGCCTTCAGGGGTCGTCCCTCTGCCTGTCCGTCTACTGAGGGGGGAGAAGGAGCCACCCCCTCTACTGCCCGCCGCTTGTGTCCCTGCAAAACAGACACCCGTTATTCTAGAGCAGTGGTCACCAACCTTTTTAAGCCCAAGATCACTTTTTTTTTGGTGAAGGCAAGATCTACCTATTGAAGCGTTGAGAAAAAAAGACAGCCAAGATTGTACTTTAAACTAAATGACTTTTATTTGCCTGTATTCTAATTACATGCAATGCTTTGGTCCAACATTAAAACGTCAAAGTAGAACTGTAATATGTACTTTCTCAGTCAGTGCTAAGTGCAGTCATCTTATGCAGCATCACTTTTCACATCAAAACAAAAGTAGAACTGTAATGTGGACTTTCTCATATTATTAACATTGACAAACATATTTACAATTAGCATTTTATAAAGTAGAACTGTAATATGTACTTTCTCAGTCAGTGCTAAGTGCAGTCCTCTTATGCAGCATCACTTTTCACATCAAAACAAAAGTAGAACTGTAATGTGGACTCTCATATTATTAACATTAGAAAATGCTAATTGTAAATATGTTTGTCAAAGTAGAACTGTAATATGTACTTTCTCAGTCAGTGCTAAGTGCAGTAATCTTATGCAGCATCACTTTTCACATCAAAACAAAAGTAGAACTGTAATGTGGACTCTCAGGGAAAGATCTTAAAAAAAATAAAATAAAAAAAAATAAAAATCTATTCTACAGGGAAGGTCTCAAAGATCGGGTTGGTGACCACTGTTCTAGAGCAATAAATAACAATATCTTCTCATCATATGGAATGTGCTCCATCACTGTACTCTCAGAGATGTTAATGACCAGGCTGTGTGTGCGTGTGTGTGTGTGTGTGTGTGCAGGGCCGCCTGGGAGAAATGTGAGGCCCTGTGCGAGAATTAAACGCGAGCCCCCCCCCCCCCCCCCCCTAAAAGGTAAAAAAAACAAAGTCAACATATTCTTAAATAATAGCGCTGCCCGAGGCTGGGCATGATACAGTCAACATATAGCAAGAGAGAGAGCGAGAGAGAGCTCCCGTTCTACAGTCAATATACAGTGTTATCGCTGCACAGACCCGGCAATGCCCCTGACCCTCCACCAGAGCAAGGCCAGAGAGAGAGAGACACAACATTGGAAAGAAACAACCCAAAACCAGAGCAAATTGAAATGCTATTTGGCCCTAAACAGAGAGTACACAGTGGCAGAATACCTGAGCACTGTGACTGAAGATCCTTGACTAGGTACAGACTCAGTGAGCACAGCCTAGCCATCGAGAAAGGCCGCCATAGGCAGACCTGGCTCCCAAGCGAAGACAGACCCACTGCACACAAGATGAGGTGGAAACCGAGCTCCACTTCTTAACAACCTGCCCACTATACCAAGACATACTTCCCACAAATTGCAAACACCCAAAGAGACTTTGAAAACATCGACAATAACTCAAAACTCCCATACCTACTGAGAGAAATACAAGAATGTGAAATAAAGCCCATTTGAATTGGAGAGAGAGAGAGATCATGTGTGTTTGTGTGTTAGAGAGAGAGAGCATGTCTGTGTGTGTTAGAGAGAGAGCATGTATGAGAGAGATAAGCAAAGATGAGCCCCTAAAGGATATTCAACTTTTAATGGAAGAACAAAACAGAAGGAAAAGATAACTTCACAAAGGCAACATGAATATACATAGATCCAAAAGGACAAAGATCAACACTTAAATCCAAAGAGAAGAGGGTCTATACCAGAGAAAACTAAGTAGCAAGGAGCCAATGGCCGACATCAGCTAAATAGGCAACTGCAAATAGAGTAGCCAGGTACTGACACCAGGCCACACACAACTTTGGCCAACGCTACCCAAGCTACACAAACGACCAAGACAATTCACACACAGCACATGTCGTATCTCCAAATGTTGTGAAGTAACATATGTTTTGCCTGGAAAAAAACATCGTTATTAACAAAACATTCTGGAGGGGAAGGAAGGAAGAGTGGGGTAATGTCCAATGGACATCTTACCTGCACCAAGGAACGCAGGGCGAAAGGCCACAACACAGGTCTCCACGTTGACGAAAGGCCTCTCGCTGGCGGGACAAAAAGAAGCTATGGCCGGAGCCTTGTCATGGTGCAGGCCCGACTACATCTTCTGTCAAAGATGATGTCGTAGTCAGAGTGCCAGGGCCTGCTATTCTCACGGCTAATGTCAATGGTCGTAGCACAAGCTAACAGCTAACTCTAGGCTAACTGATAGCATCAAGCTAACGTTCCCAGCCGAGCGAAAACGAGCAGCTAACGTCGTAGCTAAACAGCTAACTGGCTAACAGTTAGCACAACCCGGCTATCGCTAACCACTAGCTAACGCAGAAGCAAGCTATGCGGCTACCACTGAAAAACTGTACAACGTGAGAAAAGCAATACAGGCCAACACTTCAGACAGCCGCTGTGTTTTCCTCTTCTCATCCGAAGAGAGAAGGGAAAAAGAAGGCAATACACGTCCCACTACAGAGTGGTGTTTACCATAGCGGTGCCGGCAACAAGTCCCTCGCGGACTATAGCCGACTTGAGCATGGAGATATTCTCATAATGAAACACCAAGCTCACCTCCCTCGCACCAGGTGCTGACACCAGGCCACACACCATTAGCTACTACAACAGCTAGCCGGCCCGTTTGGCTCCCGAGAGAGAGAGAGAGAGATATATCCACGGCGGGAATAGAATAGAGTGCATTAAAAACTCACCAAACGTCCAAGAGGATGGAGACAACCGCACGGAGTTGACGAAGTTCATCTGCCGAATGACCGTCCTCTTCATCTTGGCATAACAATGCTGCACGCGCTCTCTCTAGGTTAGCTAACGCTAGTTAGCCTTTAGCTAAGCTAGCTACTAGCCGACATCATCATGGCTATCCCGACTGAACCACACGTTAGCACTCAATATTATAACGTAGCTAAAGCTAACTAGCTGTCCCTGCCTTTAGCCGGGATGGCTAGCCTGACTGAACTGTCTAACATGCAACAACTTTAATCTTCAGTCCATCTGCCGAATGACCGTCCTCTTCGTTTTGGCTGGCATAACTAAGCATAACCTCCATGCTGCACGCACGAAATAGTCAAACGCAGCTGACGCACGCCGGTCGTCTGTACACATGTAACGTAACCCCTCCCTTAGTTGAAACCAATAGTATGTCTGCTGCAGAGCCCCAGAGCTCCAATAGTGAGTATGTCTGCTGCAGAGCCGCAGAGCCAGGAACATTCTACAAACGTGTCTAATGTGAAATATATAAGCATATAAGCAAAACTAGATTTTAGGTCTGTGATGAAAAAGGGCCTCGCGGGAATGGGGGCCTCGCAAAAAAATAAAAAATAAATAAAATAAATTGTGCGAGGACCCCCTTCCCGCGAGGCCCTGTGCGACCGCACTTCTCGCACACCCCCTGAGGCGGCCCTGCGTGTGTGTGTGTGTACGTGTGTACACAGAGAAGAGGGTTAGTGAGTGTGATGTTGTGAGATTGTTTCTGCAAGCGAGTGTATGTGGCAAGTAGGTGTGTCTCTAGAAAGTGGTGTAATGAATGTATGGATGTGTTGTGTGGTGTGTATGTTTTGTGTGAGTGAGCATGTGCTTTTTGTGTGTGTGTGTGCGCGCGCGCGCGTGTGTGTGTGTGTGTATATATGTACTCGTCTCTTGGGCTGTGGTCGTGGCGATGCCTGCTCCGTCTCCTCCTTCTCCTCTGGCAGGATGGGGGGCAGTGAGAAGCCCATGTCCACATCGAGCCCCTCCAGTACTGGTACCGGGTCAGGGGCCGGTGCTGGACCAGGACAGACAGACAGGTTCAATGTTAGAGGTTCATATATTATTACAGCTTCATATCCCCCCACATGTATTTCTACTTAAGAACAGACTGAATTAACAGGTTTACAAATGAACTAATTAACCAAATTAACGTGTCGGGGACAACCCAACATGGTCCAGAGTAGAGTAATACCAAATCATTTGAAGTTTCAATCATAACCTACTTAAGAATCTTGAATAGTGCGTCCCAGTTTATTTACAGAGACAATTCTTTGACACATTAGATAAACAGATCACGGCATTCATTTGGAATGGCAAACTTCCAAGGATTAGGAAGCAATTTTTACAAGAGGCTGGCCTTGCCAAACTTTCAATTTTATTATTGGGCAGCAAACACACGCAATATTCTTTACTGGATGGGGGATCGGTCGACTGAGACTCCAGCGTGGTTGCATATTGAGTCCTCCCACTGCGGAAAAACCTCATTGCAAGCTTTGATTAGTTCAGCCCTTCCGTTGAAATTAGATGCTTACCGATATAACCCGATAGTGCATCACTCTCTTAGAATCTGGATACAATGTAGGAAAAGGTTCGGTCTACAATCAATGTCGTCTCGGGCACCAATCCCTTGCAATCATATGTTCCCACCGTCCCTATTGGACTCTGTCTTTAAGATCTGGAGCGATAAGGGTATATCTAGTTTTAAAGATCTGTATAATATTGACAATGTTTTTGCCTCTTTTACTCAGCTGACTCAAAAGCATGACATCCCTCGGACTCATTTCTTCCGTTATATGCAAATTTGTGACTTTGTACGCAACAGATGTCCTCAATTTCCCAATATGCCTGAAAAAACAACTTTAGATGAATTTCTAGATGTTAATGTATACAGAAGGGGAGCGATTGGAGTATTGTATGATATATTGTCGACCCTACATTCCCCCTCTCTCACTATTATTAAATCACATTGGGAGGATGATCTGTCTGTAGAATTTTCAGATGAACAATGGCAATCTATTCTCCGGAACGTCCACTCTTCCTCGATATGTGCCAGACATGGGCTCCTACAGTTTAAGGTGTTACACCGTCTGCATTTCTCAAAGGAGAAGTTGGCTAAGATTTATCCAGGGACAGATCCTTTGTGCAATAGGTGCAAGACGATGACGGGTTCTCTCGTTCATACATTCTGGACTTGTCCAAATATATATATATTTTTTTATCCACTTTTTCTCCCATTTTCTATATTTTCTCCCACCCCAATTTCGTATCATCGAATTCATCCCTCCCCTGTCACGAACATGGTGGGAGGGAACTGGTGGGAGGGAGTGGGGGTAAAAAAATAAAATAAAAATAACCAAAGTGGATGTCTCTCCGTTTGACACTGACCATATCCTGTATGTATCCATGCTGGTTGAAAATGAAAATAAAATATTATAAAAAAAAAAAGAAAAATCTTGAATCCACATTTGAATGCGGCACACGTTGCCATGTTAATTACATATGTGCACAGTGAGTTTTCTGTGCAGTTGCAGATGAAAGTCTAAGGCTACACTAACACACATGTATTTAAAGGGGACATGCATTGCGATTCCTAGCACTATTTGGGCAACTTTACACAATTCCTGTGAGTCTATTGAAGACATCTGTAAGGTTTTTTTCAAAAAAATGCATTGTTTTATATTTCTAATCAAGTACTCAAAACCATCATTTTTCAGCCTCAAGATTTCAGGCTGTTATGGCCTGGCTCCGCCCATAAGCACTTTGAGTGACAGTCAGTCCACACAGTCTGCGACTGGTAGACAGAGAGAGATAGAGAGAGAGAGAGAGAGAGAGAGGGGGGGTGGGAGAGAGAGAGAGAGAGTTAGAGAGAGAGAGAGAGGGGGGGTGGGAGAGAGAGTTAGAGAGAGTTAGAGAGAGAGAGAGAGAGAGAGAGAGAGAGAGAGAGAGAGAGAGAGAAAAAAAATAAAAGACGGGCCGTTATTGATAAGGCCCCCTCTCTCCCTCCCTCCCTCTCTCTTCTAGGGCTGGGCTGTCCGTCAAGTTTAATTAACTTCTTATGCTGCTGCGAATGTCTCAAGTCGAGTTGATGTCGTCATCAGTCTGCGCACGTTAGCCGACAAGCGGAGTATCTCATGACAATAAATATGACACTAAAATACTCTCTTCCGCCACAATATATTGAAACGAGGTCCACTGTATATCCCACACTACCATAAACGTGGCCTCAGAATTCAAAACACACACATACTCGGCACGTAAATATATAAAAACAGCGACGTGCAAGCTAGTTAACCTAGCCAGCCTGTTGGTTCTAAGCGGAGTATTCCATGACAATGTGCTAAATATGACACTAAAATACTCTCTTCCGCCACAATATATTGAAACGGCGTCCACTGTATATCCCACACTACCATAAACGTGGCCTCAGAATTCAAAACACACACATACTCGGCACGTAAATATATAAAACAATGCCGTGGAAGCTAATTAGCCTAGCAAGCCTTGTTGAGTGAGTCCTACCTCCTTCCGGGTCTCGGCCATCTCCTTCACTGATTGGTTGTTAGCTGTTGTGCGTAAGTACGTCATCACGTAACGCTGGTTGTTGTTAGTGAGTGTGTTGAGCCGAGGCTGAACGGAGGAGATACTATTGGAACGGAGCCAAGCTTGGAAAATCGATATATCGAAACTTTGCGACCACGTTTCATGTTTATTTCGAGGAAATAATTTATCGCGATAGTTATCGTTATCGTTTTATCGCCCAGCCCTACTCTCTTCCTTTCTTTTTTTCTTTCTTTCACGCTCTCCCTCGCGGCAGCTTGTCTCTCTCTCTCTCTCTCTCTCTCTCCCTCCCTCTCTCCGTCTCTCCCTCTCTCTCCCTATCTCTCTCTCTCTCTCTCTCTCCCTCCAGAGTGCATGCAGAGGTGGGTTTCACTCTGCCGCAGTATGAGGAAGTGGTTTCCACTCGCTGTGTAGTCAGTCTAGGTAGATTGTGGGCGGGCATTAGCTACAACCACAGAGCCAATCACATCACTGTCCGCTACCCAGAGCCTGAGTGACGTCACGACATGGCTCAAATCAGGATGGCCTAATTTACTGGAGCAGGAAATGATCTGAGCTGAATCAGAGCAATCCGCCAATATGGTATTTAGACACAAAAACACATTGATACTAACTCCTATTACTATAATACAATGCTAGAGACTGAAAAATGACATTTATAATGCATGTCACCTTTAACACTTTAAGTGCCGAAAGACGTGTTTAGGCGTCCTTCCCCGCCATGCTCAAGTTGCCGAAGACGCCGTAACTCGTCTTTGATATCAATATTTCAAAAATCTGTGATCGGATTCATATTTCCCATCCGCTGGCCTGAGACCCACCAAAAAGCCCCACTGAACCCTCTAGCGGTTCAAGAGCGCCATCTGGTGGCCGATCGGCGCAATCGCCAAACAGGAAGTTACTTGGACGATGTGCTGTTCACCCATATTACTTCCGGGCACTCGGTATAGGTCCCGGCACTCTAGCTCGTCACAATACATAGCGATCCGTTGCCAATAACTCGATAAACAACATGATTTGGACGTATATACAACCTGGAAATGGACCGGGTATTTCAACATCCCATAATAGGAAAATGTATACTCCACACTCATCGCCCAACGGCGCGAGGAAGATACGGTAAGATTCAGCGTTATTTTTCAATGTCTTCTATACTAACTGATCTGATGAACATATGACCCACATTAGATGAATGGTATAACGCTGCCCACGGAATTATAAACGCCCCCTCGGCCATCCGGTCAACATCAGATGACGTGTAGTAACTTCTAGAACCATGTCCAGTTAGAATTTTTTATATCACGCCGATTGCCATCAAACTGTATTTCATCATCAATATAATGCATTTGGGGCTATAGATCACGTTCTGGAGAAAGCTGCAGAAAGAGATGAAAACATACTTATACTTTAGACCATACTTTAGTATGAATATGTGAATGAAAAAGTTTAACGTTGCTTCACCCTGAACATTACATATAGGACATTGAATGGGCCCTAATAATGGCAATCTAGCAATATAATCTAAAAAGTTATAGCCCTGCAAAGAAGGGGAACTTCTCCATAGACAAATAGAGCTGGCAACCCATGCATGGTCATGAATTTAACCTCCGGCAGTTAAAGTGTTAAGTCATAAAAAACCTTTACTGTCATTTATACCGGTAATATGAAAAGCAGAACGTATCTGCACTGCACTTCAGCCATCAACCAATGAATGGGCTTGTTCATGCAGCAGCTAGATTCTAACTGGTTAGTCTAGATCAGGGGTTCCCAAACTTTTCAGGCCGGGACCCAGAAAATAAGGCGTCAGAGAGCCGCGGCCCAATGCACATCGTCAGGCTTTTTTTATAAATTTTTTTGCCAGGCGACCGATTTTTTAAGCCAAATATCACTTCAATCCTATTAAGTTAGTTCAAGGTAGTTATTCATTTATATGTGCTACCGTAATTCCTCTAATAGTAACCGGTATTCAATTTAAAACCGGGTCTCTATTAATGACCGGGTGCGCTGTTGAGCTAAGCAATTATAAGCCGGCCTCCTAATACAAGCCGGGTTTCATGTACCGTACTTTTCGGACTATAAGCCTCGGCTTTTTCCCCCATTTTTCGACCCTGCGGCTTATATAACGGTGCGGCTTATATGTGGACAAAACCCGAAAATCGAAATATTGCTTTTTTTACTGCATTGAAATGTTATTTATCCTTATTTGCTAAACTTAATACAACTTGTAAATGAGTTAATTCTTGTTATTTGTCCGACAGTATTGTGTCCCAATGTCATTCTCTGTAGAGGTGGGAGTCATTCTCTGTAGAGGTGGGAGTTATTCTCTGTAGAGGTGAGAACTTAAAGCTCAATATAAGAGGCCATGCACCACCACCCACAGAATCGAGAAAGAGCAATCAATCTGTCAATCCTTTCCGTGTCCGGGCCGGGTGAGGTTTCCCGTGTTGAGTCAAATTAAGCCGCAGGCTCCACTCCTTACATATGGTAATTAAACATTAAAACACATGCGGCTTATAGTCCAGTGCGGCTTATATATGTACACATCATTCAATTTAGCTGCTGCGGCTTATAGTCAGGTGCGGCTTATAGTGCGAAAAGTACGGTATATGCTGGCCTGGCTGTGCAGTAAATACCATAATGGTATGGTGTTAATGTTTACCAAGAGAGTAAGCCTACCTCAGAATTGTATAAAACTAAGTTATTATTATTATTATACCAGTATTGTGATTGCACAATTTTACTTTATTTTACCACCTGTAATTGCACTGTTTACTACTGTATTTCATACAGTACTTGGTTTCAATAAATGAACCCAGTACATTTGACTGGGTTCAAACTGACACAAAATGTTGATTTATTCATTATGATCTGTTTGAAAATTAGAAATATAGGCCTCTCTCTTATACATGCCTCCTCCTAATACAAGCCTGGTATCAGCTACAGTTGAAACAAATACAAGCCGGGGATACTATTAGAGGAATTACGGTATTTATGAAAGGGCTAACTTGTTGCAAAATAATGATAATAATAATAGCCTCATTAAAATACTATCGTTGCTTCGGTTGTTTTCAGCGTTTTATGTGCATAATCTGTTATTTAGTTTGAAATGTTTGTTGAAATAATTAGATTTTTAGTTTTTGTTTATTTATTAAGTTAATATAAAACCATATAGTCACATTTTAGAATACAATAGAATAGAATTTTAGAATACAACTAGAAACACTGTCCTGGCCTGCTTCTAAGTTCAGTGGCCTGACAAAAAAAAAAAAAAAATTTTTACTTTTTTTTTTTTTTTTTTAATCATCTCGTGGCCCTCCCGTGGCTGCTCGCGGCCCACCTTTGGGTCGCGACCCCGACTTTGGGAACCACTGGTCTAGATGTCCATAAAGATTTGGCAGTAATTCAAGTTAAGTAATGACTATGCGGTCAAGCGACAGCAATTATTTAATTTAAAGGGGAACTATCTTATAAATGACCTTTTCCAGTGTTTAGGGTTATTTTCTAGCTATGTGGACTTATAGTAATAGGATCTATGTCTCTAATTCTCGATTTGGCGCATTCTTCCAATTCTCCCCTCACAATAATGTCCCTCCCTAAAGTGAGTCATCTGAAAATAGCTGCCCGCCGAGCGAGAGAAGTCTCTCTCTCTCTCTCTCTCTCTCTCTCCTCTCTCTCTCTCTCTCTCTCTCTCTCTCTCTCTCTCTCTCTCTCTCTCTCTCTCTCTCTCTCTCTCTCTCTCTCTCTCTCTCTCTCTCTCTCTCTCTCTCTCTCCTCTCTCTCTCTCTCTCTCTCTCTCTCTCTCTCTCTCTCTCTCTCTCTCTCTCTCTCTCTCTCTCTCCTCTCTCTCTCTCTCTCTCTCTCTCTCTCTCTCTCTCTCTCTCTCTCTCTCTCTCTCTCTCTCTCTCTCTCTCTCTCTCTCTCTCTCTCTCTCTCTCTCTCTCTCTCTCTCTCTCTACTGACTGTCACTCAAAGTGCTTATGGGCGGAGCCAGGCCATAACAGCCTGATTTCTTGTGGCTGAAAAATGATGGGTTTGAGTACTTGATTAGAAATATAAACCAATGCATTTATTTTTTTAAACGTACAGATGTCTTCAATAGACTGACAGGAATTGTTTAAAGTTGCCCAAATAGTGCTAGGAATAGTAAAATAGTTCCCCTTTAATAGGAGACCAAATTTAGAAACATATATATGACGTCACAAAGATCCTGTTGAACATCTCGTTCGACATGATATTCTGTACGGTTTCATAAGCATTATTCACTGGCCGTACTGGCCTCATTTAACCTTTTGGCCTCCGCTGCTCCGGTGTTATCGTTTCAAACTTAGTAGATCCAAGTGTTTACCTTGAGGGAAGTCCGTCTCTAGGTCCAGGTCTGGATGGTATTTGTCCTCCTCTTCGTCCTCAGACTCAGAGCTGCTGCTGAGCTCGACTCTCCTCTACACGCTCCCTCTTCATCTTCACAGGCTTCACATCTGAAACACAGGATCAGTCTTCATGTTTATAGTTGTAAACATGTGTCGTGAGGTCTGTATTAATGTTCTTATACAATATGACACAGAGCCACAGCTTATTAAAAATTATAATCACCTACTGGTTCATTAGCCATGGTTGTCATATAATGATAATCACCTACTGGTTGATTGCAATCACCTGTTGTTTGCGACCAAGATGTCTGCAATTGAATACTATAGATTTAACCACATTATGCATCGGACAAAAATGGGGCTAGTTTTGCATAACACGCCTGACGATTGCATACCCAAAGTAATTTGCAATTTATTATACTTTATACTTATAGCACATGTATGAGTCTGGTCTATTTTGAAAGTAAACATTCTGAACTTTCTTGCACAACAAAAATAATCACTCCGAGTGATAATGAAATAGAGTTACAGAGGTTTGAACACTGAAGTAAAAGGCAGAGGTTTGAACACACTGAAGTAAAGGTTTAGTGTACTCTGTTTACTTGTTGCCAGATGCCTGTTTTTGAGTTCCAGCTGAGAGGTAGGAGCTGGAAAACATACGGTTCCATAGCCTGAAGTCTTATCTACAGTAGAGGTCCAAAGTTTATAATAATCCCACGGAAAATCTGTGTTTTACAAAGGTTTTTGTAATGTGTGTACCAGCGTTAATTCGGCATGATTATCCAAAATGGCCGTCCGCTTCCATTGATTCCGAGGCTCTAGTCAAAACAAAGGACTTCGCCTTCCCCGGCTTCTTCTACCCCTTTCTCGTTGCAATCAGCCCTCGCTCGATAGCGTTGGCTCCAGAATTTCATTGGCTACAAAGGTGGTCAATCATTTTCGGTGACTGGTCACTTGTCTAAATGGCTTGTCAAATGATGCGCGTCGGATGTTTCGTCTTGTAACTCGAGAGTGGAAGCACGCAATAGGTCGAGTAGGGTGACGATCGAAAGGCGGCAAATTCAACTTTCCAACAATGTATTGGTTGATCTGCGAAAACGCAGCCCGGAGCCGGCAGACAAAGGCAAAGCACTGTGAAGGTTGCCCATCAATCTCCAACCCATTCTGTCCCCACTTCTTCTCTCCAACTCCGTGACTCCGCCTCTCACTCCGCTCCAATCACAGACGTCGTCTACCCAGCCTCTTCTTGGTCTTCCACTTCCTCTCTTTCCATCCACCTTCCCCATCACATTGGTCAGTGAATACCACGATCACAACACCAGAGGGAGCTCCACAAATCATGTTAAACCCAGATTCGGCTCAAACAAGGGACTAAACACGTTTCGCAATTATGCCACATCAATGTGGAACGCCCTACCCAAAGCTGTAAAGGAATGTGAATCACTACCCACTTTCAAAACACTCTCAAAGAACACCTACGGGAGACTGCAATTCGAAACTGGCCCCTACAAATGTCCTAACCCAGTTGTACAGTAAATGACCAAGTATGGCTTTGTCAGTATTCCAATGTACAGTGACCCCCCCGCCCCCTAACCAACCCCCCCCCCCCCCCCCCCCCACCTCCAATGTACAGCCCCCACCCACCCCACCCACCCCCAATATACAGTTTCTATGTCAAATGTATATACACTCTTTTTGTGGACACTTTTTGTATCACAAACAGTACTGTATTTGCAAATCTGATATGTCATAAATGTATAGATGTAGCAGTACTGTCTATCTGTATGTCATGTATGTCATATATGTTATGATGAATTGAAAATGGGGGACGGGTTAAGTGCATGTAGATATTATTTGGATCAGAGAATAGAGCTACATCCCTCTACTGAGGCATTAATATCATTGACTCATGAAGTCCTTAATAAGAATTATTTTCGTTTTCAGGATCAATATTATTTACAGAAAAGAGGCCTAGCTATGGGCAGCCCGGTAGCGGTTAATATGGCCAACTGTTTTATGTCGAAGTTTGAGTCTGAATGTATTTTCAATAATAATCCATATGTTGGACACATTTTTTTTTGTATTTTATTTTTTTATTCTTTTTTAAACAAACATATAAACAAACATGACAACACACGATAAGATATACAAGCATTAATTGTCAGGGCACATCCAATGGGATCACCTTTTGGTTAGTTGTTTTATATAAGATATACCCATAATACCTGTTATCTAAAAAAAAAAACCTACATACATATGCTCAGCTCGAACCCCCCCCTCCCGGACCCCACCTTGAGAAGTACCTCCACTATCCCTCGCACCTAACCAGACACTACCATTATAAGCTAGCTTTTATTCTCTCCACCACTTCTAACCACATTGACATTTTGGATTCATTGAGACCCAGAATTCTTGCTGTAGATATTTCATGGTAAATTACATCGAGATATGTAAGAAACCAAACTTTACGGCACATTTTTTCCGGTTGAAACCAGCGTGATGCGATCAGCTTTTTGGCTACTGTGATACCCGATAAAACCAATCTCTTTAGCTGTGGATTCACTGCAAACTCAAAAACATCATTCAACAGCAATACCGAGGGGTGTACAGGTATATTCCAAGATACGAGTTTTGATATTTGTTGGGTCACATCTTTCCAGAATGCCTTAACTGGTGAGCAGTCCCAATACATGTGCATAAATGTCCCTTCGTCCCCATTTGTACATTGGGTGCATTTGGAATCTTGTTTGAGCCCCATTCGGCACAGTCTTATAGGAGTCAAGTATGTCCTGTGAATATAGTTAAGATTGATTTGTTGATGATCCGGGTTCCTTGATGTAAGTCGGACATTTGCCCAGGCTCCTTGCCAATCAAAGTCGTTTTCCAGGTCTGGTATATCCCTCCTCCAGACAGAGTCAAGTTGGAGGGTTTCATACGAGGACGTTAGTAATTGATGATAAAATTCTGAAACAAAACCTCTCGATGTCTCTCTTGAGTAGAAGAATTTGTGGTATCTGTGGTGTTCAATTGGTCTGTCTAATGGAACACCGTGAGACTTCAAACATAGCTCTAACTGTTTGTGAAAAAGCCATGTGGACTTGGTGAGATTAAATTTTTTGCGTATTTCTTTATCACTACAAAAACCCTGTTTGTTAAAAATATCCCCTAATGAGTGTATGCCTTGCTCTTCCCATATAGGGAATCTTATAGGTCGTTTTCCAATTAAGAGAGCATTGTTATTGAATAAGGGAGTATGATTGTGCCATTCTTGTGGGTTAGGATTTTTTTTTTGTGATTCACGCCATATCCGGATCGCATGAGTAATTATGGGGCCAAATTTTCGTTCACAGTGCTTGATTGGTAGTTTAGTTTATGCTATGTCCTTCAGTCTATGTGGGGCTACTATGTTTTCTATTTTCCTCCAAGATGCTAATGCTTGGGAGTCAAACCATGTTGTCAATGGACTTAATGAGTACGCCTTAAAATATAGGAAAAAATCTGGAAATGCCATGCCACCATCTGCTTTATTTCTCTGTGCGGTGGATCTTTTTATACGTGGTGGTTTGTTATTCCAAATAAATTTGTATGTGGAGGAGTGTAATCTTTTCCAGTAACCCTCTGGAGGGGGTAACGGTAGCATTGAACAGAAGAAGTTGATTTTAGGTAGTACATCCATCTTAACTATTGATATCCGTGCTTGTACTGTGTTCTTAAGTTTTGCCCATCTATCGAGGTCGTCTTTGATTTTGTTTTGGATTTTTGTGTAGTTGTGCTTCACCGTTTGTCTTATGGTAGGGAATATTTCCACTCCCAAGCATCTGAAATGTTTTACCATCGGTATCTGTCCTGGGAGGGTTGTATCTTTTTTTGCAGGGGTGTTAAGTGGAAGGAAAGCCGACTTCGGCCAATTTATCTTAAATCCCGATAAATCACCAAAGTCCTCAATCAACTTGAGCAGATGAGGCAATGTGGTGTTGGGGTTTTTCATGAACAATATTACATCGTCCGCATAAACAAATTTTTTGTTGTGTGCCCTTGATTACGATAGGTTCTATGGATTGGGATTGTCTTATATATTGTGCTAACGGCTCTAATGATAGATTGAACAGACCGGGACTAAGAGGACAACCCTGTCTGGCAGAGCGTGATACCGGAAATATTTCAGAGATGATTGTGCCTGTTATAATCATGGCCGATGGGTCTTTGTATAATACTTTAATCATATCGATGAATCCTTTTCCTAACCCCATCCTTTCTAGCACTGCCCACAGATACGACCATTCCAGCCTGTCAAAGGCCTTCATAGCATCCAGGGACAGTATCGCCTTAGGTATGGTGTCCTCTTTGTCGGCATCAAGTACGTGCAGTATACGTCTTATGTTCTCAGTGATCAGGCGGCCTCCTATGAAGCCAGTTTGGTCCGGGTGAACTAAAGACGTCATATGCTTTTGTAATCTGATGGCTAATACCTTAGAGTACAGTTTGATATCTGTTCCGAGGAGGCTTACAGGTCTATAACTACCGCACTCGTTGGGGTCTTTGTCTTTTTTAAGGAGGACTGTTATGAGTGCAATATTGTCGGTTTTATGGAAGTTCCCCTCCTTGACTGAGTATAAGATCATATTTAGTAATAAGGGGCCAATTATGTCCCAACAAGAAAGGTACATTTCTGATGGGAAACCGTCTCTTCCTGGAGCCTTACCACTTTTCATTGCGGTTATGGCCATCTTGAGTTCCTCTAGTGTGATCGGTATTTCTAACTGTTTAGCGTCATCCTCTGAAAGTTTAGGGAGAATAATTTGATTAAGAAATGTGTCCATTTTGTTTTGATCGAAGGTCATTTCTGATTTATATAAATCGGAGTAGAATACTTTGAATGTATCGTTTATTTTTACCGGATCTGTTACAAGTACTTGTTGTGCTCTAATGGTAGTTATATCTGCAAATGTTGCATTAATTCTTAATCGCATGGCTAATAGGTGGCTGGGTTTGGAACCATGGGAGTACTGCTGTTGTCTTGTGCTGCGTATTTGTATTTCCGATTGTTGTCTGTATATGTCATTGATCTCTATTTTTAGTACGTTAACTTGATTTTCTAGTCGAGTTGAGTTGTTGTATTTCAGAGAATTAAATAACGTTGAGTAAAGCGTTTCCAGCTCATCCAGTTTTGTGTTTTGATTCTTGCGCATTTTGGAGGAAAAGCTATCCGTGAAGTCTTTGATCATTCCCTTTACCGACATCCATATTATTCTGGGGTCTTGCACCGAGTTTGCATTATCCCGTTGGAATACTATAAGAGCTTCTTTGAGTTGTGTAATGAATTCCTTGTTGTTAAGCAGCAACGAGTTAAATCGCCATCTTGGGGCCATGTTGGACACATTAAAGCCTATTGGAGGTATATTGATGATTTATTTTTTGTATGGTCAGGCACTAAAGAGGCTCTGGAAGAGTTCCACTTGTTTCTCAACTCTCAGAGAGAGACTATTAAGTTTACTATGAATTATGATTCACATTCCATAGCATTCCTCTATGTATTGGTGAAAAAGAGAGACAATATTGTCCATACCGAAGTTTTCAAAAAAGAGACTGATCGAAATTCGTTTCTCCATTATAGCAGTTATCACCCACCAGAGCTCAAGAGGAGCCTTCCATTTAGTCAGATTTTGAGATATAAACGTATCTGTAATACAGATGACATTTTTGATACACAAGCCAAGGAGCTTTGTCAGAACTTTAGATCTAGAGGATATAGTGAGGCCCTTATTGAGAATTTTCTTAATAAAACTAAACAGATAAACAGACAATCCCTTTTTACACATAAAGACAAAGTAAAAAGCAACTCAGTAGCATTGGTGTCCACCTTCAGCCCTATTTCTAGAGATATGCGTGATATTGTGAACAAATACTGGTACATTTTAAAGTCAGATCCTAAGATCGGAGGTGTGTTCCAGGAACCACCCAAATACTTCTACAAACGGCAACCTAACTTAAGGGACCAGTTAGTTAAAACAGATTTTCCCAAAAAATTTACCCATTTTATGGCTAATATTCCAAATGGCAATTTTCCATGTTTGTCTTGTACCCAATGTCATGGCATGATTTTTTTTTTTTTTTATATATTTTATTTTACATTTTTCAGAACATTGTACAAACATGACAAACAGTATACCAACATGACATACAGACACACTCAGACAGTGAAAGTAAAAAAAATGCATTAATGAAAAAAAAACAATAATAACACATTTTTTACATTTGCTATTACAACACGGTTACCAGCCATACATGACTGAGAAATATTGTGTTTGGGGTCCCTCATAGGGGGACTGTGAGATCAGACGGGCGAATCAGCTGCCGCCTCTAGCCTCATCGAGACAGGCTAAGAACGGGTCCCAGATTTTTGAAAACCTTTTAAGTGAATCGGTTCTCAGGAACCTTAGTCTCTCCATCCGTATGACAGAGGTCATGTCCGCCATCCACAGTTGGAAAGAAGGTGCTGAGGAGGACTTCCACTCCATCAGTATTTGTTTTTTAGCAACCGTTGTCCCCAGTGTCAAAGATTGTTGTACAGCTGTAGGAAAGCTCAGAGAGGACTCAGAGCAGCCAAAGATGGCGAGCTCTGCCCCCGGCTGTATAGTTATCTTGTAGGCCTTAGAGAACCAGTCAAATATTTTGGCCCAGAATCCTGTTAGTGAAGGGCAAAACCAGAAGGCATGAGAAAGTGTACCCTCTGATACCTGGCACCTGTCGCACAGAGGTGAAACAGAGGGGTAGATCTTGTGCAATCTATGCTTGGAGTAGTGGAGACGATGCACAACTTTAAATTGGATCAGCTGGTGTCTACTATTGACTGAGCCAAGTTGTACTATAGACAGACTCCTATCCCATATAATATCAGATAGATCAATACAGAGTTCCTCCTGCCATTGTTCTTTAATCTTCTCAGTAGAGGCCATATTACAGTTGTCAAACAGACACACAAACCTAGAGATGAGGTGCTTGGAGTGGGGAGGGCTCAGCAATATATCAAAGAAAGAATGTTCACTTGGGAGCTCTTCGAAAGCCTGAACTTTGGATCTAACATAATTTCTGACTTGTACAAATCTGAGCCAGTTGGTGCCGGGCAACTCAAACTTCCTCTTTAGTAGATCGAAGGATGCAAAGTGACCGTCTATGTATAAGTCCTTAATGGAAGCTAGCCCCTTCCCACTCCAGGCAAGGTAGCCCCCGTCTGTCCATGGAGCCGAAAAAGTGTGATTAAAACAGATTGGTGCATGGATAGAAACATCTGGTAGGCTCAAAGCACCCCTGATTTGATTTAAAATTCTGACAGAATTTTCCACGACAAAACTTAGTTTCAAGCTTCTTAAGATCCCGGGTACCCCTGGTTTGACAAATAGCATAGCTGGCAAGGATGAGTTAATAAGGGAATTAGCCTCCATTCTCAGCCACAAGGGGGCCCCAGGAGTCAATTCACCTGTTGTCCCCTGCCGCCAGTACATCAGAGCCCTTACATTGGCAGCCCAGTAGTAGTGACTAAATACTGGCAAGGCCAGCCCTCCCTCAGATTTAGGTTTTTGCAAGTGCATTTTTGAGATTCTGTGATTCTTATAATTCCAGATGTAAGACAGAATTACAGAGTCCAGTTCCTTGAAAAAAGACTTTGTGAGAAAGATGGGAAGATTTTGACAAAGGTATAGGAATCTGGGGAGAGAAACCATCTTGACAGAGTTTATGATATCATGGAGAGGGGTAGCACTTTCCAATTTTCAATGCATTGTTTTAGCCTTGAAACATAGTCGGCAAAGTTCAATTTAAATATTAATTTAGGATCTTTGGGTATGGTCAGACCAAGATAGGTGAGGCGATCTTTTGCCAATTTGAATGGGAGATTTTCCAGGAAACCGGGAGTGAAGGTGTCAGAAAGAGGCATAAAGTCACTCTTTGTCCAGTTAATTGTGTATCCGGATAGCTCACCGAAAGAGGTAATTAATTCTAAAAGAGGGGGAATCGATATCTCTGAATTGTGTAGGTATAATATTACATCGTCAGCATACAAGCTGATGCGTGTCTCGACGCCTCCAACTTTCAAGCCTACAAGACTTGGGTGACTGCGTATTTTTAGGGCAAGGGGTTCGAGCGCAACGGCGAAAAGCGCCGGCGAAAGAGGGCAACCCTGCTGGACAGAACGGAGCAGTGGAAACCTGGTTGACTTCTCCCCGTTGGTTATAACTGAACATGTTGGACTGACATATATGAGCTTTACCCAGGATATAAATGTATCACCAAACCCGAATCTATGCAGTGACTCAAACATATAAGGCCACTCAACCTGATCGAACGCCTTCTGTGCGTCAAGTGATAAAATCGCAGCACCCCTGGTCCGACTATGACCAGCATACATGGTGTTGAGGAGGCGTCTGACATTGAAGAAGGAAAATCTATTCGGAATGAACCCTGTTTGGTCAGGGTGAATGATGGTTGACAGGTGTTTATTTAGTCGAACAGCCAGCATTTTAGTAATTACCTTTCTGTCGAAATTTTGGAGTGCTATGGGTCTGAAGCTGGCCGGGTCTACTTCCTCCTTCCCCTTTTTTAATATGAGGGCAATATTAGCTTCGTATAATGTTTTGTGTAGGACTCCGTCCTTGTCAGAACTGGATATCATTCTGAGGAGGAGTGGTGCGAGAATGTCACAGAATTTCTTGTAAAATTCAGCACTGTATCCATCTGGCCCAGCTGCTTTACCTGATGAGAATGATTTAATGGTTGAAGTTATTTCTCCCAATGTGAAATCACAGTCTAAATCCTTTCTAGCATCATGACTCAGTTTGGGTGTTTCAAGAGGGTCAAAGAAGTTGTTCAAATCAGATTGAGTGGGATCACATTTAGATGAATAAAGTTCACTGTAAAACTCCTTAAAACGGTAATTTATCTCCCTGGGGTTAGTCAGCAGGGCGCCACTCTTAGACTTGATGGAGAGGATTGACCTAGAGGCCTGAGCACCCTTGAGCTGTCGCGCCAGGAGACGCTCAGGCTTATCTCCCATTTCAAATTGCTTTTGTCTTAGTTTTAAAAGGAGTGTGTTTATTTGACCACCCAATATACAGTTATATTCATACTTTAGCTTCAATATTTTATTATAATCTTCAGGGGATTTTGAGGCGTGATATGCCGTCTCGAGGGCGGGAAGAGCATTGTTAATCTCAATCAGTCGCCTTTCTCTCTCTCCCTTTTGGCAGTGGATTCATATGAGATTACATCCCCACGAATTACAACCTTTAATGTTTCCCACAGTGTGGAGTCTGACACTTCACCATTGTCGTTAAATTCCATAAAAGATGTTAATTTGGTGGTGATATACTCTACAAACTTCCCTTCAGCAAGTAAGGAGGGGTTGAGACGCCAAGAGTATGTTTGCTTGGGGATGGAGAGATCTAGGGACATTGACAGGGGGCTGTGGTCAGAAATCAATATGTTGTTGTATTTTGTGTTGGTGACATGGGAGATTAGTTGGGAGTCTAATAAAAAATAGTCTATTCTACTATAGGATTTATGGGGATGAGAGTAGAATGAGTAATCCCTGTCAGTCGGGTGCTGAACCCTCCAAATATCTACTAGGTTCCTGGATTTAATCAGGTTGTTCAGAACCCGAACTGATGAGATATCTGGGGGTGGGCGTGTAGATAGTCTGTCCATGTATGGGTCTAGATAACAGTTCAGGTCACCGCCAATTATTACATTTGAGTTACTAGTGTGGGGGAGCAGGTTGAAAACGTTCTTAAAAAAATTTGGGTCATCAGTATTTGGACCATAGATGTTAAGTAAAGTCAAGGGGAATGAATTAATGGTGCCTGAAACTAAAATATATCTACCAAAAGGATCAGCAGTCATAGAAGTCAATTGAAATGGGACATTTTTCTTAAAAAGGATAGCCACGCCGCGAGCATGGGAGGAGAAAGGCGAGTGATAGGCCTGCGAAATCCAATTACACCTCAGGCTACGTTGTTGTGTGGCTTTGACGTGTCTACTGTAAAAATATCACGTCCGCAGACAGAGATTTAAGGTGCCTGAAGACTTTTTGCCTTTTCATGATATTGCCTAGTCCTCTTACGTTCCAGGAAACTAACGTGACAGCTTTACCTCCGATCTGGATCTTATTCTGAGTTGCTGCCATATATAAGCAAGAAAAGAAAAACACTTCTGCTAATAAGCACAGATATATATAGCAAAATAATAGAGCGGCTGGTAGTTATATAAAGGTGAGAAATTAAAAACAATTTCACAAACCTGTCTGAGTGTAACATAGAAAACAAAAAACAGAAACCCCCCCTAGCGCCGTGTCCCCCTGAGCTAGGCACGTAATGCCTCTTTATATCAAACCCGTCTGTGTTTAACACAAAAACAAACAAACCCTCCCTCCCCCCGTATCCCCCTGAACTTGACACGTGATGTACCGTTTTAATCAGCACAACCAGTTACTGTAGTTAGGACGACGTTTGTAACCCCATGATTATACTATATTGTAACATACACTTCTGATATGCAAGTCCTTTCACATCACACATCCCATAAACAAAGCCTGTAGTGTTCCCAAAGACCATTTATAACAGCCTAATGAGTAATTAGGGAAAAAGGCAAACAAACAAACTGTAAATAATTATTCGAATGGGATATGTGGGCAGTCCTAAGAATTGGTCACTTACTGCTAATACCCTCGTAAAAAAGCTCTGCTTCCTCCGCGGTCTCGAACATGCGAGTCAGTCCGTTAACGGTAACCCGAAGGCGGGCTGGATAGACGAGGCCGAAGTGTATCCCATCTTTGTAGAGCTGGGATTTCACCTTGTTAAAGGTGGCCCGTTTCTTGGCGAGTGTGGCGCTGAAATCTTCAAAGATCCTGATAGAATGCCCTTTGTATACGACATCTCGGTTCTTCTTAGCCCACAAAAGCACCCGTTCCTTTTGGGTATATTTATGGAAGCGGACAATGAAGTGTCGGGATCCTTGCTGCGGCTTCGGGCCCAGACTGCGGTGTGCACGGTCCAACTCCAGGTTGGGGTCCAGCTGCGCGTCTCTCGCCACCTCCATGAACAGCGCTGCCATGAAGAGCCGGGGGTCTTCTCCCTCCATTCCCTCTTTGATGCCGATCACACGGAGATTTTGTCGCTTAGAGCGTGACACCAGATCCTCGATGGTTAGTTGCAACTTCTCATTCATCTGAGTAGTGGATTCCAGTTTGGACTTCAACACGGCCACATCACGTCCCAGTGTGGTAATATCATCTGAATGTGCAGAAAGAGCTGTCTCCATTGCAGTCATCGTGGTGGTGTGTGAAGTTACCGTGTCAGTGATTTGTTGAAGAGAGGCTTGGAGTGGGGCTAAGGCGGCGTTCATGGATGCGGTAAGTTCATCTGTTACATTTTTACGCAGCTTATCAAGTTCACCCACCAGCATTTCGAGTGTTAGCTGCGCCGCGTTAGCATTTGCTGCTGACGCTGTTGGCAATGGAGTCTTGCTAGTAGCAGATCTCTCCTCGTGCTGCGGGCTAAAGTGTTGATGGATTAGTAGTTGGCTCTGGTTCTTGCGACCACGACTCGTCATTCTGGTACCGGGAAGAAGTTATGGTACTTAGTGTACCTTAAAGAGTGGAGGATATTAGCAAAAGTCGAGGTGCAAATGCTTCAAATTATCAAAAGTTTCGGGGAGCAAACGTCGTGCGTCCTATCAGCCCAACGCCATAACCGGAAGTCCTGTCATGGCATGATTAAAGAGAAATTTTTATTTACAACCAAGTACAGGTAGGGGTATCGCTGTTAGAGGCCGGATTACCTGTAATTCTGATTTTGTGGTTTACTTGCTTAAATGTCCTTGCAACCTTTACTATGTTGGAAAAACAAGAAGACGTTTTAAAAATCGAATTTCTGAGCACAAATGTTCTATAAGAAGAAATTACGAGAAGTCTTCAGTTGCAAGGCACTTTAATAAGTTAGGACATGATATTTCTGGCTTAAAATACATGGATATAGAGCAGGTCTTGAGACCACCAAGAGGCGGCGACAGAGACAGGCTCTTGCTACAAAGGGAATGCTTTTATATTCATTATCTGGATTGTTTAGAGCCTAGAGGCCTCAATGAGGAAAATGTTTTGACCTGTTTCATTTGATTATTTCATTTCATTTGATTGTTTATTATTTATTTTCATTTATCATTCTTTATATTTATAATTGAAAGATGGCTTATATGAGTCATGAGTTTAAGATGTAGGCCTACTCTGTATAAAATATATAAATATATATAGATATATCCCTTTGTGATTTACATGTTTCTTTTTGATTTATACGCTTCTTTTTGATTTACATATTCTGAAAAGGTTGTGGTTGTAAGTGGTATTTTGTACTTTTTTGTAGATCTCTTGTGGGAATGTGTTGTCACTTCCTGTTTGTCTTGTATATACTAGGGTCACTTACCCTTCATGCTTCATGCAAGCCATTCTGAAGGTGTTCTCACACCGAAACGTCATGATTACAGGCTGCCAATAAATTTGGAAAAACCTGGAGTGCGTGCCTGGACATTGTTTCCCTATTTTTATGTACAATGTTAAAAAGAAATAATGCACTGGTGAGCTCAGCAACACCAAATTACCTGGAAGACCACGGAAAACAATTGTGCTGAAGAAAAACCCCATCACAACAGTTGCCCAGACCAAGAACACTCTCCAGGAGGTAGGCATATGTGTGTCACAGTCAACAATCAAGAGAAGACTTCACCAGAGTGATTACAGAGGGTTCCCCACAAGATGTAAACCCTTGGTGAGCCTCAAAAATAGGAAGAACAGATTAGAGTTTGCAACAAAAAAAAATCGTACAGTTCTGGAACAACATCCTATGGACAGATGAGACAAAGATTAACTTAAAGACATCATTAACCAGAATTATGGGAAGAGAAGAGTATGGAGAAGGAAAGGAACTGCTCATGATCCAAAGCATACCACCTCATCAGTGAAGCATGGTGGTGGTAGTGTTATGGCCTGGGCATGTATGGCTGCCAATGAAACTGGTTCCCTTGTATTTATTGATGATGTGACTGCTGATAAAAGCAGCAGGATGAATTCTGAAACCCAAACGTCTGGTGATGTCTATGGATTTCCATACTTCAGGCTGTCATTGACTGCAAAGGATTTGCAACCAAGTATTAAAAGTGACCATTTGATTTATGATCGTTAGTTTGCCCAATTACTTTTGGGCAATTACAGCTATTTACCATTTACTTTTGGTCCCTTAAAAAAAGGGGGGCCATTCCTACACTGTTCAACTGATCTGGATGTAAATACCCTCAAATCAAAGCTGAAACTGCACTTAAAGGACACCTTGATTGTTTTATTTCAAGTCCATTGTGGTGGTGTAGAGAGCCAAAATTGTGAAGATTGTGTCAATGTCCAAATATTCATGGCCTGACTATATGTACCTGGCTTTTGATCCTCAGCAATCATCTCGGCCATGGCCAGCAGGTCGGCCTCCAGGGGGTCAGAGGGCACCTTGCTCTTCAGCTCACTGATGGCCTGGATAATCTGCTCTGCCCCCTGCAGCGTGGTGGGTAGGAACACTGGGACCGGAATCTGCACCAGGAGAACAGTTATAGTTATATAAAAACACACCTCATAAAACACAACAAGAAAGTAATTTTGTTTGTTGTTTGTTTCCATTTTTCTAAATCAAGGGATTTAATATAAATCACTTGCAAATAGATTAAATTAACATATTCTCAACAGACTATGTTATACTTTCAAACGGCTGCTTTCCTGAAATATGATGCAATGCTCAAGGTGCGAGTAGAGTGACCAAGTCCATATGATCAGAATGAAGAACAGCATGGTGATTTTGCAGGACAGTAAAGTAATACTGAATATAATATGCAACAGTAAGGTTCACATAATGTATAAAGCATTTGGTCTAAATATAAGCATTTAGATTAATTAATGAATGTATTAAAAGCACATGTAGGCTAGTAGGTCAAACAGGACAAATGGCTGAGCAGCAGAAACACTACAGAACAAAACAGGAATGATGTCTTAATTTATTTATTTGTTTATTTGTCAGGGACAACAACAAAGAAAACATTTTAGCATGTTACAATAACAAGATACAGATGCACTGCATGTAGGATTCCTAGCCAGGCTAATTTGCAATCCTTCCCTGGTTCATACCCAAATAACTCATTTGGTAAATCGGAGACAATGGTTTAAGATAAGATAAGATAAGATAATCCTTTATATTTCCCTTGGGGAAATTCTGGCATCCTAGCAGCATGGGGGGGGGGGGGGGGGGGTACAGGTATGGGCAGTGTAATAGTAGAAAGACGTTTCAACACCAGATAGGTATTTTGAGGAATTCCTATTGCTTGCTGGACAGTGCAGCTTAGAGCCTTCTGATGAAGAGCATGTTTATAAAACTCTTGGCAGGTCAGAGAGAATTTAATCTTGCTCTTTACGAGATCCACGCTGCATCAATGACTCTGGTCCGTTCACACACCGGTCATGAGGGAGAACCGCCTCCACAAAGGCATTTGTGAGAGAGATACTCCTTCAGTAGCATCATCCCTGACTTCCCTCCCATAGTCGCTCCCCTCTCCACCACTTCTCCTTGATGTGGCAGGCCAATACAAAACCTGCCATAGATTTCATATTTAGCTGTAGCTCAGTGGCCAGTGAAACTGAAGCTGCCCGGGCTGTAGTTACTCATGTAGGACGGCATTCCCCCCAAATTGCACCCTGACACATGGAATTTGTGGATTTGTGAATAAATATTTAATCTTAGAAGAGAGATCTTGATACCCTCCCACTGAAAGTAATACAGATTAAAGGATCAATAGGCTGCCGCAGTTTTTTTTGGCAATTTTTTTTTATTTCTAATTATATCAACAGTAATCAATAATACAAAAAAATGTGGAGACCAAAAAAATAAGAATCCATTGTTCCGGTAAGGGGCAGGAGCTAAAACAATGACATCCAATCAAATGAACGACCAAGTCAAATGATTGGAATGAGCGGGCTGTCTATCAAACCCTCTAGTGATACGTGTGCTTGTTATGCGCATAACATTGCACATGTACACTCATAGCTGCCTGCTAGCTACCTGGCGGGGCTTGGCTTTGGAGGCATACTGATGCGTTCTGATCAGGAAGGGCGTTGTTGAATTCGGTTTAAGGATTTGAAAAGTTAGGATTTTGAAAAGGCTAAAGTTCTGCCCAAAATCAACGGCTGCCTATTGCTCCTTTAAGTGACTTTAGGATGTGTACCAGTTACTGTGGGCAGGGTGGCCCACGTCGCCTTTACTCTGCCGGGGGAAACATTGGTGTCATAGTAGAACTGTTTTAATGTTAATTCCAGTGAATGGTTTTGTAAAACAGTGGGTGTGGTCGCTGGCCGTGACACCTGGACCAGGTTTTCTTAACAGTGAAGGTGGATATTCTTTCTCTTGGTTCCACTTAGTGCTTCTATGGTTCTCCATTCATCCCCGTTTTGGTCATAGTTCACGTTCACTCTGACTCACCACCAGGAAATTAAAAAGTGGAACCAGTGACTCATGCGTCAATGTGGTCCTATGCTAGTGTGGACAGTCTTCTCTTTAATGGGGGACATGAACCCTGAGCACCCGGATGGGAAGGGTGGAGGATATTTTAAAAATACCATTAGTGTAGGATTTCTTGTCGTCAGCTGCTTTCTGTTCCATTTCATTAAGGGTCCCATCCCGCCGCTTTTGATTAGTCATTTATTAATCTCTCTGAAGGTTTTCTTAAGAGTTTGCACTGGTTATTGAATTTCCAAAGTGGACAAAATGAAAGCAAATTACTAGAGATACAGTTTATGGTTGTTGTTGTTATTGCCTTGTGTGCAAAAGTATACTAAATAGTATTGTTGATCAAATTAAATAAAAAGATCAGAAATGAGTTGATGGGACCAATCTTTATAGAATAACAATTAACAAATATCCTGGTTTGGATGCTCTCCTCTCCCAGAGACTGACCGTATAATAAATTGATAAAGAAGGTGTGTTCTGTCCAGACCAGTCGTCTCGTTTGGCCAAATAGTGAACACGGCAAAGACCTATAAACACAACAGTGCTGAGCTACACAGGGCAGCTGGGTGGCGCAGCGGAGATTGCGCTCGTCACCAATGCAAGAGACTCCGGTCTCGAATCCGGGTGTCAGCATTGCTTCCGGCTTGGGCCGGCCGTCATACTGGCTCAATTGGCAGAGCCAGCGGGTGGAAGTCGATGGGTGGTAGTTTGGACGTTGTGGACAGCGACTCCTACAGGTCGGTTGGGGGACGCCTGCACAGCAGAGACAGGAAGTGGCGGGGGTAGTGTGAGCCTCCCATGCGTTACACCTCGCCAATGAGAGTCCGCGCTGGCAGGTGAAAAGATGTGAAGGCTGCCTCCTTGTGTACCGGAGGGGACACGTGATGCAAGGCTTCTATCCTCCCTACAACCGACCAGTGGGGGTCATAGTCAAGCAACGTTCAAGACAGGGGAGAATTGGAAACACGAAATTGGGATGGGAGAAAAATAGAAAAATGAGAAAAAGTGGATACAAAAAATTAAATAAAAAAACTAGCTACACAGACTTCTTGTAACTAGACTTGCAGGAAAAATATAAGCGGTTTTGTGCTTACTAGATTACTGGATTCATCAACTTAACACTTTGGCTGCCATGGGTTAAATTCATTATCAACCGTAGGTTGCCGGCTCTATTTGTCTATAGAGAAAGTCCCCTTCTTTGCAGGGCTATAACTTTTTAAATTCTATTGCTACATTGCCATTATTAGGGCCCATTCAAAGTCCTATATGTATTGTTCATTGTGTAGCAACGTTAAACTTTTTCATTCACATATTCATAGTAAAGTATGGTCTAATGTATAAGTATGTTTTCATCTCTTTCTGCAGCTTTCTCCAGAACGTGATCTATAGCCCCAAATACATTATATTGATGATGCAATACAGTTTTATGGCAATCAGCGCGATATAAAAAATTCCAACTAGACGTACTTCTAGAAGTTACTACACGTCATCTGATGTTGACCGGATGGGCTAGGGGGCGTTTATAATTCCGTGGGCAGCGTTATACCAATCATCTAATGTGGGTCAAATGTTGATAATAGCAGTTAGTATCGAAGACGGTAACTTTACACGCTAAAACTCACCCCAGTCTCCGCGCGCCATTGGGCGATCATCGTAGAGTAGAAATTTTATCATTATGGGATGTAGATTTACCCGGTCCATCTCCAGCTTGGATAATGGTATATACGTCCAAATCATGTTGTTTATCGAGTTATTGGCAATCGATCGCTATGTAGTGTGATGAGCCAGAGTCCCGGGACATGTACCGAGTGCCCGGAAGTAATACGGCCGTCCAGCACAACCTCTACGGCACTTCCTGTTAAGCGATTGCGCCGATCGGCCACCAGATGGCGCTCCTGAACCGCCAGAGAGCTCAGTGGGTCCTCCTGGTGGATCTCAGGTCCTTGGCCCGCTGTCAGCCTATGTGCAAAGTTCCATCCAAATCAGATTGGAAACTGTATGCTATGTAATGTTACTGTTGGCTGATAGGGACACACACAGACAAACAGAGACACACACATGGACAGTGGTGATGCCCCCTAATATATATATACCCACGATAGGTGCCGGTGTAACCTGGCTGTAACATATTCAAGGTATCTTTTTTTTTTTTGGATCTACTTTTTCTCCTCCTTTTTTCTGTGATTTTTCTCCCCATCCCAATTTACCTCTCGTGCCAATTCTCCCTCCCCTGTCCTGATCGTTGCTCGCATATGCCCCCCACTGGTCGGTTGTAGGGAGGATAGAAGCCTTGCATCACATGTCCCCTCCGATACATGTGGAGGCAGCCTGTCACATCTTTTCACCTGCCAGCACGGACTCTCATTTGGCGAGGAGTAACGTGTAGGAGGCTCACACTGCCCCCGCCATTTTTCCTGACTTTGCTGTGCAGGCGCCCCAACCGACCTGTAGGAGTCGCTGTTCACAACGACCAGACTACCACCCTTCGACTTCCCACCCGCTAACTATGCCAATTGAGTTAGCATGACGGCCGGCCCAAGCCGGATTCGAACGCGGTGTCTCTTGCGTTGGTGACGAGCGTAATGTCCGCTGCGCCACCCAGCCGCGCCATATTCAAGGTATCTTTTATGTTCTTACCGGTACAGGGAGGGTGAGAGGGGCTGGTGTGATCTGGGTATACATGGCCATGGGCACGGGGAGGAAGACAGGCACTGGGATGGGGACAGGAATATACTCTCGCTTCACTCCATCATCCACATCTGGGGAGACAGACAAACAGACCAAGTTAGGCTAATTACCGAATGGTGCAGGTACTAAAGAATGCTTGCTGGTCAGTCAGCACAGGCCTTCTGGCTCCAAGGCAATGGCTAAAGACAACGTGTACCCAGAGAGCTTTGTGTTGATCTGCCAATTAAATCATGCCGGATACAAGAATGCTGGTAGTGATTAGCTGTGAAAACAGCACCTCTCGAGTCGCGACAAAGTATAGAGAATTCGTATAGTTTGTCTAAAAATTTTTCAACAACAGGTAGTAGGGGTGGACGGTATGGTCTAAAATTTATATCACAGTATAATTTGAAGCATAGACTGTAACGGTATATATCACGGTATCATCGTTTTTGATAATTTTTTATTTTATTTTATATAATTTTTTATTTTTTTTTATAAAATATATATATTATATAATTAGACTTGTACTTGTATTATCTGCGAGACATCGCCACCACGCAACAAGCTCCACTGTCTGTGTGTACTCTAGTAGCCTCCAGCTACGGCCAGGATTCTCTGGAGCTGCACCTGGACCTATACTCGAGTAGCCTCGAGCAGAGCTACGGCCAGGATTCTCCGGCGCTGCACCTGGACCCTATTGGCATAACGTTACTTAACTGTGCTCAGCAAGCCCTCAGCTCGAATACGCATCGAATCAGTGTTATAAGACATTGATATCAGGAGCTATCTGTAGCTACTGCTAGCCGGATATATAACGTTAATACAACGCCTCAGTGCATTATTTAGTTCAATGGGACATTTCGTTTTGAACGGTGAACTAACTTGCGCTAACGTGAGCTAACAGGTAGCATACACGTCTCTCTACTAGACTTTGTGGAGCGTTTGTTGATGTCAGGAGCTATCGGTAGCTGGCCGACTAGATACCGTTCGGTTAGACAATGCCTCATCATGTATTAAACTAAAAGTGAATAGTTGACTGGGTCATTTTGTAACGGTAGCTAAGCTAACGTTAGCTCAGGGAGACGCCGCCGTCCTCCCGTGTCTATACGTTACTATATGAATTGAAAATGGGGGACCCTGATGGAAACAAGACAAACGTCTTTCTCAGGTCTGCATCCCCTTAACAATTGTATGTATTGAGCCGTACTGTATTGTACCCATTCTGCAATCTGTTAAATAAAGTTTTCATTCATTCATTCATTCATTCCCGTCCCACTAGACTACTAGACCCGTGTTTACATGCGTGCGGTAGGGGCTGGCACGCCCACTGCGCGAAGCCTCCTAAATAACTTTTTCCAGTTCGCACATATCTATTATCTATGACTAATTCTATCTATTTTTAGGGGCAAATGCGAGTGAAATAGTCGCGCTGTGGTTACATGACGTCATTGCTATTTTAGAGCTGCCCTACCGGTTACACGGTATAGTCAAAATCCATACCGTAGAGCAAATTCATACCGTTTATGTAACCAGGTCAATTGGACATTGATTATTATTATTATTATTGGGGTTTGAAATGTCACCAAATCCTGTTTATTATTTTATTAAGGATTGAAATGTTATTAAATCCTGTTTACAAATGTTTAATGCTTACAATTGTTTATTATTTCTTTATACCAAAGGCACTTTTATTTGAATGTAACTTGGGAAGTTCACGTTCGAGAGTGTAGCACTTCCGGGGTCAATTATTAGCGCGATGATAGAAGCAACCTCTTCCGGTTTGGGGATTCAGTTGCAACAACTATTCAACGTGGGAGGTACGTTTGATTATTGTAGCGCGCAGCACTTTTATGTATTACACTGTTGTATATATATTTTGTATGTGAATTGAATGTTAACAGATGATAATGACTCGATAGTGTTGTAATGAATGGTGTGGTTATATTATATGCACAATTGGTATTTCACCGTGGTAATATCGTCAATTTATTGTTCTCCGTCACCAGACTTGACGAGATATATTTGTGACGCTGTTCTTGTGGTATTTCGACCACCCATTTGATACAGGTATGTGTGCCTTAAGAGTTCGGTCTATTGTGTAATTTGTCATTCACGTTTCATGCATTGCTAATAAGATTAGTATGTTAAATTACTATGTGAGATGTGGTTAAGCCATGCGGTACATGTAATGGTTTTGATATGTTAAATTACTATGTGAGATGTGGTTAAGCCATGCGGTACATGTAATGGTTTTGATATTCTCAAGTTGCAACAACTATTCAACGTGGGAGACTTGACGAGATATATTTGTGACGCTGTTCTTGTGGTATTTCGACCACCCATTTGATACAGGTCGGTGGGCTCCATTGCAGGCCATCGAATAAAGGATTGAACTGTCGTCCATGTGTGCTGATTCGTCATTTACACCACGCCCAGAACACAACGCAGGAGCCACGTGTGTTAGGCAGGCCTACACACAGAGAACATCCGTTACAGTGGTGCCGTCGACCTTCGGATAAAGACTCGTCAAAGGCAGAAGGGAGAACGTCATCTGATCGTTCGCCGGGGACTGCAGCTTACCTCCACAGCCACAGCCACAGTGACTCCACAGTCACAGCCTCATCAATGGTGAGACGCTGCCATCTAGTGGCCGGTGAAAAGAACTTCACCCTACGAGGCTTCAGTACAGTGAAGGTATGTCGACGCTGCCATCTAGTGGCCGGTGAAAAGAACTTTTCACCCTACGTGGAGAAGGACAGGCCACTGTTTTGTAAATTGTGAATGAAGACAATTAAAGAGGACAATGAACTTGTGAAGAAGAAAAAAGACATGAAGATGAGGATGCCAGTGAATGTGTAAAAGACATTTAGGTATTCAGTTAATTGGTTAATCTCTTATGCAATTTCATTCCTATTAATTTTTTTATTTTATTTTTATTTCTACTACAGTAATTAATATTTTTTCTGTTAAGCCAAAGCACCTAAGGGTGAAAGTAGGACAATGGCAGAAGGTGGGAATACAGATGTGGTAGTAGAGATGGACTTGGATGGGGGGGGGGAATTTTACAACCGGCTCTCAGAGACGGAGGCAACAGGACCAGATCCCGTAACATTTGAAACTCCACAGCTTACCTCCACGAGGTACGTGAATCGTGTTAGAGTGTTAGAGTGTGTGGACCGTGCCGGGCCAAGTCAATCACCAGTTAGTGAGCGACTAGCAGGTGAACAGCCAGAGTTAAGTGCGCTCATCACACAGCTGGCAGAAAAGATTGGCGAGTCCATCACAGCTAAGCTGCAGTTTAGCAGGAGCACAGACACCATTAGGTCTATTGAGCGCCCCTCAGAGGTGACAGTGCCACACCGAATAGTCGTGCACTCAGACGCCAGAGAGCCCCCTATATTCAGGGGTGATAATTCAGACAAATTCACTGTTTATGAGTGGGAGAATTTGGTTACCTCATACATGAGGAAACGAGCCACTCCAGTTAGTGAGCAATCACAGGAGATTCTATCTAAGCTCATGGGTAAAGCAGGGGATGTGGTAAGGATAAAGTTGCGTAACAACAAGTCTATTGACCACACAAGGAACCCTCACATGATTTTTGACATACTAAAACAAAATTTTTGTGAACTCTCATACTCGAGCATGCCCCTGGCGGACTTTTATAGTACACTACCAAAGCCTGGTGAAGATGCTATGGAGTTTTGGATCAGGTTAAATAGGACAGTAGAAGTAGCTGATGAGTGTTTGAGGAGGCAAGGCCGTAGTATCGAGGACCCGAGTCACGAGGTCAGCATGATGTTTATCAAACACTGCCCTGATCAGTCATTGGCTAATGTTTTTAAATTCAAGTCTGCTGGGCAATGGTCTGCTTGCGAGATCCAGGAGAGACTCGATGAGCACATGCAGGACAGGAAGTCTCGAACTGCTGCAGGTGGACAGTTTGAATTAGGTACGGTAGAGCGCAGGGTTCGTTCCCAGTGTCATGTGCCTATAGTCAGTGACGCACCAGTATTGAGTGCAACAGCCTCGGTGTTTCCGGCACCGTCCCCAGCACCCACAGATGGTTCCGGAGGTGGCCATGACTACATGAGGAGTCTAGTGGGTTTGTTAGACCGCCTAGTTACAGTGCAGACTCAGGTGCCAGCCAGCGCCACAGCTCGGGTGCCTGACACACAGCGCCGGTTGTGCAGAGTTTGTAACTCTCCTGACCATTCCACTCTTTCCCACTGCAGAGGGGAGAACAGGTGTCTAGCATGTTTGTCTCCTGGTCATTGGAAGAGGGATTGTCCTCAGCAGCACAACCAGCGGCAGACTCCGCCCGGTGACAGCACTGGTGGTCAGTCTCGTCCTTTAAACGACTAAACTCACACCTAGAGAGGGGTGGTGTGGGTGGTATGGATGAATCCCTCACTGATGTCTCTGATCTTGCTCACTTGTATGAAGACAAGTGTGCCAAAGCACCTAAGGGTTCTCGTACGATCATTCAAGCAACTCAAAAGATTCAAGCTTTCAGTGACCTGTTTTATGCTTCAGTCCTTGTCAACCAGAGTGTTCAGCTTAGAGGCATGTTGGATACTGGCTCTATGTCGTGCAGTATCAGTGAATATGCAGTGGAGAAGCTCCGCTCTGGGGGTGTTTTACCTGGGAAGCAGCAGCCTGAAGAAAATATTGTTTTGATTGGCTGTGGTGGTCTGGAGACGAGGCCTGATGGGTTTTATGATTTAGGCATGCAGCTTTATGGGGTCTCCTTTACTGTACCCACGTTGGTCGTGCCCGGTCAACATGATGACCTGATAGTTGGCACGAATGTCCTTAAACATGTTACCCACGTCCTGAAGGGTGGTAGTGAGTACTGGGATCTCGCATCGAGACCAGAGCCTCAGTCAAGTCCGGAAGTGGAGCAGTTTCTGTCCATGTTTACTAATGTGGAGCGCTGGAGGGGCGGTACGGTTCCCGAGAAAATTGGTACTGTGAAGCTCACCCAGGCCGTGACGCTCCTACCGAGACACGAGCACTTAGTCTGGGGCAGACTCCCCGCTAAGGTGCCTATGTCACCTGGGAGCACTGTAATCGTGGAGCCAACAGACTCCAAGGCTATGCCACGAGGCGTTCTTGTGGGTCGGCTCGTTACACCACTCTGGGGAGATAGGTGGGTGCCCATGACTGTCAATCCGTCTGACAAACCTATCACACTGAAAAGGAATTGCAAGTTGGCTGATGTTTCAGTGTGTTTGGCGATTGAGGACTTAGATGCTTTTCAGGGACTGCAGGCAGTTTCGGAAAGGCGAGAGCCTGACGCCCCTGGTTGTGCCGGTCCTTCGGCCCCGCCGGCTAGGAGTTTGTCAGAGCTCGGGCTCGGTGACATTGACATCAGTTCTTGCCAGGTCAGTGGAGCCTGCAGGTCTCAGCTTGAGCAGTTGATAATTGAATATAGCGACATCTTTTCCAAGGACTCGTTAGACTGTGGTGAGGTCAAGGGATACACTCATCGCATCCGTCTTGTGGATGAGCGCCCCTTTCGATTGCCCTACAGGAGGGTCCCCCCGGCTCACTATCAGAAGCTGAGACAGGTTCTCACTGATATGGAGGAAAAGGGGATTATCAGGAAGTCCTCGAGTGAGTACGCTTCACCTCTTGTAATGGTCTGGAAAAAGGACGGGGGGGTTCGGATCTGCACTGATTTCAGATGGCTGAATGCGCGCACCTTGAAGGACGCTCACCCCCTGCCACACCAGTCTGATTGTCTTGCCGCGCTTGGGGGCAATTGCCTCTTTAGTACGATGGATCTCACCTCTGGCTTCTTTAACATCCCAATGCATGAGGATGACAAGAAGTACACGGCTTTCACAACCCCCCTCGGGTTGCATGAGTACAATCGCATGCCACAGGGTCTATGTAATAGCCCTGCAGCCTTTATGAGAATGATGACTGGAATCTTTGGGGACATGAACTTCACAAAACTGTTGTGTTACCTTGATGATCTCCTGGTCTTCGCGCCGTCAGAAGATGAGGCCCTGTCTAGGCTCCACACCGTGTTTCAGAGGTTGAGGGAGAACAACTTGAAACTGGCTCCCAAGAAGTGTCACCTTCTGCAGCAGGAGGTTAGGTTCTTGGGCCATGTGGTCGGTGGTGGGGGCGTGTCTGTTGATCCCTCCAAGGTGGAGGTTATCTCCAACATGACAGTACAAGATCTCATGGAAGTTGATGGGTGCACACCCTCTGTCCGTAGGATCAGGTCGTTTCTTGGGATGGTATTCTATTACCAGCATTTCCTCCCAAACTGCTCTGCTGTTGCGAAGCCATTGTTCGCCCTTACGGCTGGACAAAAGAGGAAGGGGAGGTCCCCTAAGGACAAGAAACCACCTGGCAGCTTTCGTAGGCTCACCCCTGCCGACTGGACATCGGTTTGTGGGGAAGCTTTCGACAGGCTGAAAACAATGCTACTGGAGTGTGTCGTGCTCGCCCACCCAGATTTTGAGGAGCCTTTTGTCCTCTCAGTTGATGCGTCGTTGGACGGACTTGGCGCTGTGCTGTCGCAGGTACCTCGAGGTGAGTCTAAGGCCAGGCCTGTCGCTTTTGCAAGCAAGACCCTCAGTGCTTCACAGCGTAAGTATCCAGCGTATAGACTGGAGTTCATGGCCTTGAAATGGAGCATATGCGAGAAATTCAGCCATTGGCTGAAGGGTCAGAGATTCACAGTTTGGACGGACAATAACCCGTTGACTTATCTGCTTACGAAGCCAAAGCTTGACGCATGTGAGATTCGCTGGGTGTCTAAACTTGCGGCTTTTGACTTTGATCTCAGACACCTGCCAGGGAAGAAGAATGTGGTGGCGGACGCTTTGAGTCGTGACCCGTTCGCTAAGCATGTTAGTCAGAGGTTATTGAGGGAGCCGTACCCGGCTCTTGTGCAGGAAGCGGGGGCAGTTGAGGGGGACTCTGTGCAAGATGTTTTTAGGTACAGTTGTCTGTCCCAGACGGTGAGTAGCTCACTACTCGGGATGGATTGTGGGACAGAGGAGATCAGAGCCCTCTGTCAGTCTAAGTGTGATTGGATTGGTGCTGCTGAGTCCAGAGCGCTGGGTTTGGTTCAGAACATCCAACATCTGTCTGAGGGTCAAGATGTTTTACCGATGTTTTCAGTTGAGGAGCTCCGGTTGAGTCAGGAACGGGACACATGCATCTCTAGGGTGCTACCCTTTGTCGCTGTTCGAAAGCGACCATCTAGACGGGAGAGGCACGGCGCTAACCAGAGGGTTCTCAGACTGTTGAAACAGTGGGACAAGCTGGAGGTCCGTGATGGTGTCCTGTACCGTGTGACGAGGGACCAAGTGTCCAAGCAGAGGAGAACTCAGTACGTGTTGCCGCTGAGTCTGAGGGACAAGGCATTGTCGGGCATCCATGATCTGGCGGGTCATCAGGGCCAGGATCGCACTCTTTCTCTTGCCAGGCAACGTTTTTATTGGCCAGATATGGAGAGGGATGTCAGAGCATATGTCAAGTGTTGTCAAAGATGTGTGTATGGGAAGACCCCGGAGCCTGCTGCTCGTGCGCCCCTTGAAAGCATCAAGAGCTCCGCGCCGATGCAGTTAGTGTGTATGGATTTCTGGTCCGCTGAGGACAGCAATCAGCGGTCAGTGGACGTGTTGGTGGTGACTGACCATTTCACCAAGTTGGCGCACGCGTTCCCATGCGCTAATCAGACGGCGAAACAAGTTGCCAGGAAGCTCTGGGACAACGTGTTTTGTGTGTACGGGTTCCCTGAGAGAATACACGCAGATCAAGGTGCCAATTTTGAGAGCAAATTGATTGCTGAGCTCCTCAGGTTGGCGGGAGTGGCCAAATCCCACACAACGGCCTATCACCCCATGGGTAACGGTGGGACAGAGCGCTTTAACCGCACTCTGGGGAACATGCTCCGCTCTCTCCCGCTTCGGAAGAAGCACCAGTGGCCGCAGCAGGTCCAGACACTCACGTTTGCGTACAATGCCACTGTTCATGAGACTACGGGTTACGCGCCTTTCTTTTTGATGTTTGGCCGCGTCCCTAGACTACCAGTGGATGTCATGTTCAGGCAGGTCCTGAATGACCCTGGAGTTGTAGATTACGATTCCTATGCTGGCTCCCTGCTTTCGTGTCTGAAGAGTGCCATGGAGATCGCTCAGAAGCACTCCACTGTTGAGCAACAGCACCAAACCCGACAACAAGCGTGTCAAGGGTACACACCTGTCTGTGGGGGATCGGGTTCTGGTAGCAAATCAGGGAGAGCGGGGAAAACGGAAGTTGGCTGACAAATGGGAGGATGGAGTGTATACAGTTGTTGGTGTCAATCCCAGTATCCATGTCTATAGGATTCAGGATGTAGGGGGGCGCACAAGGGTAGTGCACAGGAACCGTTTGCTGGAGGTCAACTTCTTGCCATTTCCTGAGCTAGAGCAGGGGGAGGACGCCAGTGAGATTGGTCAGGCGTTTGATGACGGAGAGTCCGATGAGGGGGACTGTGATAGTAGTGACGGTATGGATTCTGCATCTGGAGTTTGGTCTGAGGGCGGTGTTGCACATGACCTGACCGACTCTGTGGAGGTAGAGGGGCCTGTGGTCTCGTCACTTACAGACTCTTTTGATTCTGTGTTGGCTGTGACAGATGGGATAGAGCAGGTTAGCCCAGTGGCCAGTCCTGCAGGGGCCATTGCTCAATGTACACCTGACACACAGGCACAGCACACAGAGGTTCCTCACTCACCTGACATAGTTGTCATAGCTCACACCGATTCAGAGGCAGAGGTTTCTCACTCACCTGACATAGTTGTCATAGCTCACACCGATTCAGAGGCAGAGGTTTCTCACTCACCTGACATAGTTGTCATAGCTCACACCGATTCAGAGGCAGAGGCTTCTCACTCACCTGACGTAGTTGTCACAGCTCACACTGATTTAGGTACAGGGGTTTCGCACTCACCTGACATGGGTGTTGCGGTTCCCACTGATTTACACCCTCACGTAGGGAATGATGGTCGGGTTAGGACACGTACAGGGAGAGTAGTGAGATCAGTGAACAGGTTGATAGAATCTATGGTTCAGATGCCATTTCTGAGAGGGGTGACTGGTTGAGTTGAGGTGGAGGTTAGGGTTCACACCAAAGCCAGTTTTTTTCTTTTGTATTGCTGGGTTGAGTAGGTGTCTATCAGACAGCTTTGAGGGCCATGAGTTGTGTGGCGTATCAGGCGTCATATTGATCTAAGGGAATTTTGAGATCTGATCAATTTTTTTATTCTCTGAACCTCTTTTGGGGGTGACTTTTGAGTCGAATGGGGGACTAGGTCCTTTTTCTCTGGTGCCAGGTCTAGGTTAGTGGTAGACTACCGATATTTTTTTTCTCTTTGTATGTCCCCCTTGCTCTGCTGACACGGGATGTTGGTGAAATTTCAGGAGGGGTGAATGTAACCAGGTCAATTGGACATTGATTATTATTATTATTATTGGGGTTTGAAATGTCACCAAATCCTGTTTATTATTTTATTAAGGATTGAAATGTTATTAAATCCTGTTTACAAATGTTTAATGCTTACAATTGTTTATTATTTCTTTATACCAAAGGCACTTTTATTTGAATGTAACTTGGGAAGTTCACGTTCGAGAGTGTAGCACTTCCGGGGTCAATTATTAGCGCGATGATAGAAGCAACCTCTTCCGGTTTGGGGATTCAGTTGCAACAACTATTCAACGTGGGAGGTACGTTTGATTATTGTAGCGCGCAGCACTTTTATGTATTACACTGTTGTATATATATTTTGTATGTGAATTGAATGTTAACAGATGATAATGACTCGATAGTGTTGTAATGAATGGTGTGGTTATGTTATATGCACAATTGGTATTTCACCGTGGTAATATCGTCAATTTATTGTTCTGTCACCAGACTTGACGAGATATATTTGTGACGCTGTTCTTGTGGTATTTCGACCACCCATTTGATACAGGTATGTGTGCCTTAAGAGTTCGGTCTATTGTGTAATTTGTCATTCACGTTTCATGCATTGCTAATAAGATTAGTATGTTAAATTACTATGTGAGATGTGGTTAAGCCATGCGGTACATGTAATGGTTTTGATATGTTAAATTACTATGTGAGATGTGGTTAAGCCATGCGGTACATGTAATGGTTTTGATATTCTCAACAACTATTCAACGTGGGAGACTTGACGAGATATATTTGTGACGCTGTTCTTGTGGTATTTCGACCACCCATTTGATACAGGTCGGTGGGCTCCATTGCAGGCCATCGAATAAAGGATTGAACTGTCGTCCATGTGTGCTGATTCGTCATTTACACCACGCCCAGAACACAACGCAGGAGCCACGTGTGTTAGGCAGGCCTACACACAGAGAACATCCGTTACATTTATACCGTATACCGTTTATACCGTCCACCCCTAACAGATAGTATTGATTTGATTCAAGACCAGGTAGCATTGATTTGATTCAAGACCAGGTACTGTAGTATTGATTTGATTTGATTAAACTCAACCAATACCTTGATGGTGATGTTTCATTTAATTTAAATACTGAATACAAAAATGTATTGGCCCAATGCATCAGTAAATTTTGCAGAGTAAATTGTACTCAAACTGAGTAAAATTTTACTCAGTTTGAGTAAAATTTACTCTGCGAAATGTACTAGTATATACACATACAATATAGCTAAATTAAACACTCCTCCAGTTTAAATGAAGCTGGACTTGAAGAAGTCTTTATTTGTAGCACACATTGTCATGCAGCGAACACACATGCGAGATGGGCGACACATAGGACACACGCATTTTCTGTGGTTTTTTTGTGTTGATTGATGGCATAAAGATGGCAGTCTATTGGACATATATAATTCATTTATAAAGATGACAGCCTATTGGACATATATAATTAATTCATACAGATGGCAGCCTATTGGACATATATAATGAATTAATAAAGATGACAGCCTACTGGACATATATAATGAATTCATAAAGATGACAGCCTACTGGACATATATAATTAATTCATAAAGATGGCAGGCTACTGGACATATATAATGAATTCATAAAGATGACAGCCTACTGAATATATATAATTAATTCATAAAGATGACAGCCTACTGGACATATATAATTAATTCATAAAGATGGCAGCCTACTGGACATATATAATTCATTAATAAAGATGGCAGCCTACTGGACATATATAATTATTAAAGATGACAGCCTACTGAATATATATAATTAATTCATAAAGATGGCAGCCTACTGAATATATATAATTAATTCATAAAGATGACAGCCTACTGGACATATATAATTAATTCATAAAGATGACAGCCTACTGAATATAATTAATTAATAAAGATGGCAGCATACAGTACATATATAATTAATTCATAAAGATGGCAGCCTACTGGACATATATAATTAATTCATAAAGATGGCAGCCTACTGGACATATATAATTAATTCATAAAGATGGCAGCCTACTGGAAATATATAATTAATTCATAAAGATGGCAGCCTACTGGACATATATAATTAATTCATAAAGATGGCAGCCTACTGGACATATATAATTAATTCATAAAGATGGCAGCCTACTGGACATAATTAATTCATAAAGATGGCAGCCTACTGGACATATATAATTAATTCATAAAGATGGCAGCCTACTGGACATAAAATTAATTAATAAAGATGACAGCCTACTGAATATATATAATTAATTCATAAAGATGGCAGCCTACTGGACCATATATAATTAATTCATAAAGATGACAGTCTACTGGACATATATAATTAATTCATAAAGATGGCAGCCTACTGGACATATATAATTAATTCATAAAGATGGCAGCCTACTGGACATATATAATTAATTCATAAAGATGGCAGCCTACTGGACATATATAATTAATTCATAAAGATGGCAGCCTACTGGAAATATATAATTAATTCATAAAGATGGCAGCCTACTGGACATATATAATTAATTCATAAAGATGGCAGCCTACTGGACATATATAATTAATTCATAAAGATGGCAGCCTACTGGACATAATTAATTCATAAAGATGGCAGCCTACTGGACATATATAATTAATTCATAAAGATGGCAGCCTACTGGACATAAAATTAATTAATAAAGATGACAGCCTACTGAATATATATAATTAATTCATAAAGATGGCAGCCTACTGGACCATATATAATTAATTCATAAAGATGACAGTCTACTGGACATATATAATTAATTCATAAAGATGGCAGCCTACTGGACATATATAATTAATTCATAAAGATAATTTAATTTAATTTAGGACCTGCTTAGAGGTCATCAATCGGCACACATGCGATGCATGCATGCAATTCGTATCTGCGATTAACCCATCCCGTCGTCGTCCCCCCCCCCCCCAAGGGCAGCCGGGAGCAGACAGGCGTCAACGTGAGCCGCGCCAGGGGACCAATCCAAGTGCTCCTGTCCGTCTTCGTCAAGGACGCCACAGCGTTAGCGATCTATTGTTGTGCATGTTTTTCCATTGGGTTTATCTTATCGGGGGGGAAACCCTTGCGAGCACGGGGAGAACATGCAAACTCCACACAGAAAGGCCTGGGAGATACCCAACCTGGGTAACTGGCATCATGGAAACCTGGTCCCCAAGCGGGAATCGAACCCTGGACCTTCTTGCTGTGAGGCGACAGTGTTAACCACTACACCACCGTGCCGGGCCGCAAAGATGGCAGCCTACTGGATATAATTTGTTCTTCCCTGCTCAACTCACAATGTCACACACAGTATGTCCAATGGTTGACAAGCGTAAATGTTCTTAGGATTCTTAGCACTGTGAGACTGGTAATGATGTCACCCCAGAGGGCAGCCATCTTTAGGCACCCGGTCCATTCAAACAATGCCCTAGTGGTTTACCTGTCTAACAGCTTGCTCAGCATGTGTGGTTTACCTGTCTGTAACAGCTTGCTCTGCATGTGTGGTTTACCTGTCTAACAGCTTGCTCTGCATGTGTGGTTTACCTGTCTAACAGCTTGCTCAGCATGTGTGGTTTACCTGTCTGTAACAGCTTGCTCTGCATGTGTGGTTTACCTGTCTGTAACAGCTTGCTCTGCATGTGTGGTTTACCCGTCTGTAACAGCTTGCTCTGCATGTGTGGTTTACCCGTCTGTAACAGCTTGCTCTGCATGTGTGGTTTACCTGTCTGTAACAGCTTGCTCTGCATGTGTGGCTTGCAGTAGGTGGCCTTGGTGAGAGTGAGGGGTTTACAGAGAACTGCCTTGTTCTTCACATCCTTCATCCCCCCTCCTCCAGCGTACGCCACTGTACCCTGGTTCACCATCTGGAGACACAGGTCACTTTTATATATCATTTAAAAACACCTAGTGCTTTCCAGTCATTACAATATAATGCATAGCAATAACAAAGAAACTAAATTATACAGCACCACAGTATGAAGCCAATAGAATACAGTACAGATATACAATAAAATAAAATAAAATAATAAAACAAGGCAACCTCAAACTGCACTAAAAGCAAGAGAAACAAGTTGAGTCTTTAGTCCGTATTAAGTGATGTTGCATTTCTTTTTCAAATATAGCCAAGAGTAAAGACCCTAACCCTATCAAACAGCAGTCAAAGTGTATATTTTGAGCACTACGTTTGTTTACCAATGATTAAGTGTTATTAGCTAAATAGGACATGACGCCGAAATCGTCCTAAGAAAGAGGAAACTTTCGATGGACGTCGATATTTCACCCAGCTCACACCAGACACATACAAAACGTAGTCCAACCATTTTTCTTTTACAAATATTGATGTGAAAATTGTGATTATATCTCACAGGTCGAACAAACCTGAACGTTATTGCCATAAAATACAACGTATATTGTTTCTTTACCTTTCTGTGAACGTCTAGAAAAGAAACGTGTCACAATCTGGTAAAAAATGGCGGAGCTATGGACATTATAGAAAATAAATGTATAGGCCTGATATTCTATATTAATATTTCAAATTGCATGTGTCAGGATGGCAAAATTCAGTACTGCATCTACAAAAAAAAACTGTAAATCATCTGCCCTTTATTCATTTGCTTAGATTTTCTGTACACTTGATCTTAAGAAAGTGCTGAATGAGCTAATTTTTCACTTTTGGTCAATGTTAGCATGGTGTTATTCACCGTCAAAGATGGAAAAAAAGTAAATAATAATTTATATTCTCCTTTGGTTCATTACAATTTACTCAAGCATAGTAACAGACAGTGGGCTAGATCCACAAATAATGGATTGCACAGTGCTAATTGCACCCTTACTTACAATTCATTATGAATTGAAAATGGGGGACCCTGATGTAAACAAGACGAAAGTCTTTCTCTTGTCTGCATCCCCTTAACAATTGTGTGTATTGAGCCGTACTGTATTGTACCCATTCTGCAATCTGTTAATAACATTTTCAATCAATCAATCACCTGCGCTGTGATTGAATGAACATTTTCTAGCCCACAATATTGCTGACACTGGGAATACATTCCCTGAGGTCCATAGATGTCCCGAGATACCAATAGAAGTGGAGCAATCTTCCATTTACTTGGGTATCTACTTTTATGCAAATCTTCAGAAAATATCAACAGTGGGACAGGACTTAATGTGGGATGGGAGACTGTTCTAAAGTTCTCCTTTGGTTATGAGACGTGAGTGAGGGACTGAGAGGAGCTGTTGTGAGGATGACCTAAGTGACCTGGAAGCAGAATAAGAGGTCAGCAGGTATATCTCATCTTATCCATAAGATAAGAGATACTTTAATTTTTAACATCACCTTCATGTGAGGAATTAACATTGCATGAAATAAATCGAATATTCAATGCCGACACGCTTGTTAATGTAAAATGGTGTAGCTCAATTCGGAGCGCTTACCCCATGTTTGGCCGCTGGAACTTCAAACCCTGTCAATGGATAATATTGGGGTTAAACACAAAGTATCACAGTCACTTAAAGGGATATTTCACTTTAGAAGTCAAGTTTCAGCAGTCTTACCCCCATCTACAAGTAAGCTAGCGACCATTGCTGTCCCTGTTGCTGTCAGGACCACCATTCCTCCCAGGTGTCAGGCTACTAATTCACTTCCATTCATTTTGGGGACCAAGTCTAAATATTATACTTCTGAAGTATAAACAAACATAAAATAAGACAATTCTGAGCCAAAGGTACATATTTGTTTTGGCATTTGATATGTCTTTACAGATTTATTACCTTTAAAAAAATAAAAGCAGATAGGGTCATGTTGTTGTAGGTTTGAGTGTGTCTCTTTGCCCTGCATGGAACGTTTGAGGAGTGGTTACCATGGTTACCTGCTACCTTGCTGGAAGAACGATTCTGTGAGAAGTTGACAGTTGGTCAAACTACATCTAAAGTGAGAAATAGTTAATTTACTGATGTCTTGGGAGTAACATCAAATCAAATGAAATGTATTTGTAAAGCCCAAAATCAAGTTAATGTCCCCATGGGCCGGACAAGTCTTCTTTAAACAAGTCAAGAAGAAACATCAGCTAGTAACTTGGGGTGAGATAGTTTGAAGTCCTCATATTTCAACAGTCAACATTATGTTATCAGGATGTGAACAGCAATGAGTTATAATCACAGGACTTGGACAAGAATAGAGAGAGAAAGAGAGAGACATTAAGATACAAAAAGGCTTGCTACTGTGCTATAAAAACAAAGTAGAGTAGCCTCGAGCTAATTCAAGCGAGAAATAGTTCCTTTACTGATAATTTGAAAATGGCAACATTTGCTAAAAAGCTAATGAGACTTGGTCCTCAAAATAAATGGAAGTTAATGAGGAGCCTGACACCTGGGAGGAATAGTGGTGTTGGCAGCAGACACCAGGGACAGCAGCGGTCGCTAGCCTACTTTGTAAAGGACCTTAGGTAGAGGTAAGACTGCAGATTTTTGACAAGCTGTACTAAAGTGAAATATACCTTTAAAACAGGAAATATGAAACATATTTAGTACATGCATGTACAAACCCCCTCTATTAAAACCATAGTAGACAATTCTGGAGCCCTGGTCCTTTTTCCTTCTTACCACTGATGTCGGTAAGAGTCCTTTCTCAGTACAATCCATGCTGCTCTCAATGCTGGATACCTGCAGCTCCGCATAGTTAGCCACACGCTTGTACACGCTGAATGAAGGTAACTAAAACCTACTTCATGTTGCGCACAAAATAGATTACAGTTAAGTCTCAGTCAGCTTGTACATACAGGGACTTGTCTCCATTGACTTTTGCATTAGCTTGTGGCTAACTAGGTGGAGCTGCAGGTTATTCAGGTAACCTAACCCCAACCTTAACCACTCACCCAGAAATCAGCTTTTTGTTGCCAATTGGACAAGCTGGTCCCAAATCAAATAGCTTGTAATCTGAAATGCATCCCTGATTTTAAGCTAAGTCAGAAACACACACACACACACACACACACACACACACACACACACACACACACACACACACACACACACACACACACACACACACACACACACACACACACACACACACACACACACACACACACACACACACACACACACACACACACACACACACACACACACACACACACACACACACACACACACACACACACACACACACACAAAAAGTACCAAGGTTGGTGTTCTCAGGGCCTTTCTGTGTGACCATGATGGGGTCGTTCTGTTGGCAGTAGAAGCGAAGCAGACACTGCTGGTCACAGAAATGCTTCATCTCTCCCCTCCACTGCACCGACTCCAGCAGGTTGCCCTGCACCTTACAGCAGTCACAACGTGCCGCCTAGTGGCCAGATGGGGAAATGTGGGTAGAAACACAGCACATTGATCATGACGGTTATGCTCGCAAAGACTCAGGGTGAAGTGACCTCTCTCATCTCAAACCTGTAGGCTGCCACACAGCCTGCTGTCAGGGTGAAGTGACCTCTCTCATCTTAAACCTGATGCCACACAGCCTGCTGTCAGGGTGAAGTGACCTCTCTCATCTTAAACCTGTAGGCTGCCACACAGCCTGCTGTCAGGGTGAAGTGACCTCTCTCATCTTAAACCTGTAGGCTGCCACACAGCCTGCTGTCAGGGTGAAGTGACCTCTCTCATCTTAAACCTGTAGGCTGCCACACAGCCTGCTGTCGGGGTGAAGTGACCTCTCTCATCTTAAACCTGTAGGCTGCCACACAGCCTGCTGTCAGGGTGAAGTGACCTCTCTCATCTTAAACCTGATGCCACACAGCCTGCTGTCAGGGTGAAGTGACCTCTCTCATCTTAAACCTGATACCACACAGCCTGCTGTCAGGGTGAAGTGACCTCTCTCATCTTAAACCTGTAGGCTGCCACACAGCCTGCTGTCAGGGTGAAGTGACCTCTCTCATCTTAAACCTGTAGGCTGCCACACAGCCTGCTGTCGGGGTGAAGTGACCTCTCTCATCTTAAACCTGATGCCACACAGCCTGCTGTCGGGGTGAAGTGACCTCTCTCATCTTAAACCTGATGCCACACAGCCTGCTGTCGGGGTGAAGTGACCTCTCTCATCTTAAACCTGATGCCACACAGCCTGCTGTCAGGGTGAAGTGACCTCTCTCATCTTAAACCTGATGCCACACAGCCTGCTGTCAGGGTGAAGTGACCTCTCTCATCTTAAACCTGATGCCACACAGCCTGCTGTCAGGGTGAAGTGACCTCTCTCATCTTAAACCTGATGCCACACAGCCTGCTGTCAGGGTGAAGTGACCTCTCTCATCTTAAACCTGATGCCACACAGCCTGCTGTCAGGGTGAAGTGACCTCTCTCATCTTAAACCTGATGCCACACAGCCTGCTGTCAGGGTGAAGTGACCTCTCTCATCTTAAACCTGATGCCACACAGCCTGCTGTCAGGGTGAAGTGACCTCTCTCATCTTAAACCTGATGCCACACAGCCTGCTGTCAGGGTGAAGTGACCTCTCTCATCTTAAACCTGTAGGCTGCCACACAGCCTGCTGTCAGGGTGAAGTGACCTCTCTCATCTTAAACCTGTAGGCTGCCACACAGCCTGCTGTCAGGGTGAAGTGACCTCTCTCTTAAACCTGTAGGCTGCCACACAGCCTGCTGTCAGGGTGAAGTGACCTCTCTCATCTTAAACCTGATGCCACACAGCCTGCTGTCGGGGTGAAGTGACCTCTCTCATCTTAAACCTGATGCCACACAGCCTGCTGTCGGGGTGAAGTGACCTCTCTCATCTTAAACCTGCTGCCAGCCTGCTGTCAGGGTGAAGTGACCTCTCTCACAAATCCCAGTCCGAACATGCTTTGTTTCTCTGGTTTTGGTTAAATTCTGATGATGAATTAACATCCTTAGTAATAGTATGAGTAACTAAGAGAAATAATGACAATAAATAGGACTACATCTACTCCTCCTATGTGGAATCCTCTCACTCAGCTATATGTGACTGATGGGCCAATCAGAGCAGCTAGACGTGACTGATGGGCGAATCAGAGTATTATGCAATATTTCAGAGGAAGCAGATTGGATCTGAAATGGCTTGATTTAGTTGGTATCGAGGGCAGGGCTCCAGACTAACTTTAACCTGCAGTGTGAACGTACAGGGCTCCAGACTAACTTTAACCTGCAGTATGAACGTACAGGGCTCCCGACTAACTCTAGTCTGGAGTCCTGTACGTTCATACTGCAGGTTAAAGTTAGTCTGGAGTCCTGTACGTTCATACTGCAGGTTAAAGTTAGTCTGGAGCCCTGTGCGTTCACACTGCAGGTTAAAGTTAGTCTGGAGCCCTGTACGTTAGAATAGAAGAGAATAGAAATACTTTTATTATACCGTGGGAAATTTGACACTGCAAATCGCTCAACATTTAAACATTTAGACAGGACAGGTCACAAATTAGAATAATAACACAAATCAATCAAGTTGCCTAGGATAAGAGTAGAGTAAAATAGAATAAAAATTAAATAAAATATACAGAAATAAATACAGTTAAAATATACTGAGCAAGGGGGAAGGGGGGGTACAGGTAGTAAAAAACAACAGCAGTGTAAACAATTTGGTCAATATAATTTAACTATCTAACTAAATGAAATATATATTCACAGTATTCACAGTGTCACTTAAGGTGCAGTATGCTTCAGGTAGTGTATTGTCCTCCTTGGGTTCCTATTAGTCCAAGGTCAATGTCTGGCAGCCGTCGCTGCCCCCTGTTTTGGAGCCTGGAGGGCGCTAGTCGCGGCCTCCTGCCACTATTGATCTGCCGCTCTGTGCTCAGTGATGCAGTGAGGCACAGTGATGCATTGTATAGTCTGATGGCTGTTGGAATGAAGGACTTCCTGTGCCGTTCAGTGCTGCATTTGGGTAGTGTGAGCCTAGCACTGAACATGCTCCTCCTGTCAGCCAAGTCTGTGTATAGTGGGTGGGTGGGGTTTTCCCTGATGGCCTGGAGCTTAGCAAGGCTCCTCCTCTCTGCCACCCTCGCTAGAGAGTCCAGCTCCACTCCAACCACGCTGCTGGCCTTCCTGACCAGCTTATCCAGCCTGGTTGTGTCCACTGCTCTCAGTCCGCTGCCCCAGCAGGTCACAGCGTACAAGAAGGCGCCCGCCACCACCGACTCATAGAACATCCTCAACATCCTTGTACAGACATTGAAGGATCTCAGCCTTCTGAGGAAGTAGAGTCGGCTCTTGCCCTTCTTGTATAGTGCCTCTGCATGTTTTGACCCGTTCAGTTTGTTGTCGATGTGCACACCGAGGTATTTGTACACCTCCACCATGTCCACATCAACTCCCCTGATGGAAACGGGGGTCACAGGTGCACTCCTCCTCCTCCCCAGTTCACACTGCAGGTTAAAGTTAGTCTGGAGCCCTGTGCATTCATACTGCAGGTTAAAGTTAGTCTGGAGCCCTGTACGTTCACACTGCAGGTTAAAGTTAGTCTGGAGCCCTGTACGTTCACACTGCAGGTTAAAGTTAGTCTGGAGCCCTGTACGTTCACACTGCAGTTTAAAGTTAGTCTGGAGCCCTGTACGTTCACACTGCAGGTTAAAGTTAGTCTGGAGCCCTGTACGTTCACACTGCAGGTTAAAGTTAGTCTGGAGCCCTGTACGTTCACACTGCAGGTTAAAGTTAGTCTGGAGCCCTGTACGTTCACACTGCAGGTTAAAGTTAGTCTGGAGCCCTGTACGTTCACACTGCAGGTTAAAGTTAGTCTGGAGTCCTGTACGTTCACACTGCAGGTTAAAGTTAGTCTGGAGCCCTGTACGTTCACACTGCAGGTTAAAGTTAGTCTGGAGCCCTGTACGTTCACACTGCAGGTTAAAGTTAGTCTGGAGCCCTGTACGTTCACACTGCAGGTTAAAGTTAGTCTGGAGTCCTGTACGTTCACACTGCATGTTAAAGTTAGTCTGGAGTCCTGTACGTTCACACTGCAGGTTAAAGTTAGTCTGGAGCCCTGTACGTTCATACTGCAGGTTAAAGTTAGTCTGGAGTCCTGTACGTTCATATTGCAGGTTAAAGTTAGTCTGGAGTCCTGTACGTTCATACTGCAGGTTAAAGTTAGTCTGGAGCCCTGTACGTTCACACTGCAGGTTAAAGTTAGTCTGGAGCCCTGTACGTTCACACTGCAGGTTAAAGTTAGTCTGGAGCCCTGTACGTTCACACTGCAGGTTAAAGTTAGTCTGGAGTCCTGTACGTTCACACTGCATGTTAAAGTTAGTCTGGAGTCCTGTACGTTCACACTGCAGGTTAAAGTTAGTCTGGAGCCCTGTACGTTCATACTGCAGGTTAAAGTTAGTCTGGAGCCCTGTACGTTCACACTGCAGGTTAAAGTTAGTCTGGAGCCCTGTGCGTTCACACTGCAGGTTAAAGTTAGTCTGGAGTCCTGTACGTTCACACTGCAGGTTAAAGTTAGTCTGGAGCCCTGTACGTTCATACTGCAGGTTAAAGTTAGTCTGGAGCCCTGTACGTTCACACTGCAGGTTAAAGTTAGTCTGGAGTCCTGTACGTTCATACTGCAGGTTAAAGTTAGTCTGGAGCCCTGTACGTTCACACTGCAGGTTAAAGTTAGTCTGGAGCCCTGTACGTTCATACTGCAGGTTAAAGTTAGTCTGGAGCCCTGTACGTTCACACTGCAGGTTAAAGTTGTCTGGAGTCCTGTACGTTCATACTGCAGGTTAAAGTTAGTCTGGAGCCCTGTACGTTCACACTGCAGGTTAAAGTTAGTCTGGAGTCCTGTACGTTCACACTGCAGGTTAAAGTTAGTCTGGAGCCCTGTACGTTCACACTGCAGGTTAAAGTTAGTCTGGAGCCCTGTACGTTCACACTGCAGGTTAAAGTTAGTCTGGAGCCCTGTACGTTCACACTGCAGGTTAAAGTTAGTCTGGAGCCCTGTACGTTCACACTGCAGGTTAAAGTTAGTCTGGAGCCCTGTACGTTCACACTGCAGGTTAAAGTTAGTCTGGAGTCCTGTACGTTCACACTGCAGGTTAAAGTTAGTCTGGAGCCCTGTACGTTCACACTGCAGGTTAAAGTTAGTCTGGAGCCCTGTACGTTCACACTGCAGGTTAAAGTTAGTCTGGAGCCCTGTACGTTCACACTGCAGGTTAAAGTTAGTCTGGAGTCCTGTACGTTCACACTGCATGTTAAAGTTAGTCTGGAGTCCTGTACGTTCACACTGCATGTTAAAGTTAGTCTGGAGCCCTGTACGTTCATACTGCAGGTTAAAGTTAGTCTGGAGCCCTGTACGTTCACACTGCAGGTTAAAGTTAGTCTGGAGTCCTGTACGTTCATATTGCAGGTTAAAGTTAGTCTGGAGTCCTGTACGTTCATACTGCAGGTTAAAGTTAGTCTGGAGCCCTGTACGTTCACACTGCAGGTTAAAGTTAGTCTGGAGCCCTGTACGTTCACACTGCAGGTTAAAGTTAGTCTGGAGCCCTGTACGTTCACACTGCAGGTTAAAGTTAGTCTGGAGTCCTGTACGTTCACACTGCATGTTAAAGTTAGTCTGGAGTCCTGTACGTTCACACTGCAGGTTAAAGTTAGTCTGGAGCCCTGTACGTTCATACTGCAGGTTAAAGTTAGTCTGGAGCCCTGTACGTTCACACTGCAGGTTAAAGTTAGTCTGGAGTCCTGTACGTTCACACTGCAGGTTAAAGTTAGTCTGGAGCCCTGTGCGTTCACACTGCAGGTTAAAGTTAGTCTGGAGTCCTGTACGTTCACACTGCAGGTTAAAGTTAGTCTGGAGCCCTGTACGTTCATACTGCAGGTTAAAGTTAGTCTGGAGCCCTGTACGTTCACACTGCAGGTTAAAGTTAGTCTGGAGTCCTGTACGTTCATACTGCAGGTTAAAGTTAGTCTGGAGCCCTGTACGTTCACACTGCAGGTTAAAGTTAGTCTGGAGCCCTGTACGTTCATACTGCAGGTTAAAGTTAGTCTGGAGCCCTGTACGTTCACACTGCAGGTTAAAGTTGTCTGGAGTCCTGTACGTTCATACTGCAGGTTAAAGTTAGTCTGGAGCCCTGTACGTTCACACTGCAGGTTAAAGTTAGTCTGGAGTCCTGTACGTTCACACTGCAGGTTAAAGTTAGTCTGGAGCCCTGTGCGTTCACACTGCAGGTTAAAGTTAGTCTGGAGTCCTGTACGTTCACACTGCAGGTTAAAGTTAGTCTGGAGTCCTGTGCGTTCATACTGCAGGTTAAAGTTAGTCTGGAGTCCTGTACGTTCACACTGCAGGTTAAAGTTAGTCTGGAGCCCTGTGCGTTCACACTGCAGGTTAAAGTTAGACTGGAGTCCTGTACGTTCACACTGCAGGTTAAAGTTAGTCTGGAGTCCTGTGCGTTCATACTGCAGGTTAAAGTTAGTCTGGAGCCCTGTACGTTCACACTGCAGGTTAAAGTTAGTCTGGAGCCCTGTACGTTCACACTGCAGGTTAAAGTTAATCTGGAGTCCTGTACGTTCATACTGCAGGTTAAAGTTAGTCTGGAGCCCTGTGCGTTCACACTGCAGGTTAAAGTTAGTCTGGAGCCCTGTACGTTCACACTGCAGGTTAAAGTTAGTCTGGAGTCCTGTGCGTTCACACTGCAGGTTAAAGTTAGTCTGGAGTCCTGTACGTTCATACTGCAGGTTAAAGTTAGTCTGGAGCCCTGTACGTTCACACTGCAGGTTAAAGTTAGTCTGGAGCCCTGTACTTTCAAGTCAAGTCAAGAGTTTTAATTGTCACGGCATACAGGTATACAATGAAATGCGGGTGGTCTTGCCCGCGACGATGTGCAATACAGTGGTACAACATATAATAGAATCCAATAAAAACAACAGTACAATAAACAGGTAACATGGTGTGACATCTCGGTATCTGTACATAGTATTTACAGAGCATATAGGACATGCTAGGTAGCTTTAGTAGTGCAATACACTGTTCCTGTTGTTATACTAATTTAAAGTGGCCTTTCCTCTTGGCCATAAGTGTGCGTGTGTGCGGCATGAGTGTTAAAGTGGCTGCTAGTGTGTGAGCGTGCTCAGCGTGCGTGTCGTGTGTGTGCTTGTGTGTGCTTGTGTGTGGATAGTTCAGTTTCTGTGGCTCTCAATGTTCATTGTTCAAGGCTCTGATGGCCTGGGGGAAGAAGCTGAGCCTAAGCCTCTCCGTCCTAGTAGCTGGGGTTCGCAGGCGTCTGCCTGACCTCAGCAGCTGGAACAGGCTGTTATTGGGGTGGTGGGGGTCTTTCATTATTCTGCAGGCTCTGGATTTGCACCTCTTGTTGTATAGAACCTGCAGGGTAGGTAGCGCAATACCCGTGGTACGCTCGGCTGAGCGCACCACTCTCTGTAGGGCCTTCTTGTCCTGTGCCGTGCTGTTTCCATACCAGGCAGTGATGTTTCCGGTCAAGATGCTCTCTACAGCTCCTGAGTAGAAGGACTGGAGTATCTTCCCCGATACTCTGAACTTCCTTAACTGTCTCAGGTGGTAGAGGCGCTGCTTCGCTTTCTTTACTACTGTGTCTATGTGTGTTGACCATGTCAGATCCTCTGAGATGTGGACCCCCAGGTACTTGAAGCTGCTCACCCTGTCCACGGTGGCCCCGTTTATCGTCAGTGGTGTGTGTGTCTCCTGCTGTCCTCTCCTATAATCCACGATCAGCTCCTTGGTTTTACCAATGTTCAGGAGCAGGCTGTTGTCCTGGCACCAACGTTCCAGTACCTCAACCTCCTCCCGGTAGGCCTTCTCGTCGTTGTCCGAGATCAGCCCCACCACCACCGTGTCGTCTGCGAACTTCACTATGGAGTTGGAGCTGAACTTGGCCACACAATCGTGTGTGTAGAGTGAGTACAGCAGGGGGCTTAGAACACAGCCCTGGGGGGACCCGATGCTCAGGGTGATGGTGTTGGAGGTCTGACCCCCCACCCTGACCGCCTGGGGTCTTTCACTCAGAAAGTCCAGTACCCAGGCGCTCAGGGCGGAGCTCAGACCTAGCTCGATCAGCTTGTCCACCAGTCTGGTGGGGACTATGGTGTTGAACGCTGAGCTGTAGTCAATGAACAACAGTCTCACATAGCCCCCCTTCTGACGGTCAAGGTGGGAGAGAGTGCTGTGCAGTACCTGGGAGACCGCGTCGTCAGTGGACCCGTTTGTCCTGTATGCAAATTGCATAGGGTCCATATCACTGGGGAGGGAGGCACAAATGTGGTCCTTGACCAGCCTCTCGAAACATTTCATGACCACAGAGGTGAGTGCCACCGGCCAAGTTAGTCTGGAGTCCTGTACGTTCACACTGCAGGTTAAAGTTAGTCTGGAGCCTTGTACGTTCACACTGCAGGTTAAAGTTAGTCTGGAGCCCTGTACGTTCACACTGCAGGTTAAAGTTAGTCTGGAGCCCTGTACGTTCACACTGCAGGTTAAAGTTAGTCTGGAGCCCTGTACGTTCACACTGCAGGTTAAAGTTAGTCTGGAGCCCTGTACGTTCACACTGCAGGTTAAAGTTAGTCTGGAGTCCTGTACGTTCACACTGCAGGTTAAAGTTAGTCTGGAGCCCTGTACGTTCAGACTGCAGGTTAAAGTTAGTCTGGAGCCCTGTACGTTCACACTGCAGGTTAAAGTTAGTCTGGAGCCCTGTACGTTCACACTGCAGGTTAAAGTTAGTCTGGAGCCCTGTACGTTCACACTGCAGGTTAAAGTTAGTCTGGAGCCCTGTACGTTTACACTGCAGGTTAAAGTTAGTCTGGAGCCCTGTACGTTCACACTGCAGGTTAAAGTTAGTCTGGAGCCCTGTACGTTCACACTGCAGGTTAAAGTTAGTCTGGAGCCCTGTACGTTCAGACTGCAGGTTAAAGTTAGTCTGGAGCCCTGTACGTTCACACTGCAGGTTAAAGTTAGTCTGGAGCCCTGTATGTTCACACTGCAGGTTAAAGTTAGTCTGGAGCCCTGTACGTTCATACTGCAGGTTAAAGTTAGTCTGGAGTCCTGTACGTTCATACTGCAGGTTAAAGTTAGTCTGGAGCCCTGTACGTTCACACTGCAGGTTAAAGTTAGTCTGGAGCCCTGTACGTTCAGACTGCAGGTTAAAGTTAGTCTGGAGTCCTGTACGTTCATAGTGCAGGTTAAAGTTAGTCTGGAGTCCTGTACGTTCAGACTGCAGGTTAAAGTTAGTCTGGAGCCCTGTACGTTCACACTGCAGGTTAAAGTTAGTCTGGAGTCCTGTACGTTCACACTGCAGGTTAAAGTTAGTCTGGAGTCCTGTACGTTCACACTGCAGGTTAAAGTTAGTCTGGAGTCCTGGAGGGGGTAGACATCAAAGGGCTTTAGTCATCATTTTCACAAAAACAACAACAACAATAGCTCTAACATTTTTGGTAATCCTATGTCAACATATCCTCTTAAAAAAATGCACCATCATTGAAAAACACTATTTACATTGTACTGAATCTGTACATGATTTGTGTTGCAAGATGGCAGTCCTGCAGTGATTCCTCCGCATTGTCAGATGGTAAATGGACTGAATTTATATAACAGCTTTTATCCAACGTGCTTTACAACTTATGCCTCACATTCACCTGTTCACTCACACACCGACGGCGGAGGCAACCATGCGAGGTGCCAACCTGCTCACCAGGAGCAGTTAGGGGGTCTTGCTCAAGGACACTTCGACACACTGCCAGGAGGAGCCAGAATCAAACCAGGAACCTTCCGATTATATCGCCCTGCCTGCCGAGCCACTATGAAAAGCTCCGGGGGAAGCGGCTGGGTGGCGCAGCGGACATTGCACTCGTCACCAACGCAGGAGACACCGGGTTCGACTCCGGCTGTCAGTGTTGCCTCCGGCTTGGGCCAGTCGTCATACTAACTCAATTGGCAGAGTTAGCGGGTGGAAGTCGATGGGTGGTAATCTGGACGTTGTGGACAGCGACTCCTGCAGGTCGGTTGGGGACACCTGCACAGCAGAGACAGGAAATGGCGGGGGTAGTGTGAGCCTCCCACACGTTACACCTCGCCAATGAGAGTCCACGCTGGCAGGTGAAAAGATGTGACAGGCTGCCTCCTCGTGTATCGGAGGGGACACGTGATGCAAGGCTTCTATCCTCCCTACAACCGGCCAGTGGGGGGCATATGCGAGCAACGTTCAAGACAGGGGAGGGGAGAATTGGCACAGCGGGTAATTGGGATGGGAGAAAAATAGAAAAAGGAGAAAAAGTGGATAAAAAAAAAAGAAAAGCTCCGGGGTGATGATATGAACTGACCTTGTAGTACCAGTCATTGAAGTTCTTGGCGCAGGCCTCACTGCAGAAGTCTCTGGTCAGCCCACCCAGCTGCTTCGTCACGCCTCGCTTACACAACTGGCTGCAGTGGTTGCAGGTGACACACTTCAAACCCAGCCGCTTAGCAAAGTCCTGCTTGAACAATAGTTTACAGCCTAAGGTGTGGAAGAGGGCGCGCGCGAGAGAGAGCGAGAGCGAGAGAGAGAGAGAGAGAGAGAGAGAGAAGATAAACATACAAGTGCAATGGAGAAAATGTTTCCTCGACCCCCCTGTGACAACTGATGATACAACAATGTCTTGGGAGTAACTTGGGGTGAGATAGTTTGAAGTCCTCATATTTCAACAGTCAACATTATAGAAGATAAACATACAAGTGCAATGGAGAAAATGTTTCCTCGACCCCCCTGTGACAACTGATGATACAACAATATCTTGGGAGTAACTTGGGGTGAGATAGTTTGAAGTCCTCATATTTCAACAGTCAACATTATGCTTCAGGATATGAACAGCAATGAGTTATAATCACAGGACTCAGACAAGTATTGAGAGAGAGAGAGAGAGAGAGAGAGAGAGAGAGAGAGAGAGAGAGAGAGAGAGAGAGAGAGAGAGAGAGAGAGAGACAGATTAAGGCTTGATACTGTGCTATAAAAACAATGAAGTAGGGTAGCTTTGAGCTTGAAACGAGGAACTCAAGGTGACTTGGCCAAAATGAATTATCTGCTGGCAGAGTGAGGAGAGTCCATGGAATAATAACTATTCCTTCAAAGCACGTTAGTAGCTAATCTATTTTATAATCTGTTTTGCATCTCGGATCATGATGAAAGAGATGGCCAAGGGTGCCTCGACAGTGGTGAGTGGTGGCTGCTGTAGAAGTTCCCCAAAAAAAGACTTGACTATCAAGAGCCAGGACCAGAGCCCTATTAGATTAGATTAGATTAAAATGCATTGTCATCATACAGCACCAGTACAGTACAATCAAAACAAGTTTGGCATATAATTGGAGTGCAAATGTAACAGTGAAGTGCAATAGCAATATAGTATATACCGTAGTATCATTATGTATAGTGATACAGGTATAAAAACCCTATTATTATAATTGTTTTATCCTGGATAGTCTGATCTCACACCTACCCTGTTTCATGTTGTGTATTTATCTATTTATAATTTGTATCTTACTTGTTATATTTGTATTGCTTTCTTCACCATGTTCTTTTTTTTTACTGTGTTTTATTATAGTGACATTTATATGTACAGCACTTTGGTGCAACTACAGTTTTAAATGTGCTTTAGAAATAAAACGTACTTACAAACGTACTAACTCATACTGGTAGGTATGGGATATGTATAGATATAGTATCTATTATGTAGAAATGATAATATGCAGGTATATACAAGCAGTTGTGGATATATATATGTACTGTATATACAGCATTGTTGTACATGTTATCATACACATGTTATATGTGTGTAGACTATAGTTGACTATGTTATCAATCATACACATGTTATTATGTGTTGACTATAGTTGACTATGTTATCCTACACATGATATATATGTAGAGTATAGTTGACTATGTTATCATATACAAGTTATATGTGTTGACTATAGTTGACCTCTGCACTTCCCCTCAGGGGGAATCCCCACTGCTGTTCCATTACTATGCAGAACTCAAGTGAACTTTGTGAGATCAACCCTTCAAGGGCAGAGGGAGCGAGTCACCAGCGATGTGCACTCTATATACAAGTGTAAGTAAACAAACAATTTCAAGATAGTTATAATAAGTCATTGCGCCAATTACCTCCTGGTCGTTGCACTGCCCTACTGTCTGGGAAGGGTGTAGACTAACATTTGCCTCCTCCGATACATGTGGAGTTGCTAGTCACTTAATTTCATGCGACAGCGAGGAGTTTCACTGGGAGAGCATAACGCGACGCGTGCAGAGTAGGGTTGTCACTAATGATTATTTTGTTATTGATTAATCTGTTGATTATTTGATTGATTAATCTAAACGATTAATTTACCAGAAAGATCTACTATTTTACAATTTTACTAGTATCCTCAGGTCACATGGGTAGTTGCCTCTTTGACACCACCTACTGAATACCCAGAGTAGGAGATGAGCCATGAAGTTTATTTATGTCTATAAATTATGTGTAGTGTGGATGCCTACTGTACATGAGTAGGGTGAGTAACCTGCATGCCATTACTGCTTCTTATCTATCGACTCATTATAGCAACTTTATCATCTTGAAAGAATATAACACCTGCCTGTTACTATGACATTTTTATCATTACATACAATGTATCCATGCCTGTAGCTAAATGCTGAAAAACGGGGGAAATAATTTTTTGCTTTAGAAAAAAAAAATTTACCAGCCCAAAATTATAAATAGCTTTTTAGTATATCTCCATGAATTATTATATTGTGTTTTATCGCTCTACTTCACACTATGGTAGTGCTTGTGCCACAGCACAGGAGATACGATAAAATTATATATCTATTTTTTATATATATATATACCATATACATATTTAAATCAATATCTTCCCTTTGAATAAAATAGGCTCAGGAATTAGGATTTTACAATATTTTTGCTAATGAAGTGAAATATTTATTATCATTAACTATCCAGTTAGTTTTTATAGTGTAACTACTTCAAATCATTGCACATACAGAGAGAGAGGGAGAGAGACGGGCTCACCCCCCCCTTTCCTCACTATTGGAACTCTTTCCAGGGTTAGCTTAGTTAGCGTTAGCAGCTAACGTTAGTTAGGTTTTTACCGTGACACGTGGGCATACAGGAATGGCGAGGATATAAAGCATGTTAGACGCATTTATTGGTCCCGTTGCTCACGGATTTTACATAGAAACAGCGCGACTCACAATTGTCACAGGATTTAGAACGCAGGGCTGAAGAGCTAGATGTCATAGCTTCTAAATTGAAGGTGGGGGGTATCGGGCTCAGCCCCTCCCTTCCAGCTGCAGTCGACTGGAGTGACAGCCCTAGTGCAGAGGTTCATGATATCTCCCCCAGATCCACTCCCTGCTGAACAGGCGCCCGGACCGACCAGTAGGAGTCGCTATTGCAACAACCAGGACTGATACCCCACCGGCTTCTTCGCTAACACCGGGATTTTAACCCTAGGGCTCTGCGGTGGTAGGCGAGAGCTTAGACCTCTAGACTACCTACTCTAGAATTCCAAGATAGAAATGTGAGACAATACCGTGCTGCTGTTAAAACTGTAGAGGGAACGAGTGGACGGTGTACCTTCGCTACAGAAGGGTCTCTTGACGCCGGAGAACTTGACGGTTTCGTGGAGTGTCTTCTCCTCCTGGCAGTACTCACAGAACGTCACGATGCAGTGAAGCTTCTTGTAATCCTCACAACATGTCTTACTGCAAAACTGGTACATCTTATCCTGAAGGCAGACAGACAGACAGACAGACAGACAGACAGACAGACAGGCAGACAGGCAGGCAGGCAGACGCGCACACACACACACACACGTGTTCATTTCATCAGTGAAAACTATGATGAAAAATGTTAGTCAACAACCTTCCCCCCCCATGACAATAGCGAGACGATGACTAAATAAAAACAACCCCTTGTAAACAGAAACTAAGATGGAATGTATCAAAGACTTAACGAATCAACACATTTGGCTGATATATATATATATCCAATGACAGACTCACTTTGCAAAATCTGCACAATGATACATTGCATGCTTATGATTAGGTGAGCCATGAGTTGATCTAATGAGCTGTCATCCAAGCTGTGTGTGCGTGTGGAGATCAGAGCGATGCCTGTTGCATACAGAGACATGCCTCAACACAAACAACAAGTGCCATTGGCTACAGAAGACAATGGGCTAGATCCACAAAGAATGGATTGCACGGAGCAAGTTGCACCCTTACTTACAATTCATTATTAATTGAAAATGGGGGACCCATTTCTCTGGTCTGCATCCCCTTAACAATTGTGTGTATTGAGCCGTACTGTATTGTACCCATTCTGCAATCTGTTAATAAAATTTCCATTCAATCAATCACCGTGCAGATTGATTGATTGAATGAAAATTGTATTAACAGATTGCAGAATGGGTACAATACAGTACGGCTCAATACACACAATTGTTAAGGGGATGCAGACCAGAGAAAGACTTACGTCTTGTTTACATCAGGGTCCACCATTTTCAATTCATAATGAATTGTAAGTAAGGGTGCAATTTGCTCCGTGCAATCCATTCTTTGTGGATCTAGCCAAATGTATTCTATATATAACACATTATTAGAACTATGAAACATCTAGAAGGATTGATTATGGTATTGCAGAGTGTTGCAGTTTGCTTTGAAGCAATCCCAGTGATAAATACAGTTTAAACAGAAAGTCACCCGTGAAACCGATCTTGACTTTCAATCAGTAGCTACCTGCTGCTGTTTATTCAGGCAGCAGTCATTTCTAAGAAGCGTGAGGGAGAGGGCAAATATGAATAGATAAAACCACCACGGTCTCATCAGAAAATGTAAATAAAGTACTAATCGACCACAGGAAAAAAGGTAAAAAGGTACATAATGTACTTATAAGTAATATAAATATTGCAACTGGGAGTCGAACTAACAATTATTGTGGTTGTGGGTGAGTGCTCTCACCACTAGACTAAGACACCCACCCAACCTTATACAAACACAGCAATACTATGATTATGATTTGTTTGAATGTTTCCTCTTAACTCATTCGGCGCCAGCTATTAGTTCGGGCCCGCTGTAGCTAGGCAGCGCTTTAAATGATAGGACTGGGTCACCTTGTTTGTAGAGCTATAACTATATTCTATAGTATAGCTATGGATACAATACTATGGCCCATTTGACATCACCTATCCATCGTTCAAAAATAATGAATTTTTCCATCCATATGTTCCCGTGTTATACCGTGGTGAATATAAGTATGGTTTTAGAGCGGTCTAGGGTAATTCATGAAATGCTGAGTTATAGCCCTATACGTCGATTCCACTATAGACGTTGCCATTTCTTGCCTGTATACGCGTGTTGCGGGGGGGGGGTGGGGTTGCCTGGGGCCCTCGGCCGCCGTGGCGGTCTGGTCACCGGGCTGGGGGGGCACCGGGCTGGGGGTCGCGGGGGGCCGGGGGACCATTGAGGCGTGGTGCTTTGGCCTTCTGCAGGGCTTGGGGTTTTCGTGGGCCGGGGGGCCTGGCGGTCGGGCAGGGGCGGGTGGGGGTTCTGGGTGCTCGGCTCCGCGCATGGTGGACCAGGATATGGGGGTGTTCTGTTTCTCGGGGAGGAGGGCGGGAGGGAGGGGTCTCTCTCAGGGGGGTCAGAGCGGCTGAGCTTTGCCCGGTGGGGTCCTGTGTGTTGCGGGGTCGGTGGGCGTGGGGTGGGGCTCTCGGTGGCATGGGAAATAGCGGGCTTGGCTCGGTGGGGGGGGCTCTACTGGACCTGGCCCAATTGATTCAAGGGACCTGTGTTGCTGGGGGCCCGGCTCCGCGCGCATCGGCCTGGGATATGGGGGGCTCCTATGGGCTTAACTGGGGGGGGGGGTGTCGGGGGAGGGGGTGTCGGGGGAGGGGGACCATCGTTTCCGCGGTTTGGCCAGGGAGGGGGTGGTCTTGGATGTTGTGGGGTCGTTGGCCGTGGGGTGGGGTGCTTGGTGGCATGGGAGGCAGCGGGCTTGGCTCGGTGGGGTGGGGGGTGGGGGGGGGGGGGGGGGGAGTACCACCCCTCGCCCCTCTACTGGGCCTGGCCCAATCAAATTCAAGGTACCCGTGTCGCTGAGTGCTCGGCCCCGCGTGGGACGGCCCTGGGATGTGGGGGAGCCCTGTTTCTGGGGGTGGATGGCGGGAAGGGGGGGGGTCCCTCTCATGGGGGTCTGGGAGGCTGAGAGCGGCCGAATTCAAGGGGCCCATGTGGATGTACTGTTGATGTCATTGTAGGTATTGTGTAAGTGTTGTTTGTCTATAAATGTTAATAAAAACTTAAGTTTAAAGAAAATAATAAGTGAATTTCCTTTTTTGCATTAGTAACTTCAGAATCAGGGGAGGAAACTAACTTTTTGGCTTACCAGCCAACTGGCGAGTATCTGATTTTTTTTACCAGACAAACTGATTTTTTACCAGCCAAAAAAAATTGCTAATTGTGATAATTACTTCTTTGTATGTCTTTGTCTAAATTGATTTTCAATCATAGTAAAAATCACACCGTGTCTCTACTCTTCAAAATATTAGGATATCACATATTAACATGAAAGAGGGAACTATTCTGGACTGGGTTGGGCTGAACTAGGCAGTGAAAGATGCTGGGCTGGACTGGACTAGGTTGGACTGGTCTAGGTTGGACTGAGTTGGGCAGTGAAAGAACCAAGCATTTCACTGTAATGTAATAGCTAAATAAAACAACTTGACTTGTTACATTTGCACTCTGGTTGTATGCCAAATGTATTCTGGTTGTACTGTACTTGTGCTGTAAGATGACAATACATTGGAACCGAATCGACAACGCTAGGGGTTCAGCAGGTGTATTCTGAATGCCAAGTATGACAACATCACCGTTGTGAAGGGCATATGGGCGAGTGGTGATATGGGGGGAAACCCGGTAATAATAAAATGTCACTCGGCTGCATTTAAGCAAAGCCGCTCAGTATAGTCCACTATGTTGAATGCGCGTTATGGTAGCTTGTTACATGCTAGGTAGCTAGCCGGCTAATGCTGGTTGACTTGTCATTCTCATCCGACTCGAAGGAGACGCGTCGCATGCTATTGTTCGCCCCCATGTCAGACCGCACTGATATCCGAAAGCGACGACTCTACATGCAATTATTTTCATCCACTGATGTGTTTTTGTCTAAGTTTGTCTACGTTGTCAAGCCGGTGGCAGGAGTCTGTAGGTCCGCGCGCAGTGATCTGTCCACTTCCCCTAGATGGGCGGCATCTTCTAGAAAATGAGTGTTCATTGGAGGAGCTTAGAGCGCATCTGTACAACGATGATGTTCATTGGTTATGGTTGGATTGAGGCGCAAATGGGAGGAATCAAGGGGGGAGTCAGAGTTCGGCTTGTGCCAGTGAGCGAATCAGCAGATTGCAGAATGATTTTTTTGTTTTGTTTTGTAATTACTAGTACTCGCCAGACTGGCGAGTGCTCTTCATGAATTACTCGCCAAACGTAAAAAATACTCGCATTTGGCGAGTAAAGTGGCCTAATTTCCTCCCCTGTTCAGAATGTTATCTTTCAAAAGAGATCAGGCTTGTGTATGTGCTATAAGTATAAAGCTAAGCTTTGCAAAAAAAGTATGCAGTGCTCAAGTTCAAGTAAAACAAATTGCCACTTTTCTGGGTGCCTGTTAACCTCTTAACACATTGCCCGCCAGGCAGTATGCCCATCTCATACCCCTCTCTGTCACCGCTGTAAGCCTATGGAGATGTTTACCTTCTTTGCAGGGCTATAACTTTTTAAATTGTATTGCTATATTGACATTACTATGGCCCATTCAACATCGATTATCTATCGTTCAGGATGTGGGAACGTTATACTTTTTCATTCATACATTGTTGTGTTAATACCTTCTAGAATATAAGTATGTTTTAAATTTTTTCTGCTGTAATTCCAAAAACGCTAGTTATAGGCCGAAACGCATATGATAGATTATCGATTGCCGTTTCTTTCCCATACACGCTATATTAAAAAATTTAAATGTATATAATCGGTATACATTATGCTTCATCATGCGTGAAGGAAAGGGGGGGGGGGGGGTCGTTTATAATTCCTTGATCATCAGTAACGGCTTTATGTAAATTGGGTGGATAATATATTGATCAGACTGATTACAAACAAGGAAACGCACAATCGGGTTGAAAATAACGTTATATTGCCCGTACCGTGGGCCAATGAGACTGGCGGTGAAAGATCCCAATTATACGACGCCGATCGCCTAGGTCCATTTCCGGTTTGTATGGCGCAATAAATGCCGAAATCATATCAATTATTACGTTTAGAAAGCGATCCATATGTACTATAGTGTATGTCGGGAGTCCTGTAACGAGATGTGACTGCCGGAGGACTTTCCTCGATGCACCGATGGCACTTCCTGTTTTTGCGAGTGTAACTCGCCCGACCATCCACCAGGCGGCGGTATTGAGCCGTTGCAGTCACATCTAGGGTCCAGCTAGGGGATCGGGGGTTGGGTGGATGAATTATGAATGCCATGGCGAAAAAATTAAATATTGATCTCAAAAACACTGTACAGCGATCTTGGCAGACAATGCATGGCGGGCAATAACGCTGAACAGCGATTTTGGCGACCAATGTGTTAACACTTTGATCGCCATGGGTTAAATTCATAATTTACCATCCCTAGCCAGCTCTATTTGTCTATGGAGAAGTTCCCCTTCTTTGCAGGGCTATAACTTTTTAAATTCTATTGCTAAATTGCCATTATTATGGCCCATTCAATGTCCTATATGTATTGTTCAGGGTGTAGCAACGTTTAACTTTTTCATTCACATATTCATACTAAAATATGGTCTAAAGTATAAGTATGTTTTTATCGTTTTCTGCAGCTTTCTCCAGAACTTGATTTATAGCTCCAAATGCATTATATTGATGATGAAATACAGTTTGATAGCAATCGGCGCGAGATAAAAAATTTCAACTGGACGTGGTTCTAGAAGTTACTACGCATCATCTGATATTGACCGGATGGGCGAGGGGGCGTTTATAATTCCGTGGGCAGCGTTAGATGATTCATCCAGTGTGGGTCATATGATCATCATAGAAGTTTATATGGAACACGTTAGAATATAACGCTGCAACTCACCGTGGCTTCCTCGCGCCGCTGGCAGATGAGCGTGGAACAGATTTTTTTTCTATTATGGGATGGAGAAATGCCCGATCCATTTCCAGGTTGTATAATAGTATATACGTCCAAATCATGTTTTTCGAGTTATTTGCACCGATCGATGTTCACTGTGTCAAGACGGAGTCTCTCTAACGATAGCGAGTGCCCGGACGACATATGGATGAGCACTTCCGGTTCACAGGGTCATTTCCTGTTGGCGATCTGCCGATCGGCCACCAGATGGCGCTCTTGAACCGCTAGAGAGTTGAGTGGAGCTTTGCAGTGTATCTCAGGGCTCCGGAGGGGAAATATGATTTCGATCCCAGATTTTTGAAATATTGATATCAAAGACGAGTTACGGCGTCTTCGACAGAATGAGCATGGCTAGGAATGACGTCTAAACACGTCATCGGTGACCATAGTGTTAACAGGCACCCAGAAAAGTGGCAATTTTTTCTTAATTGAACTTGAGGATTGCATACTTTATTCCAGGGTAGATGGCAAATGAGCTAATTTCCCAAAAAGTTGGCGTGTTCCTTTAAGGCCTTGTACAGCACTTTGGTAAACTCTGTTGTTTTTAAACATGCTTTATAAATAAAGTTGGCTTGACTTGACAGTGATGTTTATGTGAAATGTGGGGATATTACATAGACTTCATATTCATTCCAAAACTAACTTTTCTGATTTAGAGCTGTAATAAATATATTTGGACGAACACTAATAGCCACATGAGCGCACAAAGTCACTACTTCAATGTCACTGGACCAACTCCAAAGTATCCCTTGATGACATCACAAATTCAAGTCTCTGGTTTACAGCTTAGGGAGACTGTAACTGAGGGGTACAATTCCCTGACTGTATTAATAAGTATTGGTATCATTAAACCACTACCGTCTTATGTACATTATACTGGCCATACCGTACACGAGTATATGATGAGAACACTTCCCCACAATGAATCGGTTCTACACAAAGTTGTATTTAAGTATTTATTGCAGCAAAAGGTACATAATATACTTCTCTATTTTACTTTGAATGCGCTTATAAGGCAAAGGAATGTGCGTAGGCAAATCAATAATGAATGTCCATTCTCTGGTTACGCAGGAGGTAATCATACAACATGAATATTAAGAATTATATCTATGGTACAGCGGGAGATTCTGGTAGGGGGTTCCCACCGGTTGTAAGCCAGCAGGGGGAGGAAATGTTCGAATGCAAAGTCTGGATCAGCGGGGACTCAATAAGCTCCTGCGATGGGAGGCGGTATATTACTCCCTGATCGGCAGACGAAAAGCAGCAGCTGTAATCCCAGTATGCGTGCAGCACAGGTGAAAGCCGGCCAGCCTCTCCAATAGAGACGGGCTCGAGTGATGTTCCTCACGGGTAGATCCCACCTCGAGTGGGGTGTAGACGATTCTTCTCCGCTGCAAACAGCCTGGTCCAAAGCAATAATAATAATAATAATCCAGCCGGAAAGGGGCTCTGCATTCACCGGTGTAGATCCTCCGGTTCGTGGTACTTCACATTAACTACGTTGAACTTGACGTTATTCAACTAAGCGCTGACACTTTACCATCCTATTCGCACGCGGCTATAAGTGCTCTATTTAGACGCACAGTTGCTCACTTCACTTGGTCGTTGACTCGTGATGAAGGCTTTACTAGTAAGGAGCGAACGATACGTTGAACAAACGTATTAAAATAAAACAAGACTATTTTGGGGCAAAACGGGCCCACTTCACAGCACGTTGTATCGTAGTGTGAGGCTTCAACTTGTTACTAAGACTACTGCTGTATCCACCTGCGCCATATTTATATGTTAGGCGAATAAACTAGTACCAGCCTTATTCCTGTCTCGTAGTCTTGGGCAAAGCCGGGCATGTACAGGCATGTCTTGACGGTGGCTTTGAACTCGACTCTGAGGGTATGGCCGCTGGCGCCTGGGGGGCGCTGTCCAATAGGAGAACGAAATATTATGGTCTGTACTAGGTTAAAGGGATATTCCGTGTATATGTACAAAGAATACACAAGGGATATCAAACGATATACAAATATTATGCAATATATATCAATCAATAAATACATATATATATTCGGTTTAATCTGACCCTTTGTAACAGCCGCCTCCTAATTAGTCCCACCTAATTAGATAAGCAGAGGCAGATTAACCGCACTGTCCACTACTCAATGTCCGTTGGGAGGGTAGGCAGTTCACAAAGTCAGGGGTCATGGTCGTCATTAAGCGAGTCGGGGAGCCTTGGCGACTCTATCAGCCTCGCCACGGGTCGGTTGTATGTCCGCCCTTGGACGAGCACTTCTGCCGCTCTGACCTTTCCGTCGGCACCAGTGGTCACTTTGCTTACGCGGCCGGCCGGCCACGCAGCTCGGGGTAGTGACTGGTCTATGGTCATGACGACTGGACGGGATGAAGGGGGGCTTAGGAGGAAACGGGCCTGAGACTGCTTTGATCTGTGCTTGGCTGTGCCTCCTCCTCCTCCGTCTGTTTCTCTTGTTTGCTCTGTACCCCGTCTGAGGAGGGGCCGGTCCCGGCCGCCCCGTCAAGGAGTCGCTTGGGGTGCTAGGTTCGAGGTCAGCTACGTCTGAAGCGCAGCTGAGGGGGGTGGAGTTCCGAACTCCCTCTGGTGCCCACGGTTCTCTCACGGGCCTCTCGCTTAATGTCAATAGCCTCTGCTGTACGAGGGAGTGGCCGGTGTCGCTCGCCTTTGTGTGTAGGCAGCGTGTAGACGTGGGTTGACTGTCAAGTCCGTAGAGGGGGCCCTGGAGCGTCCATCCCAGTCGGGTCTGAACCGCGACTGGGCATCCTTTGGGTCCGATGTGGGCCGCCTCAATTGGGAGAATGAGGTCCGCGTGGTCGGAGCCGATGAGCAGGGTCGGTGTGGCGCCGTCGATAAGCGGTATAGGTAGTTGACGTAGGTGCACATACTTAGCCATCAGCTGTGGGATGGGGTAGGTGTACTGAGACAAGCCTATGTCGTGGCTGGTGAAGACGTTGGTTATACTATACTGCTTCTCGGGCTGGTCCACCGCTGCTATCTTGAAGGAGACCTTTTCACCTTTTATGGTCTTCTGGTCCCTTCTGATGGTGCGTATGGTCATGGTATCTTTGACACCCCGCAGGCCCAACTGGGCTGCTGCGGAAGCGAGGAGGAGTCTTTTCAGACCCATCGTCCAGGACGGCGTAAGTGTCCAGGACCTTGTCCTCGTAGCTCAGAGCACTCGGGGGGTCTGCTTTGAGGAGCACTCGGGGGGTCCCGCTATGCTGGTCAATGTGGAGCACTCCTGTTGGTCGGTTGCCTTGGATCTTCTGGTGGGCTCCGCACAGTGCTGCGCGGTAAGCGGCGCCCGCCTGGGCCGCCCCTGCGCGGTAAGCGGCGCCCGCCTGGGCCGCCTCACGCCACTGGTCAACTTGGACGGGGTTCAGTGTCTTATATTCGGCGCACTGTGCCAGCCAGTGTCCGCCGTCGCAGTAGGTACAGTAGGGAGCGGTCTGGTGGCTCTTCGGTACCGGTGCCACCGCCTCGGCATGGTACATTACCGCGACGGGCCCACTCTGTTGTCCTGGCTGACGCCTGTTGATGTCATGCAGGACCTCCAAGTGGGTGCCACCGCACCTGCTGCACTTCTTCTTCAAGCGGCACTCAGCTGCTAGGTGGCTGCGCGCGCAGCGGCGGTGGTCCTTGATCCACTGACTCACCTCGTCCGTGGTCAGCTTCCCGAAAGTGTCGCATTGGTACAGCCGATGTTCTCCCTCACAGTACTGGCACTCAATCTTCCACTGGTCCTCTTTCGTCGAGGGGGTGTTGTGGTTCCTGTGCTGCGGTACTGATTCGGCTTGGTGCATAACGGTCACCAACCGACGGTTATCTGTTGATCCCCGAGGTCCGAGTCTTGGGCTTGGTCCACTCCATACGAACGTGTCGAGTCGTAGGCTACTGACCTCCCTGGCGAGGAACTCAGATAAGTCTAGGAGGGATGCCTCTGGACCGTTGGGGTCGCGGTGGTCTCTCTGCCGCCTGAAGCGCTCTTGTCGGGCGGGAGGGAGCTTCTCTAGTATCCTCTCTACATTGGAGTTAGCGTACAGTTCATAGATCCCCTTTTCCCTTTGGGACCCCAGCATCCCTACCAGGGACTGTACCTTGATAGGTCATCTAATGCTCTGTTGTCTCTGGCTGGGGGGAGACGGTCAATGTCTCTTATCTCCTGTATCACATAGTCCCATATGCGTCCATAACGTTGGTCGAGGGCTACTACAGCCGCGGTGTATGGGGTAGTAGAGCTGGAATATGCCAGCGCTATATTGTGCGCTCTGGGCACCTTCAGGTGCTTGAGTAGGATAGCATACTTGTACGGTTCATCTGGTACGTCGGACAGCATAGTCTCTAAGCACATTCGTAGCTCTGTGTACTGTGCTCTGTTCTCGTGTGTGAAGTCCGGGAACGTCGGTGTGCCAAGGTACGATGCCATGGATGACTGGCACATCGGTGAGCGTTGGGGGAGAGGCCTCCTAGGTGAGTCTCCTCTTGCGTGTCGTCTTGGGCTGGTACTTGGTGGGTACCGAAGGTCGGGTACCCAGGTGCTGTTCCTCGGGGCTGGCGGTGCGTCAAACTCACCCGTGAGTTGAGTCGGGGGTTTGTAGCGCAGGGCCTCGGGACTGACGTCTGGGCTGTACTGGACCTCCTGGTCCAGAGTACGTTGCTGCTGGTCGGGGCTGTACTGGGCCTCCTGGTCCAGAGTACGTTGCTGCTGGTCGGCTTGACATTCCTCCTCTTCCTCCTCCTCTTCCTCTGCTAGGACCTGGAGTCTTCGGTTCAGTCTCTCGGCGTGGTCTGGTTCTTCCCGGTTGCTGGGTCTCGTATGGACCGGCCGGGGAGGGGGTTCGGAGACGTGGACAGGATCCTCCTGTTGGCGGGGTCCCGGGTCGCTTGGTCGGGTAGGGGAATGCGTCCTAGACCCTTGTCGTGACGATCTCCGGGAGCTCCGTGCGGAGAGAGGGGGTGTCGCCATGGCAACCAATTTGTCCATCAGCTGCGCCTGCAGCCGGTCGCGCTCTGCCTCGCGCTGGGCATTGGCTGCGTCGCGCGCTGCTTCGCGCTGGGCATTGGCGGCGTCGCGCTGCGCATTGGCGCTGGCCTGGGCGGCGTCGCGCTGTGCGTTGGCGGCGTCGCGCTGTGCGTTGGCGGCGTCGCGCTGGGCATTGGCGCTGGCATGGGCGGCGTGGAGCTGTGCATTTGCGACGTCGCGCTGTGCATTGGCGGCGGCGTGCTGTGCATCGGCGCGGCTTCTTTCAATGTTCTCTTCCGTCTGAAGGCGTCTGGTCTCCAGTCTTATGCGGTCGTCTTCACTCCTTTGTTGCACCTGGAAGCGCTCTCGCTCGGTTGCAGAATGTTCGCGCTCGCGCGTCTGTTGCGCTTGAAGTCGATCGCGTTCGGTGGAGGCTGCCAGGGTGGCGATGAGTGCCTGCGCCAGCATCTTGTCCGCTTCGCTGGGGGAAGACACCGGCGGAGGTGATCGGCTTCCGGCAGTGCTCGTTGGAGATCTGTTCTCTGGGCGCGCCTCGAGGTCCGTCTCCTGGGCGCGCTTCTCTTCTGGTAGTGGGTCGGGTTCCGTCCCTGGAGCGCTTTCTTTATCCTGGAGCTCTCCGGGGACTGTCCCGTTGGCGTTGTCTGGGGGTAGAGTCATGTCCCTCCTGGTCCCCCCCGTGAGCTTGGTCAGTTACGTTAGAACCCACTAGGGTCTCTACTGGCGGGGTAGCCTGGTCGGTAGGGTTGGACATAATTTTACTATCCGCTTTAGTTACTTTATCCGTATTTAACTTCCTTTTAAAGCTAGGTATTGGACTGACAACGTAGTCCTCTAGGTGAAGAGGTGGCTGCCGTCTGCGCTCCGGGCGATCTAGCTTAGGAGAACCGTTTGTGGAGTGTTCATCATCGGCCATGTTAATATTAATATTATATTAATATTACGCTAATTCTTATCTCCGGCTCGAAGGACCAATTGTAACTGAGGGGTACAATTCCCTGACTGTATTAATAAGTATTGGTATCATTAAACCACTACCGTCTTATGTACATTATACTGGCCATACCGTACACGAGTATATGATGAGAACACTTCCCCACAATGAATCGGTTCTACACAAAGTTGTATTTAAGTATTTATTGCAGCAAAAGGTACATAATATACTTCTCTATTTTACTTTGAATGCGCTTATAAGGCAAAGGAATGTGCGTAGGCAAATCAATAATGAATGTCCATTCTCTGGTTACGCAGGAGGTAATCATACAACATGAATATTAAGAATTATATCTATGGTACTCTGGGGAGGCAGCGGGAGATTCTGGTAGGGGGTTCCCACCGGTTGTAAGCCAGCAGGGGGAGGAAATGTTCGAATGCAAAGTCTGGATCAGCGGGGACTCAATAAGCTCCTGCGATGGGAGGCGGTATATTACTCCCTGATCGGCAGACGAAAAGCAGCAGCTGTAATCCCAGTATGCGTGCAGCACAGGTGAAAGACGGCCAGCCTCTCCAATAGAGACGGGCTCGAGTGATGTTCCTCACGGGTAGATCCCACCTCGAGTGGGGTGTAGACGATTCTTCTCCGCTCCAACAGCCTGGTCCAAAGCAATAATAATAATAATAATCCAGCCTGAAAGGGGCTCTGCATTCACCGGTGTAGATCCTCCGGTTCGTGGTACTTCACATTAACTACGTTGAACTTGACGTTATTCAACTAAGCGCTGACACTTTACCATCCTATTCGCACGCGGCTATAAGTGCTCTATTTAGACGCACAGTTGCTCACTTCACTTGGTCGTTGACTCGTGATGAAGGCTTTACTAGTAAGGAGCGAACGATACGTTGAACAAACGTATTAGGATAAAACAAGACTCTATTTTGGGGCAAAACGGGCCCACTTCACAGCACGTTGTATCGTAGTGTGAGGCTTCAACTTGTTACTAAGACTACTGCTGTATCCACCTGCGCCATATTTATATGTTAGGCGAATAAACTAGTACCAGCCTTATTCCTGTCTCGTAGTCTTGGGCAAAGCCGGGCATGTACAGGCATGTCTTGACGGTGGCTTTGAACTCGACTCTGAGGGTATGGACCGCTGGCGCCTGGGGGGCGCTGTCCAATAGGAGAACGAAATATTATGGTCTGTACTAGGTTAAAGGGATATTCCGTGTATATGTACAAAGAATACACAAGGGATATCAAACGATATACAAATATTATGCAATATATATCAATCAATAAATACATATATTCGGTTTAATCTGACCCTTTGTAACAGAGACAGTGTCTATATTAACAGACATTGACGTATCTGTCCCAAGATCCTTGGAATAGTACAATGTAAATTCTGTTTCTAGGGTGAATTTATTTAGCTAGGGACATGTGGCCCTCAGAAGTAGAAGAGCACATACACACACACACAAACTCTTAGAAGAACTCTTTTGAAATGTGACTGTGACCATGCGAGTGTCCTCGTGTGTGATTGTGTGTCAGTCACAGAGAGCAACAGGAATGTTTGTTGGGTTGTCTCACCTCCCAATCCAGGGTTTCTGGCTTTAAGCTGAAGGCTCCTCGACAGTAATTGCATTTGAGCTGCACATTGTCATTTGTAGCGGAAGGTGGCGTCTGTCCATTGGTGGCCGTTTGAGTAGTATTCTGAAAAGAGTGAGATTAAGACTTAGAGACACATATGAACAAGGACAGACTGTGCGAACTGGTTTTACACAAAGCCTGTGAGCTGCCTGTGAGCCGCCACTAGGGGCAGGGTGGCTAGAGTAGGTGTGGCTTTTGATTGATTGAACATTTTATTATAAAATGTATTATAATTTTATTAACACAATTGTTAAGGGGATGCAGACCAGAAAAAGACTTTCATCTTGTTTACATCAGGGTCCCCCATTTTCAATTCATCATAACATATATGACATACATGACATACAGATAGACAATACTGCTACATCTATACATTTATGACATACCAGATTTACAAATACAGTATTGTTTGTGATACAAAAAGAGTCTAAAAAAGAGAGTATATACATTTGACGAAGAAACTGACTGAATGAATGAATGAGTGAGTTAGTGATATTGCCGATCATAGAGTTGCTTCACATGGAGAAATGATCTTGCAGCAGACACAAACTATAGAATTTATAATAACAATGACAACAACAATAGGAATAACAACATCATCATCTAGCAATACAGTACACAATAAGGCACAATATAAACAAGGGCTGTGTGATTAATCAAGTTTAAATTATGATTTTGGCTTAAAGGTGACATGCATTATAAATGGGTTTTTTCAGTGTCTAGCATTGTATTATAGTAATAGGAGTTAGTATCAATGTGTCTGTGTCTCTAAATACCGTAATTCCTCTAATAGTAACCCCGGCTTGTATTTGTTTCAACTGTAGCGGATACCAGGCTTGTATTAGGAGGAGGCATGTATAAGAGAGAGGCCTATATTTCTAATTTTCAAACAGATCATAATGAATAAATCAACATTTTGTGTCAGTTTGAACCCAGTAAAATGTACTGGGTTCATTTATTGAAACCAAGTACTGTATGAAATACGGTAGTAAACAGTGCAATTACAGGTGGTCAAAAAAAAGTTAAATAAAGTAAAATAGTGCAATCACAATACTGGTATAATAATAATAATAATAACTTCATTTTATACAATTCTGAGGTAGGCTTACTCTCTTGGTAAACATTAACACCATACCATTATATGGTATTTACTGCACAGCCAGGCCAGCATATAACAACAATAACAAAATATACCCGGCTTGTATTAGGAGGCCGGCTTATAATTGCTTAGCTCAACAGCGCACCCGGTCATTAATAGAGACCCGGTTTTTAATTGAATACCGGTTACTATTAGAGGAATTACGGTACCATATTGGCGGATTGCTCTCATTCAGGTCAGACCATTTTCTGCTCCAGTTAATTAGGTCATTCTGATTTGACTCGCATCGTGACGTAACAAGGCGAGGATGGAGCGGATAGTGATCCGATTGGCTCTGTGGTTGGAGCCAATGCCCGCCCACAATCTACCTAGAGCAGACCAAAGAAGTGCAGTGACTTAGCCTAACTTAAATAATATGAGCAAAACACGCAGGCCATGTGCTGTTCCTGGCTGCAAAGCTGCTAATACGTCTTTGCAAATTTTTCCTGGGGATGAAGTGCTTCGCCAGCAATGGACCAAGTTCGTTTTTGGATTTTTGCAAAGACGAGGGACTTTATGCTTCCGTGATTTCCTGGCTGTTGCTAAAGAAGAAGGGAACTAGCCTGTAAGTCTTTGAGACCGAAAGAAAGCATCGAATCAGTAAGTACATACAGTACGTCGTAATTAGATATTAGCAGTAGGACCTCGTTCATTCATCCTTTTGTGTATTACGGTACTCTTCCGTGTGTGTGCGCCAAGACAGTCTAACGTTAGTGCAAGCACTGTGTGTGTGTGTGTGTGTTAGACGGACTGAGAGAGCAAGCTAGCTTAGCTAACGTTCTTAGCACTGTGCTTCGTTGTATATAATGTAGACCTACTTGTGTGTATTGTGAATGAATGATTATGTTCCTAACTAACGTCGTTAGTACAAGTGCCGTGTGTGTGTGTGTGTGTGTGTGTGTGTGTGTGTGTGTGTGTGTGTGTGTGTGTGTGTGTGTGTGTGTGTGTGTGTGTGTGTGTGTGTGTGTGTGTGTGTGTGTGTGTGTGTGTGTGTGTTAGACGGATTGGGAGAGCAATCTTATTCTTCCGGGCATTTGTTTTCCCAAAATCGTATGGCATGGGTACCTGCTTCGGTATCATCCCTTTGTGGATTGTATTGTATCGAAAACGTATGCTTGAGCCATATTTGTTTGTGTATTAGGTTCACTTTGGCATTAGTAGAGTAGTATGGCCAGAACTATTTGGTGGGTGGCTGTCACTCAAAGCATTCTGCTAGTATGGGCGGAGCCCATCCAAAAATAGCCTGAAATCCTGAGGCTGGAAAATGATGCTTTTGAGTACTTGATAAGAAATATATAAAAAAAAAAAAAAAAAAATTACAGATGTGTTCAATAGACTCACAGGAATTGTGTAAAGTTGCCCAAATAGTACTAGGAATAGCAATGCATGTCCCCTTTAAAGATAGTGAGTATTGTGCTGTATTGCTCTCATTTTGCCTTTAGTAGTTTCAGCACACGTTGAGAGGGAGGAGCCACAGTGCGTTTCTTCCGTTATTTTGATTGATTTCAATATCGATCAAAATAATCGTGATTATGATTTTTTCCATAATAGAGGCAAAAGACGATTCGGTGGTACAAGAAGTGGTACTGAAGTGATACCTGAAGTGTAGGGCCCTATGCAATCCGTTTTTATCTTTTCCTGTTTTCGGATATGAATTTTCCAGTTTTTTTAAGACAAAATTATGTTTTTAACTAACTTTAATAACAGTACATCTGAAAACAGTGCCCAGTGCAGTTCAATGTTCAGTGCCAGTTCAGTTATGATATATATATATATATTTTGTATTCAGTTCAATGCAGTTCAACTGCCAATGCAGTGCAATAACTAAATAATAATTAAATAGTTAAATAATACAAAATAAGTGTTACTATGCTTGAGTAAATTGTAATGAATTGTAATGAATGAGAATATAATTATTGAATTTTTTTGTTTTGTTCTTTGACAGTGAATAACACCATGCAAACATTGAGTAGACGTGAAAAACAATTGAATAAAGGGCAGATTATTTACAGGGGGTTTTGTAGATACAATACTGAATATTTCCATCCGGACACATACAATTTGAAATATAAATATAGAATATAAGGCCTATAAATGACCGTATTATGGCCAAGTCATACACCTATGGATCGGGTCAAATCTCATCTTTCCAATGGCAGAATTCAATCTGGATTTAGTACCACCAGGCGGCTGTAACAGGGCAGCAAAGACTGTGAATGAAATCTACTGTAAGTACGGTTACCTTTTTTTTAATAATGTAAATTGCGCCGCCATTTTTCATCAGATTGAGACACGTTTTAATATTTTTTTTTACATTCACAGAAAGGTAAAGAAACAAACTACGTCCTATTAACGTTCAGGTTTGTTCGACCTGTGAATAATACCTATACAGTAATTACAAAAATAACGTCAGAATTTTCACAGAGGCTGGTGTGAGCTGGGTAGGGTAGTTTTATGAAATGTCGATGTCCATTGAAAGCACTGGGTCTCCTCTGTTTTAGGACTACACCGCTTTCATGATGCATTATTAGCTCGTTTCTAATTTATCCGGTTTCCACCGGGATGCGCCAAGATATTTATGAACTCATATTTCGCTAATAACACATAAAATTAGGGATGTCCGATATTATTGGCATTAAAATGTGATATCGGAAATTATCGGTAAAAAAAAACGAATTTTTATTTTTTACATTTATTTAACCTTTATTTACCCAGGCAAGCAAGTAAGAACAAATTCTGATTATATTTATTGTCAAAAGTATGCCTAATGTTGTGTTAATTCCACAACAAGAGATATGTAATGTTAATTACCTGAAATTATTCCGTTTTTTGGGGGGGGAAACCCTGCATATATCGGTATCAGTTGATATCGGTATCGGAAATTAAGAGTTGGACAATATCGGTATAGGTAAAAAAGCCAATATCGAACATCCCTACATAAAATCATTGGTAAACAAACGTAGTGCTGAAAATATACAATTTGACTGTTGTTTTGATAGGGTTCAAAAAAAGAAAACGCTAAAATATTTATTAACCCTTTAATCGCTGTTGACGCTGGAACACGTCATTCCCCGCCATGCTTATTCTGCCGATGACGCTGGACAGAGTCTTTGATATCAATATTTCAAAAATCTGTGATCGAAATCATATTTCTCCCCCGGAGACATTATATGTACTGGTGAGCCGCTGTCAACTCTCTAACGGTTCAAGAGCGCCATCTGGTGGCCGATCGGCGGATCGCCCAGGGAAGAAACAGGAAGTTGAAGCTGGTGCTCATTTCAATTTGGTCCGATCACTCGCTATAGGTCCCGGGACTCGAGCTCGACACAATGGATAGTGATCCGTTGCCAATAACTCGATAAACAACATGATTTGGACGTATATACTATTATACAACCTGGAAATGGATTGGGTATTTCTACATCCCATAATAGAAAAAATTCTATTCCACGCTCATCTCCCAACGGCGAGAGGAAGCTACGGTGAGTTTCAGCGTTATTTTTTTATGTCTTCTATACTTACTGCTCTAATGATCATATCACCCACACTAGATGAATGATATAACGTTGCCCACGGAATTATAAACGACCCCCCGCCCATCCGGTCAACATCAGATCATACGTAGTAACTTCTAGAAGTACATGCAGTTGACATTTTTTATCTCGCGCCGATTGCTATCAAACTGTATTTGATCATCAATATAATGCATTTAGGGCTATAAATCAAGTTCTGGAGAAAGCTGCAGAAAACGATAAAAACATACTTATACTTTAGACCGTATTTTAGTATGAATATGTGAATGAAAAAGTATAACGTTGCTACACCCTGAACAATAGATATAGGACTTTGAATGGGCCACAACACCAGAGGGAGCTCCACAAATCATGTTAAACCCAGATTCGGCTCAAATAAGGGACTAAACACGTTTCGCAATTATGCCACATCAATGTGGAACGCCCTACCCAAAGCTGTAAAGGAATGTGGATCACTACCCACTTTCAAAACCTCTCTCAAGGGACACCTACGGGAGACTGCAATTCAACACTGGCCCCTGTAAATATCCTAACCCAACCCCCTCCAATGTACAGTCATTTACCTAGTATGGTTTTGTCAATAGTCCAATGTACAATTTTGTTTGTTTGTACAGTGTCTCCTCCCCCCCCCCCTCAATGTACAGTTTTGCTTGTTTATACAGTGTGCCCCCCCCCCCCCAACCACCTCCAATATAAATTACCCAGTATGGTTGTCAATATCCCAATGTACCCAACCCCCCCCACCCAACCTCCTCCAATGTACAGTTTCTACGTCAAATGTATATACTCCCTTTTCTTGACTCCTTCTGTATCACAAACAGTACTGTATTTGCAAATCTGGTATGTCATAAATGTATAGATGTAGCAGTACTGACTATCTGTATGTCATGTATGTCATATATGTCCTGATGAATTGAAAATGGGGGACCCTGATGTAAACAAGACGAAAGTCTTTCTCTGGTCTGCATCCCCTTAACAATTGTGTGTATTGAGCTGTACTGTATTGTACCCATTCTGCAATCTGTTAATAAAGTTTTCAATCAATCAATCAATCCATGGAAATGTCAATTTAGCAATACAATTTAAAAAGTTATAGCCCTGCAAAGAAGGGGAACTTCTCCATGTTAAATAGGGCTGGCGAGGGATGGTAAATTATGAATTTAACCCCGGCGATCATAACAAGGTTTAACTGGGCGTGAGGTTGTTTGTAGAGCTAAATCTATATTTTAAATTATTGCTATGTGTCCATTCTCATTGTCAATTGACACTATAAACCTTCCCTTCAATATGCCATAAAGAAATAATTTTTTCATCAATACGTTCCCATTTTATAGCGTCGTGAATATGAGCGTTATATCGGATTGGTCTAGGCTAATTCCTGCAAAACGAGTTACAGGGCACTAAGCTAATAACATTAAAAAAAAATTGTTTCGGCCATACACAAGCTAGAGATAAAAATCAAAATGCATATGATCGATATCATGTTCCACCATGAATGCATGAAAAGGGGGAGGGCGGGGGAAGTCGTTTCTGATTATTGATTACCAATAACGGCATTCGTTATTGTAGCATCATACGCTGATGAGAGGGTTGGGTATCAGAGCAAGGCCCGATCGGGCTGTAATTTACGTGAAATAGCTCTTACCTTTGGCCGGTTGGATCCCAAAAAGGATTTCCCAGTTATTGATCGACATCTGGTAGATCGATATGTCCATTGGCTGATGCTATATTCCATTATTGCATACTGAATTCGGCGTGGCAAAAACTATTCCAGGCGATCTGATGAAGGCATAGCTTCAGGCTAACAGAAAAAGTAGGCCAGAATGAAAAATCAATAACATCCGGTCTGAAAACAAGGAGTACTCCATTCTTGAGACAGCGCCACTACCAGGATCTGGCCGGTAATGCACTTTTCCGAATCCCAAGAGTAGGGTATATCTGCAGTGCCGCTCTGTGACATTGAATAGGTTATTAAAATGCAATAAAAGCAAAAACGAGTTTACCACGTATATATACGTGGTTGGCCCTTTAACACTTTCAGTGCCGGCCGTGTTTTCCTTTTTAGCCCCTTGAATGCCATCATCCACTTCAATGTTAGCGTTAAAAACGCATAATATATGTTTTAAATTATGGCTATGTGTCTAATCTGCTCGTCGCTTATCAATGACTTGTTTGCAGTCAACATTGTCGAAACGGATTTTTTTTTTTTTTTTTTTTTTTTTTTTTTTTTTTTAATAATCGGTTCATATCCTTTTTATAGCATTTCGAAAAGCTATAATTTTCTCGAAAATGTTCTGAAAATAGAAAGATTCCCTCATAAACGGCATTTATTGGAATATTCTCGAATACACTAGACAGGTTGTCATTTGTCGGCCTATTTATGAATCGTTTTCAAATAAATAGTATATGTGTACTTATGCACGCTATAGAAGCGAGCTGAGAAATCGATTACCTCATTACCTCATTTCCTCAACATCACACACACACACACACACACATATACGGGACAGGCTGTTATCTCAGTGAATACAGCTCTGATTATCCTAAAACTGGTAACATAGACTCCTTACCTTAGATCAGATGTTCTCCAAAAAGATTATTCCAATTCCTGATCGCCATTCCAAATATCGATCGCGTTTATTGATTGATTATTGGCTGCTGTAAATATATATTCCAGGCTGCTTTCCAACTCGCGATCACTTCCATGTTCATCAGATCCCTCGCCAGCACAATGGAGCCAGTAGGCTCCCCCCACACAGATCCACCAGTATAATCGAATGGCCTGCAGTTACACAGGGATATACGATAGGGGGCGGTATTTTCCCATCTGAGCTCCTAGAGGGTCTGCTGTACCAACGGGAGACTCGGTTGATGAAATATGAATTCAGATCGCTAATAAAAAAATCAAACGACAATTAGCGTCGTCGGCACTCAACGGGGGGCATGAAAAGACGACATTACACGTCGCTGGCACTCAAAGTGTTAAGCATGGCGCCCAAACACGTATATATACGTGGTTGGCCATGAATGTGTTAAGGGGTTAAATGCAGTGGCGAATCCTCCTGGAAGCCAAGGGAAGCCAGGCTTCCCCATTAAAATATGAATATGAAATATGAAAACAAAATGAAAAGGGAGCTCCAGTAGCTCACCGCGTATCTCGGCGCTATTTCGGCGTCGGGGACAACCGTGCGCGTCACGGATCTGGGGTACACGAGTTCGACTCCCGGACTCGCCGTATTTTCTCAGAGTGTCTTCCCCCGATCTATACCCCATTCAACCTGTTTCTGTCGGTCATGCTTGACCAGAAAAAGCGATAAACGCTAAACGCTGGTCAAAGTTTAAAAAAAGAAAAGAAAAAAAATTAAGAAAAAAAATATTTTTATATAGTTTACAATCATTATTTTTCATCTCTGTGTTATATATTTATTTTTTTTCTCACTCTCTACACTGTCAGACTCACTGAGGCAGGCTGGCAGTCACTGTGCTCAGTCAGTCACTGCAGCTCAGGCGAGGAGGGGGGTGTCTTTCCCTAGCTTCCACCACGTGATCCATCCAAAACCAATTATTAGCCAATAGGATTCGAGCTTACTAAAGTACTTTCCACATGATAACACTGGTCCCTCTGGCAGAAAAGTACTCTAGCATCCAGATACTGGCATCTAACGTGAGTCACGTGACAACGTCTGAACGTCATCCCCTCGCGGGATTGATTGATTGAACATTTTATTAACAGAGCAGGCACGTTCGAATCCTCTATTAGTGTATCAAACATTTAGCACTTTATTAGCCACTTATTTTTCGCCGGCGGGACATTTACTGAGGACCAGCACAGCACACCACTGTGGATATTATGATTTAACAAATCTATCTGTCCAGGAGGAGCGAGGAGGACCAGTTTATTGGCCAGGTAAGAAGCAGTTTCTAGCTTGGATGCTAAGTTACTAATGTTATCAGGCTAGCTTGGATGCTAACTAACGTGATTGATTGATTGAAAACTTTATTAACAGATTGCAGAATGGGTACAATACAGTACAGCTCAATACACACAATTGTTAAGGGGATGCAGACCAGAGAAAGATTTTAGTCTTGTTTACATCAGGGTCCCCCATTTTCAATTCATCAGGAGAATGGTCATGGTTTATTACTGCAACCCATCATGGGTTGGATGCTAAGTTACTAACGTTATCAGGCTAGCTTGGAAGCTAACTAACGTGATTGAAAACTTTATTAACAGATTGCAGAATGGGTACAATACAGTACAGCTCAATACACACAACTGTTAAAGGGATGCAGACGAGAGAAAGACGTTGGGTCCCCCATTTTCTATTCATATTGACATTTATGACATACACAATATACATGACATTTATGGCATAGGGACATATAGGTATTTAGTACTGATACATTTGTGACATATGCGGTATCCAAATATACAGTACTGTTACTCATAGATCCTGACAGAGTATATACATATGATATGATGGGGAGGGGACTGTACATTAGGAGGGGGTGGGTGGGTGGGAGAGAAATATACATCCGGTGGTGAGGAGACTGTACATTTGGGGCCAGGGGCTCGAATACGCAGTCACTTATTCCTCCATAGTAGCCAGGTTAATTTGGACATACCTGTGATGTTTGTTTGGTTTATTTAATTCTTTTTGATGCGTGCTGTCTTATAAACGCCAAGTAATAGTTGTTTCATGGACCAAGACCACAACAGTCTCCTCTCCTATAGCGTAAAATGTTTTATCTGCTGACAAAGCACAATACCTGTTGGTTTTTAGTTCACTCATTGTTGAGGGAAACACATTGTTAATGACATTGACGGATTGTGAATTTTGTGATTGACTCAAATTATATTTATTTGGAAAAATAAACAGTCACTTTATTTGAAGAGTCAAAACTGTTCTCTTGGCTTTTTTGTTCATAGTAGTAACGCCGCCGAGCCATACTGTACATGGTGACTGCTTGGTTTGACTGGCAGTGGCCGCCGAGCCATACTGTACATGGTGACTGCTTGGCTTAAGTATTTATAAAAAAAAAAAAAAAAAAAAAAACATTTTTTTTATACCTTATTTTTTTTGGCACCCCCTGTTATTTTACCCACGCGACGCCACTGGTTAAATGCCCAAAGATACAAAAAAATAATCTTATCATAAAGTCTGGTAAGGAGGCACCATTGAGCACAATATACAATGATTTAATACCAAGATATTGACAGATCATGTCATATACGGTAACTGGTTTCTCCAACCAGCAACAAATGACCCGGTGTTCACAGGGTGCAAGTGAAGCAAACCCCTATGTGTAATGAAAAGCTAAACAGACTCAAGACCAGTTGGATTTATTTCAAAGGGGTCCGAGTGCTGAATAACTGCTCTGAGCTCACTTGAATGGCTGGAACAAACCAAGTGTGTAGAATCACCCAAACACTAATCCGGGATCAGTGCTCCTGATCCTTAGAGATGTTCTGTGAATATTATAGACGGTGAACAGGGAACCCATGGAAAGGGACTATGCTAGGGATGCACCGATTATGAAATTCTAGGCTGTTTTGTTGTTATTTATTCCCCCTTTCATGCAGACGAAACAAAGACATCTTCATTATAAAAAGAATAACTGAACTGTTTTAAAGTCGTTCAGCCCTTTTGAGTCAGACCTCAAATAAACATTTAGCCAGCGCAAAATTGATGCGACACAGCAGATAAACATCGACCACCACTAGGGTTGCAACGATTAGTCGACATAATCAACGACGTCGATCATAAAAACTTGTCGATGCAGATTTTTTGCATCGATTAGTCTGATTATTATTATTTTTTTTATATATATATTTTTTTTGCACTACCTATCTTTGTGAAAGTGGCTTCTCAGCTCTGGTCCAGCTGAAGACAAAGCAGAGGAACAGATTGGACATTGAGCATGACCTCAGAGTCGCTTTGTCTACCATCACCCCAGACTTTGAGACTCTTGTCAGGAGCAAACAACATCCCCAGTTATCCCATTAGTTCCCTGGGATGTTAAGCTAAGAAGTCTGCTATATATATTTTTTTGTTATTCAAACACTTCCACTTTAACCCATTCTTCGCCAGGCATTGTACCCTTCTTATACCATCCTCTGCCAGCTCTATTTGTCTATGGAGATGTTCACCTACTTTGCAGGGCTATAACTTTTTAAATTGTATTGCTAAATTGACATTACTATGGCCCATTCAACATCAATTATCTATCGTTCAGGATGTGGGAACGTTATACTTTTTCATTCACACATTCATACAAAAATACGGTGTAGAGTATGAATATGTTTTTATCGTTTTCTGCAGTATTTCATAGAACGTGAGTTATAGCCATTTATGCATATATTAGATCATCAAATGCAGTTTGATAGCGATTGACGCCAGATTAAAAACGTCAATTGTACAAGGTCCTAAACGTCATGACTCATCATCTGCTGGTGACCGGAGGGGGGGGGGGGGGGGGGGGGGTCGTTTATAATGCAATGACCGACGTTAAATGATTCATGTCGTATGGGTGATATATAGATCATAGCAGTTTGTATGGATAATAATAATCAAAAACGCTGAAACTCACCACAGCTTCCCCGTAGCGATGGGGGATGATACTGGAGCAAAAAGATCGCTATTATGGGATGTTGATCTATGTGCTCCATTTCCAGGTTGTATAATACTATATACGTCCAAATAATGTTGTTTATCGAGTTATGGCAACGGATCGATTATCCAGTGTGTCCAGATGGAGTCCCGCGAGCGATAGCGAGTGGCGGACGGAATAAGGGTGACACCAAGCACTTCCGGCCCCACTTCCGGTTTGGCAACTCGCCGATCGGCCACCAGGTGGCGGTATTGAAGCGCTGGAGAGTTGAGTGGAGATCTACAGCACCAGTCATGACTCCGTGGGTGAAATATGAATACCATGACGAAAATTTGAAATATTGATCTCGATGACGTCGTAATCCGTCATTGGCAGATTAAGCATGGCCAGGAATGACGTCTTAATCAGTCAATGGCGGAGAATGGGTTAATTTGTATTATTTTATTTATTTATCTTGTTATGAGTGATTGTTGTATTGTTCAAATACATTTTGATTTAAAGTAGCTTAAGATCCAAATTCTAATGTTTCATGGGTCATTATTTTAATTTGCTATGGGATCATCATCATGTTATGTTAACTGTTAAGGCAGAGGGACTGGACAACAGGGTGACATTCACAGGTGTGCAGACTTGAGCATGTGAGGTAAAACATGCATTGAAGAAGGAGCCATGCCCACAGGAAGCAGAGATTGAGGGTGTGACACAAATAATCGTTAGATTAGTCGACTAATAGAATGACAAAAATAATCGTTAGATTAGTCGACTAATCTAAAAAATGATCGACAGATTAGTAGATTACCAAAATAATCGTTAGTTGCAGCCCTAACCACCACCATCAGTGAATGTCATCTTATTTTCCAATAAGAGCCAACAAGGCAAATATCAGCTGATACTGATGTTCGGCCGATAAATCGGGGCATCCCTACAATATGCTTCTGTTTTACAGCTAATTGTGAAAGCGCCTTTTTTATTGCATTATTTGTATGAAACATGCCACAGACATGCTTGGCTGGTCACTATTTTTTATTTATTTTTTTATCTTTATTTCGAACATGTAAATAAATACAAACTAAATAAATAACTAAACAAAAGCAAAACATAACTCAATTTACATGTTCGAAAAGGAGTAGGAAGAAGTATACTTATTTAATCCTACCCCTTTTCCACTACTCAAATGAGTGTACTAATTTAAAACATTTCAAAACAAATATATATATGCAAAACATGAAAGAAAAAAAAGAAAAATTTAAACACCAGTGAATATCAAGTCCCTTCCTCATCCCTGTCGACTATTCCGGTTAGTTTCAGGCAAACATTGCAACAGGAAATAAACTTGTTGTCAAGTTAAAAACGTCTATACTTTCACTTGATGTTACAGTATGTTCCATCTTCAGGCATTTTGAGACCCCTATTTTGTGTCCTTCTAATAATTTTGGTTAATTTAATTAGAGATAGAAAATAACACATGCGACCCCTGAGAACCCCTGAGAGGAAGACAATGGAAACGTATTGTAATGACTGGGGTGCAATGTTATTGATTTTGACTGTCAAAAGAAACTCAGAATGAGTCAACTGGGTGTGAGGCCATACCTGGAACTTTGTGACGCACTGTGAGCTGCAGAAGTTGAGGATGTTTCCCTCTGGCAGAGTGGCCTGGTATTGTGGTAACGATGTCCTCTTACAGAAGTGACACGTGGGTTCTGTGTCTACAGAGAGAGACAGACAGGACTCTTGTTGATGCTCATTACACACAGGGTGGTGAATACAAAACAAAGCAGCAATCTCCATTGAAGATGAGTGGTGTGTCTAAGAACCAGGACTGGGACAATACACTTATCTTCAGATTCAATACTATCGCGATACTTGGGTGCCGATTCTATATCTATTGTGATTCGATTTATATTGCGATTAGATTAGGGCTGGAACGATTCATCGACAACGTCGACCATGAAATGTTGTCGATTTGCATATTCATGATCGGCGCTTTGTATTGTTGTTACTTGTATGTGCCTTTTGCGGTGGGAATGGCAGACGTTCAAAGTCATAACATGCACAACATGTGATCTAACTAGTGCGCAATGAATCACGTTCAAAATATAAATAACTTATCTTAAAACAATATTCGTGATTCTGCCTAGAGCCAGGACTCAACAGTGCGTGTTTCGCTCGCATTTGATAACTTCCGTGTTTCACGTCAACTCCAGCTGGAAGGGAGGGGCTGAGCCCGATACCCCCCCCGCCTTAAATTTGAGAAGCTATGACAACTCTTCAGCCCTGTGACAACTCCTCTCGCGAGTCGTGCTGCTTCTATGTGCAATGAAAACTCCAACTACAATGCGTCTAACATGCTTTACATCCTCGCCATTCCTGTATGCCCACGTTGCGGTAAAAAAAGTAAGCTAAGTTCCAATAGTCTCTCTCTCTCCCTCTCTCTCTGTACGCTCAATGATTTGAAGTAGCGTTACACTATAAAAACTAACTGAATAGTTGATAATAAATATTTCACTTCATTAGCAAAAATATTGTAAAATCATTAAGTCTGCTATAAACAATTTTCCCTCTCTCTTGTGTGTGTGTACATTTACTATAGGTTACTCTTTTTGATATGGATTAGGCTAATTAGCTTTAACAATCCTGATTCCTGAGCCTATTTTATTCAAAAGGAACATTGATTTAACCTCTTAAACATCGGGCAAAAATGGGGCTTCTTTTTATAAAAAAATAAATAATTTGACGATTGCATACCCAAAGTAATTAAAGAAAAATCAAAACCAAACACTGAAGTAAAAGCTTTGTGTACTCACATTTCCTTTTACTGGTTGCCAGATGGTTTTTAAGTTCCAGCTGAGAGGTAGGAGCTGGAAAACATAATGGTTCCATAGTCTGAAGTCTCATGTAGTACAGGTCCAAAGTTTATAAAAATCCCACAGAAAATGTATGTTTTACAATTTTCTTTTAATGTGTGCACCAGTAAAAATTCGGCATGATTATCCAAAATGGCCGTCCGCTGCTATTCATTTCGATGATCTAGTCAAAACAATGGACTTCTTCGTCTTCTTGTGTCACCTTCCCCCACTCCCAGCACATGTCTCGGATCGCTTTCGGAGCAGCTGCTCCTTGGCTATAACGGTGGTCAATCATTTTCGCCATCAGCGGTGACTGGTCAGTTCAGGACCGCTCACAACCGGACGTGGTCCGAATGGCTTGTCAAATGACGCTCGCCGGATGTTTCGTCTTGTAGCGCGAGAATGGAATTGCGCAATAGGTCAAGTGTGGTGATGATCGAAAGGCGGCAAATTCAACTTTCCAACAATGTATTGGTTGATCTGCGAAAATGCAGCCCGGAGCCGACAGACGAGAGCAAAGTGCTGCAACGTGTGCGCGAGGGCGTGACGGCCCGCCATCGGGCCATCCGATGATTAAGAGGTTAAATATGTTTATAGCCTATATATAAAATATAAATTGTAACCGTATCTCCTGTGCTGGCACAAGCACTACCATAGCATGGAGTGGAGAGATAACACACAATACATATAATAATTCATGGAGATATACTAAAAAGCTATTTATAATTTTTGCCTAGTAAAAAATCTCTCTGGCTGGTAGTTTTTTAAATCTAAAAAGTTTTTGTTCCCTGTTTTTCAGCATTTAGCTACAAGCATGGATACATTGTATGCAATGATAAACAATGTCATAGTAACAGGCGGGTGTTATATTATTTCAAGATAATAAGTAGCTATAATGAGTCAATAGATAAAAAGCAGTAATGGCATGTAGGTACATTTTTCTGGTAAATTAATCCTTTAGATTAATCAATAACAAAAAAATCTTTAGTTACAGCCCTAGATTCGATATTACGATTTTTGTTTACTTATTTTAATACTGATAACCTCCGACCGCCACAAATAACCTCCTACCACCAAATAGCCTCCTACCACCACAACAAGTTTAAGAGCCTAAGGAACTCTTGTTTCTTCAACCTTTTCTTTTTCATTGAGGGAGGAACAAGTCAAGATAGTAAAACTCTAGGTCACAACACGCATGCAGTTTGAAAGACCAATTTCTTATACCAATAAAACAGCTAAATGATTCATTTCTACAGTTCCACTGCTTGATGTTAGACAGACAGAAAGAGTGACTCAAGCCTACGTTAGGAGTCCAACTCGAGTACTCACTGAGGATGGAGACGGCAGGCGTCTTGCCCTTGTTCATGCAGGTGACGGAGCAGTAGGAACCCATGGTGCCCGCGGCCCCCATGCTGTGGAGCACTTCACCCGTCTTGATCAGAGTCTTACAGGTGACGCAGCTCGCCAGCTTACTGTGTGCCTGAGAAAGTGAGACAAAGAATAATGACAAATAATGATATAAATAATGAATAAGTATACAGTTTGTATGTCCATTCTTTAACACTTGAATGTTGTATATTGAATAACAATTTGTCTGGTTTGTTTTCCACCAAGACTTCAATAAACTAGAGAATGTCTTAGCAGCATCTCTACACCTTTACCCTCATTGAGATGGATCTCTCAGCCCACCCCCTTATGTCTTCACTGGGATATGCAGATATCAGCAGGGTTTTGGACCCATCACAAATCCCTGGGGTACTCCACAGGTGACCTTCCTAAATCCTGACACAGTGTCATTAATTAGCATTTCCTGTATGATTTGTGTCCTGTATGATAGGGTGGGTTGGCCTTCTCTTGCAGAAAGGCGCAACAAACACTGGAATTTATTTATTTTTAAAGCCCTTATTGGTAAACAACCTGTTTATATCTCTTCACTGTTAGATTGGAATATTGGAACTTATTCAACTCGATCGAATGACTGGATGGTTCTTAGGGCTCCTCAAGTTTGTTCTGAGCTAGGGAAGATGCCTCTAACTCATGGAATGTCCTTCAACTCTCTCTGAAATTGGAGGTTCTCCCTTCCCTTGGTATGTTTAAACGTATGATTTCAGACCATTGTGTGACTACCTGTAACTGTTTTAGCTGATCTTTTTTAATTATTTGAAATGTTTTTATTTTTACTCTGGTGTTTAAATTTCTGTGAATATTGTTTGTATTATGTACTGTTTACATTTTGTACAATCATCGTAAATGAGGGCAACCTCAGAGGCTTACGATTTTAAATAAAGGTTGAAATGAAATGAAATTTCAAAAGTGTATTTAAAATCGATAAGACAAACGATTTTTACATGGATGGATTTTTCCTTCCAACCTACTTATTTGATTTTTCTATTTATAAAGGAGCAAACAGTCTGGGCTTCTTATGGTTTTTCTTTCTTTCTTTAGACCATTGGTAAGTGGAGATGGTTACAGATATAGATGGACAAGACGGAGTAAACTAACCCTCAGCCATGCATCATTCTATTCCAATAGGTTCAGTAAACCATACAGTAGTAGTCCAGACTGAAGTAAACAAACTTGATTTGAACGACTGTGCTAGTGTGCAGTTGTTGAATGATGAATGTGCTAGCTCTGTATAGATGCACAGAGGGCAGAGGGGTGTGCCGTTGTTGAATGATGAATGTGATGGCTCTGTATAGATGCACAGAGGGGTGTGCAGTTGTTGAATGATGAATGTGATGGGTCTGTATAGATGCACAGAGGGGTGTGCAGTTGTTGAATGATGAATGTGATGGGTCTGTATAGATGCACAGAGGGGTGTGCAGTTGTTGAGTGCGAATGATGAATGTGTCGTTACTTTTTGGTCAACTGTGTGACTGAGGAAGCGATTGATCAAACACAGGAACGAACCAACCAATAAACAAAACAATCAACCAACCAACCCTCTTTCCAAGCACCTAGTTCTACTAATGTATATAATACAAGTTATGCAGATTTTTAGATGTGAAGCACCATATAGACTGGCAATTACACTAACTCACTCAATCATTCATTCATTCATTCTTTCAGCCACTCACGATTACCCACTCTGCCCCTAGTGGCGGTGTTGCAATTTGTAGGATTCAAAGACCTCGTCTCCACTGAGAAATGTGTTCTAAAGCTCACCCAGCAGCATTTGTGTAGTTTAGCAGGAATGTTGAAGGTTGCTAATGTTAACACATTCAGCGCCAAGGACGACATATTTCATGTTAACTCGCGCCAAACCCGAGAAAAGTCGGGTTTTAATCATCATTTCTTTTATTCGCTATATCCATTCATAATTCATCCATCCAGCCTGATGTTATTATTGGGAATGGCTCTGAGATCGCAAACGGCCAATACTGCTGCCTAACGTCTTGCGGCCGGTATTGCACATCATTGGAATCCCTCTGGCTTGGGCTGTGCATCGATCTAAGAAGTCCGGTCCGGGTTTTCCTTCTCGGGAATGAGTAACGTTATAACACACGGATTGGGGACACTGGAGCAACGTGGATTCATGTGTTTTGGTGGATAAACGTTGGACACACGACCGTGATCAATATTTGGAATGGTGATCAGATAATTGGATTATTCTTTTTGCAGTACATCATAGACGAGGTAAGGACTATATGTTACCAATCTTGCGTTGATCTGATGATTTTTCCGCCCGCGATCACAGCGTCTGTGTGTGTGTGTGCCGTTGGCTGTGATCAAAGCACGGAGGGGCGGCTTTTCCTCCCCCCCCTTTCGTGCATGCACGATGAAACATAATACCAATAATCTAGCGTTGATTTCAGAATGATTCAATAATCAGGCAAGAAATGGCAACGTGTTAAGTGAATTTCACTAAAGCGCTGTTTGACGGAGTTCCCTGGGATTACACAGGATCACTCTACAACTATACTCATATTCACCACGATATAAAACGGAAATGTATGGATGAAAAAATTCTCAGTTTTTTGCATGTTGACCGGAAGAAACTCACTGACAATCGACGTCGTTATTAGATCCATAGCTATAATATTTAATATAGGTTTAGCACTGCAAACACCGGAACTTATTCCCATTGAACAGAGCGCTGGCACGCAACGGCCCAACGGCCATAGCGACCCCTGGCGCTCTAACTGTTAACACATTGACCGCCAGCAGCAGGGGGCGCTGATCCCCCTTCAGCGTCAGGTCTTTATTCAATGGATATAGTTTTAGAATGCCAAACTTGCGAGTCCTAAAACTATATTTTATATTATAGCTATGGATCTAATAACGCTGTCGACTGTCAGAGAGTTGCTTCTGGTCAACATGCAAAAAAACAGATTGTTTTTTCATCCGTACATTTCCGTTTTATACCGTTTTGAATACGAGTATAGTTTGAGTGATTCTGAGTAATTCCAGGAAAAGACGAGAAAAAGGCATTTTAGTGTAATCCAGTTATCACATTGTAATTTTTCGGCTGATTATCTAATCATCCTGAAATCAACGCTAGATTATCATTATTATGTCTCCTCGTGCATACATGAAATGGCCCTCGTAGCGGGGCGCCCCGCCCCCATGGCTCAGATCGGCTCAGAAAACACACCAGACCGTTTCCAATGAAGTGCAATAGCTCCACAAGGCAGTAGAGGGCGGTGTTGACCGTCTGCCAGCTCAGACACATTCACCAGGGTCTGCAGAGGCTGCAGCCATGAATTATGAATAGATATAGCGAATAAAAGAAATAACGATCATAAAAACGAGTTAACTCGTTTTTGGCGATATTCGCATGGCGGGCAATAACAAGTTAACTAGTTGTTGGCAATTAATGTGTTAACTAATTCCGTGCCAACCACGAGTATAGTCGGGTTAACTCGCCATGCGTTCCATGCCAATCACAAGTATAGTCGGGTTTTAATCGTTATTTCTTTTATTAGCGATATCCATTAATTGTTCATCAATCCAGCCTGACGTTATCATTGGGAATGGGTCTGAGCTCGCAAAGGGAAAATACAGCCGCCTATCGTCTCCCGGATGGTATTGCACATCATTGGATTGCATTGGCTGGGACTGTGCATCAGAAAAAAAACTCCGGTCCGGGGTTTCCCTTCTCCGGTAAGCAGTATCGTGTTACCACATTCACTGGGGAGGCTGGGAGCAGCGTCGATTATGTGTTTTGGACTATAACGTTGGATCAATAAACACGATCAATATTTGGAATGGCGATCAGGAATTGGATTCATCTTTTTGCAGAACATCTGATGTGAGGTAAGGACTCTATTTTACCAGTCTTGGTTTAATCAGATGTTCCTTTCTCCGCCATCGGAGAAACTGTGTGTGTGTGTGTGTGTGTGTGTGTGTGTGTGTGCGTGCCGTTAGCGCTAACTAAGGCACGGATAAACGATTTCTCAGCCCGCTTCTCTAGCGTGCATAATGACACATATACTATCGATAATCTAGCGTTTATTTGAAAACTATTCATAAATCAGCCAAAAAATGACAACGTGTTTTGTGTATTCCACTAAAGGGCTATTATCGCGGATTTCTCTGGAATGACTAGAAATCTCCAAAACTATACTCGTATTCAAAACGGTATAAAACGGAAATGTACCGATGAAAAAACAAGCCGTTTCGTACATGTTGAGTGCAAGCAAGTCATTGATAAGCGACGGGTGTATTAGACCCAGTGTTGTGCTAGTTACTGAAAAATAGTAACTCAGTTACTTTACTAGTTACTCATTTCAAAAGTAACTCTGTTACATTACTAGTTACTTACACCCAAAAGTAATGCGTTACTGTGAAAAGTAACTATTTAGTTACTTGAAGAAGAAAAAAATTGCTCCCATGCAAATACAGATACTCAAAATCGGTTGATCAACTTGACAGTTTCCATTCACATCACTGAACTCTGCTAAGCAATGTGGTCTAGAATAGATAAACACAAATCTGACAAACACAAATGTCCCGACGTAATAAGAAATGCACCGTGCCTAATTGCTCGGGGAGGTTGAGCGCAGGCACATTTAGGTTGCGCGCATGCACGTTTAGGTTGCGCGCATGCACGTTTAGGTTGCGCGCATGCACGTTTAGGTTCTAGGTTGAAAATAAGTGCTTGAGGAACAGCCTTGATATCTGTCGCCGGAGCGTTTCATTATAACCGTCTTGCAACGTTGTTTAAGATATCAATCGTGCATTGCAACGTTAGAATAGTTAGGATATCAATTGTGCATGAAAGGACTATATTTATATTGTTTGATTAGTATTGATGAGATTCCCTGGCAGATTTGTAGTCAAAATGCGTTGATCAACTTGAGTTTCCATTCATTTACATTCACATCACTGCACTCACCAGTGTCGAGATGTAACGTTAGTCCAGCAGCCCCTTAAACATTTTCTTTATCTCATTTCCATGTTGTACTGTATATTCTCTCTCCAAGTAGTTTGAAAAAGTTTTCCGTCCCATTTGCTGTGTGTCGCCTGGTATCATTCTACGCGGGTGGCGAGTGGATTTGGATGAGTCCTGGTAGTTAACGTTAGACTCCAGTATCTTTGAGCCAAAACACAAATGACATAACTAAAACGTTATTTTCTTTTCGCTCGACAAAAGAGAAATACGCGAGTAGGCGCTGGGCGCTGCCATTATCAGTCAGGATCAGGAATAGTAAACAAAACACGCCCCCAGCATAGCGTTTCCCTGCAGCCAGACAGGATATGAGGATAATAATAATAATAATAATAATAATAATAATAATAATAATAATCACTACCGCTCGCTATCAATCTACGCCGTATATAACGCAAATAACGCAGTGACGAACCATTCAGTAACGTAAGTAGCGTTACTGAATTTCAAAAGTAATGCGTTAGAGTACTAGTTATCGCCAAAAGTAACTTCGTTACTGTAACGCGTTACTTTGTAACGCATTAGTCCCAACACTGAATAGCCATAATTTAAGATATAGTTTAAGCGTTCGCAAATATCCCCGTCCTCCCATTGACTTCAGTGCTGGCACGCTAGACCTAATTTGGTCATATGGGCGTGGCTCTGAATGAGTTAACTTGTGCACCCCTAGTCGCTTTTTCTACTTTTTTGAAATATTTTGAGTGTGTGTGTGAGCACAGCGGTGTCTGTGTTTATTATTATTTCATGAAATTGGGTAAATATCTTAATTTTACATATATGTTCATTGTGTGAAAAGCTTATAACATGAAACACTCTAGAAATAGTAGAGACAGATTTAGTGACTCGTTCACCCCTAGTTACTTTTTCTACTCCCATCCACTTCAACGTTAAAACGGCATTTTTAAGCATTTTTAAATCTGCTCTTATTCGTTCAATTCTCTCTATATCTTGCCATCCTTTACATATTCCACGAGATAAGGACCTTGCAATTGCTGGGATGTGCTGTTACCGATGTAAAACTCATGGTGGCGTCATTGCTCCACAGATAACTTTGCCACAATTCAGGGGGAGGTGAATTAGGCTGTGGCGGGCTGCTGGTGATTGAAACTCGGCACACAGGTTTTGTGGTGGTGGGGGGGGGGGGGGGCGAGTGGATTTTCAAGACAGAACCAGAGGCGAACCGGACCGCGCAGTCCGCAGCGCGCCACACGCCGAAAAACAAGACCCCCATAGCCGGCACGCGCCAACGAGGAAGTGTACTGCGCGGATCACCTCTGGTCCTTGTTTCACCAGCGAGCCGAGCCGAATATTCCGGCCGGGGCAGTACATCGAAGCGCCCGGAGCATAATGCAGGTCAGTTGACCACTTGGTAAAGTTTCGCCTCAACTCCGTTTCTGGTCGAACTAGTGAGCGAATCTTTAATATTTTTTTTGATTCATATTCAGAGGTAATTCGTCGAGATATTTCTAATTGGTATTTATCAAAAATAAATATTAGAAATATGGTCAAACAACATTTCGAACCGCTGAGCGCTTCGTAACGTTCGCCTCAACGCCGTTTCTGGTCGAACTAATGAGCGAATCTTTAATATTTTTTTTGATTCGTATTCAGAGGTAATTCGTCGAGATATTTCTAATTGGTATTTATCAAAAATAAATATTAGAAATATGGTCAAAAACAACATGTATCCGTTTCTTTTGAACCGCACTCGCAGTTGACCACTTGGTAAAGTTTCGCCTCAACTCCGTTTCTGGTCGAACTAGAGAGCGAATCTTTAATATTTTTTTTATTCGTATTCAGAGGTAATTCGTCGAGATATTTCTAATTGGTATTTATCAAAAATAAATATTAGAAATATGGTCAAAACAAACATTCATCCGTCTTTTTCGATGAAAAACTCCGTGGTGGTGGGGGGGGGGGGTGACTCGGGGAGCGAGTGAATTTTCAAGACAGAACCTTCGCCTCAACTCCGTTTCTGGTCGAACTAGTGAGCGAATCTTTAATATTTTTTTTGATTCATATTCAGAGGTAATTCATCGAGATATTTCTAATTGGTATTTATCAAAAATAAATATTAGAAATATGGTCAAAAACAACATGTATCCGTTTCTTTTGAACCGCACTCGCAGTTGACCATTTGGTAAAGTTTCGCCTCAACTCCGTTTCTGGTCGAACTAGTGAGCGAATCTTTAATATTTTTTTTGATTCGTATTCAGAGGTAATTCGTCGAGATATTTCTAATTGGTATTTATCAAAAATAAATATTAGAAATATGGTCAAAACAAACAAAAATGTATCCGTCTTTTTCGATGAAAAAACATTTTTTTTCAATAAAAACTGACGTGGTATCAAACAAACACTAATTTAAGTGGTTAAAATTCGAAAATATGTGTAATTTTTTACAGATATCTTGATAATAGGCTATGAATGTTAAACATGGGTAAAAAAGTTTTAAAAATAGTAAACAGTTAAAATTATATGGCTTTAAACATGATGTATCTTTTCCTCTCCCTTAAGCCCAGTGAGCTCCCTCATCGTTAGGACAGCACAAGGGTTTTAAAGAATGGAAAAAATTTAACCAATGTAAAATTATTCAGTTTTGTTAAAAAAAACGCTTTCCTGTGGTTTACACCTTTCCGTCAAAATCAATGGAAATTTAGATGCAAGTGAAAACCGAGAACGGAGGAAGGAAAGTTTGAATCTTCCACCACACACTTGGACATTTTAACAAGAAAACATTCCGGAAGACATAATGCAAGTTAAAATCACAATCGAATGTTAACTCCTTCCTCGCCAATGACGAGTATACTCGTTATTGGCCGCCAATTGTTGGACGCCAACAACGAGTATACTCGTTATTTGATCGTTATTTCTTTTATTAGCCATTTCCATTCATAATCCATCCAGGAAGACTGTGTTACCATAGGGCAGGGGTTCCCAACATTTTCAGGCCGCGACCCCCGAAATAACGGTGTCAGAGAGCCGCGACCCACACTATTATAGGAGATAAAAAGATTTTTTTTTTTAAATTCTTTCGATTTTTCTTTCTTTTCTTTTTTTAAATGGAAATGTATGGTTGAAACATGCATACGTTCAAACACACACACACACTAATAAGCATTGGAGGCTTTTAACCAGGGCCGGACTGGGGAAATCATTCAGGCCAGGAAATATAGTGCAAAATATAACCCCAGTCAGGCCACTTTTTAAGCGGGGGGTCTGGGGGTCCCCCACCAGGATTTTTTTTGTTACAAAGACTTCATTTCCTGCATTCTGGTGCAGGCATTTTTTTATTTGTACCCTTTAACACATTGATTGCCAGCCATTGTACCCATCAAAGTACCCAGTCTTCCACCGTTGAAAGCCTATGGAGATGTTTACCTTCTTTGCAGGGCTATAACTTATTAAATTGTATTGCTATATTGACATTACTATGGCCCATTCAACATCGATTATCTATCGTTCAGGATGTGGGAACGTTATATTTTTTCATTCATACATTCATACAAAAATACCTTCTAGAATATAAATATGTTTTTAACGTTTTCTGCAGTAATTCCTAGAACGTGAGTTTTTTTTGTATTTTATTTTTTTATTATTTTTTAAACAAACACATAAACAAACATGACAACACATGATAAGATATACAAGCATTAGTTGACAGTGCACATCCAATGAAATCACCATTTAGTTAATTGTCTTATACAGGATATACCCTTAATACCTGTTATCTAAAAACCTACACACATATGCTCTAGCTCGTACCCCCCCCCCTCCCGGACCCCCCATTGGATAATCCATCCATTATCCCTCGCTCCTAACCAGACACTACCATTATATGCTAGCTTTTATTTTCTCCACCACTTCTAACCACAATGTCATTTTGGATTCATTGAGACCCAAAATTCTTGCTGTAGATATTTCTTGATAGATCACATCGAGATATGTAATAATCCAGACCTTTCAGCACATTTTTTCCGGTTGGAACCATCGTGATGCTATCAGCTTTTTAGCCACTGTGATACCCGATAAAACCAATCTCTTTAGCTGTGGATGTACTGCACACTCAAAAACATCATTCAGCAGTAATACAGAGGGGTGTACAGGTATATTCCAAGTTAAGAGATTTGATAATTGCTGGGTCACCTCTTTCCAGAATATCTTAACTGGTGGGCAGTCCCAGTACATGTGCATAAATGTCCCCTCGTCCCCATTTGTACATAAGGAGCATTTGGAGTCTTGTATAAGACCCATTTTTTTCAGTCTTATAGGAGTCAAGTATGTCCTGTGAATATAGTTAAGATTGATTTGTTGATGGTCCGGGTTCCTTGATATGAGTCGAACATTTGCCCAGGCTTCTTAATAATAATAATGACTTGGATTTATATAGCGCTCTTCATGAGACCCAGAGCGCTTCACAGAGTCCATTATTCGTTCATACACAATCATACCGGTGGTGGTAAGCTACAATTGCAGCCAGAGCTGCCCTGAGACAGACTCACGGAAGCGTGGCAAATAATCATCGCCTACGGCCCCTCCGACCACCACCAACATTCATTCACATGCATACACATTCATACGAGGCAAGTAGGTTAAGTGTCTTGCCCAAGGACACAACGGCAGTGGGATGGACATGGGCTTGAGCGGGATTCGAACCACCAACCCTTCGATCATTGGACAACCCGCTCTACCCCTGAGCCATGCCGCCCCACCAAATCAAAATCACTTTCCAGGTCTGGTATATCCCTCCTCCAGACGGAGTCTAGGTGGATGGTTTCATACGAGGACGTTAGTAATCGATGATAAAAATCTGAAACAAAACCTCTCGATGTCTCTCTTTCATAGAAGAATTTGTGGTATCTGTGGTGTTCAATTGGTATCTTTAATGGAACACCTTGAGACTTCAAACATAACAATAACTGTATGTAAAAAAGATGTGTGGACTTGGTGAGATTACATTTTTTGCGTATTTCTTCATAACTACAAAAACCCTGTTTGTTAAAAACATCCCCTAATGAGTGTATGCCTTGCTTTTCCCATATAGGGAATCTTAGGTCGTTTTCCAATCAAGAGTGCATTGTTATTGAATAAGGGAGTATGATTATGCCATTTATGTGGGTTAGGATATTTCTTTTGTGTTTCACGCCATATCCGGATCGCATGAGTAATTATGGGGCCATATTTCCGTTCGCAATGCTTAATTGATAGTTTAGTGTATGCTATGTCCTTCAGTCTATGTGGGGCTACTATATTTTCTTCTAATTTTCTCCAGGATACTAATGCTTGGGGATCAAACCATGTTGTCAATGGTCTTAAAGTGTACGCCTTAAAATAGTGGAAAAAATCTGGAAATGCCATACCACCGTCTGCTTTATTTCTCTGTGCGGTGGATCTTTTTATACGTGGTGGTTTGTTATTCCAAATAAATTTGTATGTGGAGGAGTGTAATTTTTTCCAGTAACCCTCTGGAGGGGGTAACGGTAGCATTGAGCTGAAGAAGTTGATTCTAGGTAGTACGTCCATCTTAACTATTGATATCCGTGCCTGTACTGAGTTTTTAAGTTTTGCCCACCTATCAAGGTCGTCTTTGATTTTGTTTTGGATTTTTGTGTAATTGTGCTTCACCGTTTGTCTTATGGTGGGGAATATTTCCACTCCCAAACATCTAAAGTGTTTTACCATAGGTATCTGTTCTGGGAGGGTTATATCTTTTTTTGCATTAGAACGTGAGTTATAGGCCCCGACGCATATATAGATTATCGATTGGCGTTTCTTTCCTATACACGCTATATTAAAAAATTCAAATGTATATGATCGGTATACATTATGCTTCATCATGGGTGAAGGAAAGGGGGGGGGTCATTTATAATTCCTTGATCGTCACTAACGGCTTTATTTAGTATGGGTTGATATATTGATCAGACTGTTTGCAAACAAAGAAATGCACAATCGGGTTGAAAATAACGTTACGGTCCTCTTACCGTTCGCCGATGATACTGGAGGTAAAAGATCCCACTTATTTGACGCCGATCTCCTAGATCCATTTCCGGTTTGTATGGCGCAATAAACGCAGAAATCATATCGATTATTGCGTTATGGAGGCGATCCATATGCACGCCAGTGTTTGTAAATAATACAATCTTTTATTCAACTTCAGCCCTGATCATAACACCACATATTCATTTTATAATTCTAACCCTTTAAATGCCAGCGTGTGTGATGGCATATATTTGCAATATATCAAATGCAAAGTAGATTTTTCTGGGGGGGATTATTACAGACTAGCATGCGTCAATGATTAGTAACAACACTGATTTTGATGGATTTTTGTAAGTGTTCCACCTCCACCTCCACCGCCGCCTGGTGGTATGCGACCGATGTTGCACTCCCTTTGAGACTCTGTATGGGGCTGTGCATCGATGAAATTCCTCCGGGCGGACTTTTCTGTTAGCCTGAAGCATGGAATACTTTTTGGGACGCTGGATTAATTATGCTGTATAGGGTTATGGCGTGTGCCAAATGGACTTATGATCTACCAGATGGCGATCAAATAATTGGAAAATTATTTTTGGAATCCAACCGGCCAAAGGCCAATTTCAGCTTGATCATGCAAGGATTTCATAGCCATACCCGAGATCAGTGTATGTTGTGGTAATAACGAATGCCGTTATTGGCAATCAATTTACATTTACATTTACATTTAGTCATTTAGCTGACGCTTTTATCCAAAGCGACTTACAAGTTCTGTACGACAAGACAGCAAGAAGGGTACAACTCTATCAGCTGAGTAACAATGTTCATCAAGTGTTGCGTGTTACAGTGTAGGTTAGTTTATTAGGACAAGTGCATGACAGTAAGGTTAGTCAGGGTTAGATTTTTTTTTTTTTTTTTTTTTTTTTTTTTTAATCATTTCAGATAATGGTTGAAGAAGTGAGTCTTTAGTCGACGGCGAAAGATTGGACGGGATTCGGCTGTCCTAACTGGGATGGGTAGTTCATTCCACCATTGTGGGGCAAGGACTGAGAATAGGCGGCTTCTCTTTGATGACCCTCCGGGAGCTTGGATAGGAGTAGGTCTGAGGCGGCCAGAAGATGCAGAGCGTAGGGGTCTTGAGGGTGTGTAGTTAGAGACCATTGACCGGAGGTAGGCGGGAGCGGTTCCCTTTGCTGCACGGTATGCTAGGTCGAGGGCCTTGAAGCGGATACGTGCAGCAATGGGGAGCCAGTGCAGGTCCCTAAGAAGTGGGGTGACATGGGCCGACTTCGGTAGGTTTGATATCAGGCGGGCCGCTGCGTTTTGAATGAGTTGAAGAGGCTTGGTGGCAGTGGCCGGGAGGCCAGCTAGCAGTGCGTTGCAGTAGTCGAGGCGGGAGATGACTGTTGATTGGATGAGGAGTTGGGTGGCAATTAATCACGAACAACCGCTTAACGTCAATAAACCAGAAACCAAGTCAAGAAAATACAACAAAGCTCACTCTTGGAGAGATTTCTCAGTTTTTTGAAAAATATTTGAACTATTGTTATGTATGTAACTTTTCTAGCAAAGAGATTTCACAATTTCAGTTTTTGGTTATTGTTACTGGTTATTGGGAGGGCAGGGGGGCCAAAACATGTTTGTCCGCCAAAGGGACTGATAGAAAAAGTTTGAGAACCACTGCTATAAAAAGAACACATCTCCCAAAAATGATATTATGTATCTCAATTACTCATCGCGTGTTGCATAGAATTCCTGAAGACACAAGCCATACTTGATACTCTGGATTATACCAGATACTTTTATATAGTTTTGCCGTTGTTAAAATTGGTTCAAATGAACTTAAATTCATTAAGTATGGCTACCGTTTTTGGATTATTCATGTATTGACATGCATACATTTTTGGTTTAGTGCTCCTTTAAGCCCTGCTTTTCCAACGTTCTCTTGGTCACCAGTACTAGCTAGGAGGCCAAGAACGGTATCGGTGGAAACAAGCTTCAGAGTGCCCCATGCTTGTATCCACAAAAGGGTGCTTATAACCTGTCTATTCAATTTCATATGCCCCCAATAGTTCATCCTTCACTAAAGGAATATATCATCAGCCAATGGACATATCGATCTACCAGATGGCGATCGATAACTGGGAAATCCTTTTGGGGATCCAACCGGCCCACGGTAAGATCTTTTTCACATAAATTACATGCTGATCGGGCCTTGCTTTGATAGGCTAACGCGGTTATTGGTAATCAATAATCAGAAACGACGTCCCCCGCCCCCCCCCCCCCCTTTCATGCATTCATGGTGGACCATGAATACCGACAATGTGCATTTTGAGTTTTAGCTCTAGCTTCTGTAGTGCCGAAACGCTGTTCGATTTAATGTTATTAGCTTAGCGCCCTGTATCTCACCTTCCAGGAAATATACTAGTCCAAATCCCATATAACGCTTATATTCACGAGGCTATAAAATGAGAACGTATTGGGCGGCTACGTGGCGTAGTGGGCAAGGCACTCGCCACGAAATGCTGGAGACGCTGGGCTCGTCAGTTCGAGCCCAGCGCTCCACATTTGCTTTCAGTTTAGCTGGTCGTCCGTACTAATACACATTGGCCGTATTAGGGGGTGGGAAACTGATGGGTGGGGATCGGGCGTTGTGGACAGCGACTCCTACAGGTCGGTTGGTGCGCCTGCGCAGTAGAATCAGGAAGTGTCGGGGGCAGCGTGAGCCTCCCACGCGTTACTCCTCGCCACAGAGATCGAGCTGCGCAGGTGAAAAGATGCGACTGCTGTTACCTCAAGTACCGGAGGGGACTTGTGCTATGTATGACTTAAGGCCTCTGCATGCTACAGAAACTTCAGAGCAACTGCAACACAACATCGGCGCGATTTCAGCGCGGTTGTTTTAGAGGGTCTTGTAGACTGTGTTGCTTGGACGTTGCGTACATGTCCCTCAAATCTAACCTAAACAACCGTTGCGTCGATATTGCGTAGCAGTGATTGGTTGGTTAGCGAATGGGGGCGGGGCTGCTGTAGAATAATATTAGTCCCGCAGAGAATATCATCCTCCATTGTTGTTTCCAGCGTTGACGCTAAATAATTAGCGTCACATAGCTCGCCTTTTTCTGAAAACCCAAGCACATATTGTTCCATAGCATACGCCTTCAGTTGATCATGACAAATCCTCTCTTACCTTGACGATTAAAAAGCCTCCATAATTTAGTAAATAAATAAAGTAGCCAGCCAGCTAGCATTGGGTCTATTCAAAATGCTATCCACATTAGCTACATAGCTAACCAAGTAAATACAATGGTATCCGTCCTGAGTTAACGTTAAATACAACGTTTGCTAGTCGAAATGACTGGACACACACAGGGACAAGTTAAACATCAATCAATTAATTTATTCCAATAGGTAGTTTGAGCTGCATGTGAGCCGAGGTCCTCTCCATTGGAAACTAATGATGTTACGGGTAACGTTAGCTCGAAAAGCAAAGAAAGTTAAGCTGCTAGCAACAGACACTATAACACTTCCGGTCGGGGGTTTTCAAAATAAAAGAGCGACGTCTAAAATCACCGGAAATACGTTTATTTTGTACATTATCTATTGTTAACACAAACCTAAACTAACTTTAGTTAAACTAACATTGCGCGTCGATGTTGCAGAAGCATAAAGGCAGAGTGTCTAAAACACCGTTGCTTTGTCGATGTTGTGTTGCAGTTGCTTTGAAGTTTCTGTAGCATGCAGAGGCCTTTAGTCCACATTGCAGCCGGCTTGTGGGAGGCAAGAAACAGCGTCCGTGACAGGGGAGGGTTGAATTGGATGATACGAAATTGGGATGGGAGAAAATATAGAAAAAATGGGAGAAAAAGTGGATAAAAAAAAATGAGAACGTATTGATGAAAAAATTATTTCTTTAAGCCATTTTGAAGGTACGGTTTATGGTCTCAATTGACAATGAGAATGAACAGATAGCAATACTATAAAGTATAGATTTAGCTCTACAAACAGCATCACACACAATGCAAGTCTGTTTTGAAATGCTGGAGTGAGATTAGACGGCCCCCAATGGCCGGGAATGTGTTAAGGGAAATTAATAGGAGTATAGGAAGCCGCAGTTAGTTTACTTCCTGTTTGGACTGTTCCAGTGTCAAACAACCTTCTGTGTATGAATGAATGAATGAAAACTTTATTTAACAGATTGCAGAATGGGTACAATACAGTACGGCTCAATACATACAATTGTTAAGGGGATGCAGACCTGAGAAAGACGTTTGTCTTGTTTCCATCAGGGTCCCCCATTTTCAATTCATATAGACATATATGACATACATGACATACAGATAGTCAGTACTGCTACATCTATACATTTATGACATACCAGATTTGCAAATACAGTACTGTTTGTGATACAGAAGGAGTCAAGAAAAGGGAGTATATACATTTGACGTAGAAACTGTACATTGGAGGAGGTTGGGTGGGGGGGGGTTGGGTACATTGGGATATTGACAACCATACTGGGTAATTTACATTGGAGGTGGTTGGGGGGGGGGGGGCCGGGGGGCACACTGTATAAACAAGTAACACTGTACATTGAGGGGGGGGGGGGGGAGACACTGTACAAACAAACACAATTGTACATTGAACTATTGACAAAACCATACTAGGTAAATGACTGTACATTGGAGGGGGTTGGGTTAGGATATTTACAGGGGCCAGTGTTGAATTGCAGTCTCCCGTAGGTGTCCCTTGAGAGAGGTTTTGAAAGTGGGTAGTGATCCACATTCCTTTACAGCTTTGGGTAGGGCGTTCCACATTGATGTGGCATAATTGCGAAACGTGTTTAGTCCCTTATTTGAGCCGAATCTGGGTTTAACATGAGGAGTGTGTACTGTAGGTAGAGGTTTATATGGCTTAGCAACTAAATGTTGTTGCAAACATTTAAAGAATTGGAGCCACTGGATGATTGAAATAGATCCAGAGGCCTTTTGTCACAAGTTAGATACAAAGTTCTATAGTTTTCCAATCTGGACATATCCGGACTTTTCAGAACTGCCTAGGAACCGTTTAAATTTATCATTTGCCAAAACAATAATATCTGTAAAAAGGTCAGAGTCAGCCAATAATATCAGTGTTGTGATCTTAGTCCCGCCTACCTGCTTGAATTCCTTAATGCAGTTCTGGCAGCAGAAGCGTTTCTGCTGTCCGTCTAGCAGCAGGAAGTGGTTGGCCGTGGCTCGGCTGGGCAGGTAGTCGCCACACTGCTCACAGCAGTTCATGATCAGACCGTTGGCCATGCGGTACCGGTTGAAGCAGGCGTCGCTGCAGATCTTGTGGGTCACATTCTTGAAGCTCACCTCATGTCGGATCTGTAGAATGGAAGGGGGGGGGGGGGGGCAGGGAGAAGAGAGATTTTAATTAGGGATGTCCGATATTATCGGCCGACCGATATTATCGGCCGATATCGGCAGTAAAATGTGATATCGGAAAATATCGGTATCGGTTTAAAAACAAAAAAAAACAATAACAATATTTGTTATATATATATCCAGTGAAATTATTAGTTACCTGAAATTATTCAGTTTTTTGGACGGGGAAACCCTGCATATATCGGTATCGGTTGATATCGGTATCGGAAATTAAGAGTTGGACAATATCGGAATAGGTAAAAAAGCCAATATCGAGCATCCCTAATTTTAATAGATAAAAACATTTTGCAAAAAAGTTATGAATAGTATCACTATTTCAGTAGGGGACTATGGAGCCTAAAGCAACTACTAAAAAAGCTTGTGGTGCATTCTGCATGCTTATAAATGCTCCATTGTGAGATGCGAGGAGCTGCCGTCCATTTTGGAGTCAACGTTTCATGCAGTAACCATAGAGCTGGAGCTAAAGGCCTGGACTCGGTGGTGAAACTGAGCCCTGGGCAGCCATACTGGTGGATCAGAGAGAGGGAGAGAGAGAAGGGGGGGGGGTGTATGTGACTAAGAGAACAGATTAGAAACAGAAGGGTAAGAGAAGGTGGCAACAGTCAAGAAAAAGGAAGTAGAAAGGTGCAGAGGCTATAGACGGGAGGAGGACGAGGCTGCTTTCTGACCTCAGTAAGCTTGCCACAGACGGCGCACTTGGTTTTGAGGGTAGATTTGGGAGGGTTCTGCTTGTTCTCGTAGGCCCCCAGGCAGCCCGTACTACAGAACTCCTGGAAGGCCTCGCTGGAGTCCACCTGGGCCACAATGGTGCCCTTCATCGTAGTGATGTCCCTGGAAGACAAACACACACAACTCACATGTTTATAGGGCGGTCAGGTGGCGTAGCGGAGATTGCGTTCGTCACCAACGCCGGAGATGCTGGATTCGCATGTTCGAATCCAGCTCCCGGCGTTGTCACCAGCTTGGCAGGCCTTTCACACTAATACAATTGGCAGTATTAGAGGGTTGGAAAGCTGGCGGGTGGGTCCTGGGCGTTGTGGACAGCGACCCCTACAGTTCGGTCGGGGCGCCTGCTCAGCAAGGGTAGGATCTGGAGAGAGGTAGTGCGGCCTCCCACACGTTACACTCTCCCAGTGAGAATCTGCGCGGCCAGGCTGGCTGCCGGCAGGCTGCACATGCGTCGGAGGAAAGCATGTGACAGTCTCCGGCCTCTCGGACCAACAGTAGGGGAAAGTGCACAGCAACCAGGAAGGGTGGGATGGGAGAAAAATCGGAAAAAGAAGGAGGGGGTGCACCATTCTGATTTTGTCAACACGGAATACAACTTCCATTTCAGACCACAGAAGGGCCGACTAGCGTTATTGGACTGTTGCCATCTATATAGCCGTTCCATGTAGGATGATGTTTGGATGGGAGGCCAGTGGTCTGAGGCCATGGTTTTCTCTAGCTGCATAAGCGACACGTTCATTTATCATTTAGACATATGGTCGAGATGGGAGTCATTTGATAAATTTTAACCGGGATCGGGACATGGCGAGAGCCGGAATTAGTCACAGCAACACTATATTATCACAGACATCCAGGTTTGGGGATCCCCCTTTGAACGGCCCATCTAAGGTTTCTCTCCTCCACATCGCCTGTGGTGCTTTTTTCCTATTGCTAGGTTTTTAGTGAGTTTTTCCTTATCTTCATTGGGGAATGCTGGGGAGTGTCACATATTTGGATTTTATGGTGGATCTTTGTTCCTTGATTTATTGTTATGTTTCTTCTTGACTTGTTTAAAGAAGACTTGTGATTTCGGGCTTTACAAATGCATTTTATTTTATTTGAATGAGTTGTTTCAGCTCTGATCCACACGTTTGGGTTCCTCGACTGAGGATAACTTACTTTTTTATTTATTTTTTACCAGTAGCCTGCTCCAGTCAGGGAGGTACAGAACATTATTATAGGCTGTAATTAGACGTGCCTGGCGCGCTCAACTAATAGAAAGAAAGAAAGCGATACCAGTGCAATATGACAAAATGTAATTTAACCATTATTTAACCAGGAAGTCCCATTTAGATACAAGATCTCTTTTGCAAGGGAGACCTGGCCAAGATAACAGCAGCAGTAAAATATACAGTACATCACACAAAACATAAACACAGAGTATACATAACAACAAAAGTGCATGGCTGAGTGTGCTACAGAAGTAATCATCGGGGACCAAAATCACAGAAAGCAACAACACTCTTCCTGCAAGGAACTCTGCAATAAATATAAAAATTCTCCAAGCGAGAACAGGGCATCCCGGTGGATGAGCTGGTGGATGAGCTGATGGATGAGCAGGTGGATGAGCTGGTGGATGAGCTGATGGATGAGCAGGTGGATGAGCTGGTGGATGAGCAGGTGGATGAGCTGGTGGATGAGCTCCTGCAATTCATTCCATGCCAGAGGTGCAAAGTGGGAGAAGGCTGTCTTTCCTAAATTCCTTTGACTGAAGCTATTGCTTCAGATAGTTAGTTATTGTTTCAGACAACACCTCAAGCTAATTTATAACAACGCCAAATCCGCTGCTTGATGGAAATATGGAATGATGCAGCGTACTTACAGTTACCGGTACATTTTCTCCAATGATAAATAAAAATCTATGACAGTGAGTGACCAGCAGGGGAAAATAATGAACAATTACAGCTCAGATGCAGAAGCTTGATTTGAAGTCACTCAAAATGCACTTTAGGGGCGGCTGGGTGGCGCACCGGACAAGGCGCTCGTCACCAACGCAAGAGACACTGGTATCGAATCCAGCTGTCAGCGTTGCTTCCGGCTTGGCCGGCCGTCATACTGGCTCGATTGGCAGCGGGAGGGAAGCCGGTGGGTGGGTCTGGGTCGTTGTGGACAGCAACTCCTACAGTTCGGTCGGGGCGCCTGCACAGCGAGGGAAGGATCTAAGAGAGGTAGTGTGACCTTCCACACGTTACACTCTCTCAGCGAGAGTCCGCGCTGCCAGGTGAAAAGAAGTGGTGGGCTGGGTACACATGTGTCGGAGGAAGCATGTGATAGTCTCCGCCCTCCCAGGCCGACAGTAGGGGGTAGAGTGCGCAACGACCAGGAAGGGGATTGGTAATTGGCATAACGACTAACATTGGGAGGGGAGAAAAACGGAAAAAGATAATAAAAAAATAAAAATAAATGCACTTTAAACCTTTGTGTGTCGATTGTACTACTACTGTACCGAGAACCAATTCACTACCCCAAATTACTGAGATGCGATTTCACACAGACTATTATCAGATCTCTATGTTTGCCGAAAGATATGGTAGGTAATTAGCACTGGTATTTTTACATTACATTCATGTAGCCAGTGTTGTAGTTAGGGCTGCAACGATTAGTCGACATAATCGACGACGTTGATCATAAAAACTAATCAACGCCGAATTTTTGCGTCGATGCGTCGTATACATTTTATTTTTAGTTTTTTTATTATATATATATTTTTTTGCACTACCTATCTTTGTGAAAGTGGCTTCTGAAGACAAAGCAGAGGAACAGATTGGACATTGAGCATGACCTCAGAGTTGCTTTGTCACCCCAGACTTTGAAACTCTTGTCAGGAGCAAATGTAACCCAGGGTTCAGATTCATAACTATTTAGTCATAGGGACATAAATAGTTAATGCTATTAGGTAAGAACTTTCTAGAACGTAAAACATTCTAGAACCAGCGTATGATGTCATGATAGAAGGTTCTGGAACCTTTGTGATGTCACCATATGATGTCATAATAGAACGTTCCGGAACATCTTGGATTCCTATAAAAACAGGAGATTCCAACGCCATCCCTCTCTTCTCCTCGACATCCGAACAACCAGCACTGACCAGACGGACTGGACTAACCAACAGACTGAAACCTGCAATTCTAAACCAGCATCCCGGAGCAGTCCAGACCACCCATCACCACATGTGCCCACGCGGGACGAGGTGGTGTGCCGGACCGATACCCGATGGCGAGCCAACCCCGGAACATTTGATATAACTCAAGGCTAATGCCAGCCTGATGTGAATACCCCTGATGCTCAACTCTTGTTACACCAACAGTCCGGTAGGATTGAACTGAACGAGACTACAAGGACTTCCAAGGGTGTCGACCCCGTTCACCTTGTGTTATTTTAATATTGTATTTTGTATTTGATTTGATTTAACTTGATATATGGGTACGGATATTCTCCTATAAGGGGGAATTAAAGGGTAAATGCTTAATCACAGTATGATGTCATAATAGAACATTCTAGAACATAGAACCTTCTAGAACGTTTGTGGTGATGTCATAATAGAACATTCTAGACATATTGATTATAGCTGAATCACTGATAGTTCTCCTGTAAAGAAAGGTGGTTTAAAGGGCAAATTCACCTAATAAGGTATTTGCATTCCCTGATAAACTAATATAGATTTACCGATGATAACCTCAGAGACGTCTGAACGAACCTCAATGTGTTGATCCAATCGACCTAGGCCTTGATATCGACCTAACCCTCCCGCAAGGAGAGGTTACTGAAAAAACCTAAAAGGGATACTTCAAAGCATTACTTGTACTTTACGTCTGTATGTATTATTACTGTTTAGCTAGCACGCTTTTAATTAAAACACCAGTTATTGTTATAACTCTGCCTCTGGTCTACTATTCTTTTAATTGTGCATATTACTCCTCTCCTCATTCGAACCTAGAACTGTGCCCGTGGCGAACAGCTGTTACTGTTAGTGACACAAGTGCTACACAAACAACATCCCCAGTTATCCCATTAGTTCCCTGGGATGTTAAGCTAAGAAGTCTGCTAAGAAGGATATATATCACGCTCAACATAGGGGCCCCCCAGGGCTGTGTTCTGAGCCCCCTCCTCTACTCCCTGTACACACATGACTGCGTGGCACAGCGGAACAACAACACAATCATCAAATTTGCTGATGACACAGTAGTGGTGGGCCTGATCTCTGCCAACGATGAGAGGGCCTACCTGGAAGAGGTAGAGAATCTGTCACAGTGGTGTCAGGAGAACTGCCTCTCCCTGAACGTCAGCAAAACAAAAGAGATGATTGTGGACTTCAGGAGGTCGGGGGTCAAGGACTACAGCCCCCTCAGCATCGACGGGGCACCGGTTGAGAGAGTGAACAGTTTCAAGTACCTCGGAGCCCACATATCCGAGGACTTGACATGGACCACACACATTGACAGTGTTGTGAAGAAGGCACGACAACGCCTCTACTTCCTCAGGCGCCTAAGGAAGTTCCAAGTCAGTCAGAAGATCCTTAAGAACTTCTACTCATGTACAATAGAGAGCATCCTGACTGGCAACATCACCTCCTGGTTTGGGAATAGCACTGCACAAGACCGTAGCAGACTACAAAGAGTGACACGTTCAGCCGAACGCACAATTGGAGGGGGGGTTCCCACCCTCCAGAACATTTACAACAAGCGGTGCAGGGGGAAGGCTAAGAGAATCATCAAGGACTCCAGCCACCCGAACAACTGCCTCTTTGAACTGCTGCGGTCAGGCAAGCGATACCGGAGTCTTAAGGCGAGCACAGAAAGACTCAGAAGAAGCTTCTATCCCCAGGCCATCAGGCTGCTAAACGAACAATAAACACTATGCAACAACCATCAAATGCACACAGCACACACCCACACGCACACACTCACTTAAACAAACAACACACTGCAGCACCCACTCTCCACACTTTAGATCACACAAACACACTTTATATTTATTGATAAAGGATTTGCACTACAACTCGTACACCTACTGTAAATTGTACCTAAATTGCACCTCATCCCATTTATGCCTTGCACTATATAGTATTGTATATTAGTACACTGCATAGTATTGTATATTATATGGTAACTCAGTTACGTCTATTCTGCATCGAACATTGTACATGTCTATACTGAACACTGTGACCTCATTTTTTTACTTCTAATTTACATGCTATACTATGTTATTTTATTTCATACGTATCTTGTCTTGCACAGTCTCTGGAGCGTAACAGTAAGAAGCATTTTGTATAAAAGTATTCTGTACTTCTGTATGACAACTATTAAAGAAACTTGAAACTTGAACTATTATTTATTATTATTATTATAATTTTATTTCATTGTGTTTTTAGCCCTAGTTGCACTTTTGTTGCAACCCCAGTTATCCCATTAGTTCCCCCAAACTTACTGTCGGTCTGTTATGTTAAGCTAAGAAGTCTGCTAAGAGCCCGGAAAAGGAGCCGCGCCCACAGGAAGCAGAGATGGAGGGTGTGACAGAAATAATCGCTAAATTAGTCGACTACCAAAATAATCGTTAGTTGCAGCCCTAGTTGTAGTACTTGAGTCCAGGACTGATTTTCAGGACTTGTGACTCGACTTGGACTTGAGCACTGATGACTCTGACTTGGACTTGAGCATTGACTGCATTCGGACTTGGAAGGTAGAGACTCGGACTGGGACTTGATAAATACAGTTATATATATTTTTTTTGTAATAGGCCCTAATCATTTGGCATAAGATATTGATGGCTAGTGGTAGTGCATTTGTTTGGCTATTGTGTCACAAAGTAAAATAAACTCTCTTTGAAATGGTGACCGCTGTGTCATTTATGTTTAATGTAGACCTTTTTTTATTTGTATGTCAGCTCTTTGACTGCCAGAGTGGAGTGGACTCAACCTTTATGACTTGGACTAGGGTAATGGGGACTCGACTCGGTCTCGACTCTGGCTCTTCTTTGGTGACTCGACCTTGAGATTTTGTGACTCGACTACAACACTGCATGTAGCTTACCCTAAATAATAACCAAACAAGTATGATATCAGCTGGTGCAATCTGGTAATAGAGCCAGAGCTTATCGTGACATAATAATGGATGTTTCTGAAATCAAGGCTTGTTTTGAAGCAACAGAAAGCACCCTGGCCATGTTATCATAAGCCGTTAGCTGGTGTCTACCAAGAGAGGTTATTGGCAGCTTGGCCTGAATGCTCTTTGAAGCTCCCAACATTTACTGTGTAGTTGCCTTCATTTAGGATAGATGGGATTTATGACAGCTGCTTCTCCATTCTGGTCATCATTAAATGTGACGTAACGTTAGCGGCGAAGCTTCCACAATGCTACGTTACAAGGTAGCAAATGGCTTATTCTGAAAGGTCGACATCACAACCCAACCTGCTGTCACTGGCTGAGCCGTTACTGTTGTTCTTCTTCTATTGGGTGTACCAGCAGTCGCTTAAGTCACATTTGTGAATATGAGGTGCTATTGTGTTGGATTCTTGTGTGATACTCAAATCGGCATCCTGTGGTGGCTAGAGGACGAGGCAGCAGCCTGCAAGTTTACCCCGCGACCGAACAAAACGGCCATCCGACATTGCCATTCTGAGAACCCCTTTCTAGCTCTTGCTAGCGGGGCTAAAATAGCCTTTAGCTCATAGCAGTTTTCAAGTCCAGACTCGTCCAAAACGTTGCTGTGTGAGCTGAAGGAGACATTAACTCATTGGGCGCCATACCCGAGATATCTTGCGATCTATGAAAAAAGACTGGATTATTTTGGAAAGGGCCGATGTTTAGCGTGTAATAGCGCACAAACTACATAGAAACTATGTAGAAATTAACTGGTTAGTCAGTAATGGACTATGAACAATGCCCGTCAAATGAGCCATACTATTGTCTCCATAGCTATAATACAGAACACACAATGCAAACATCACTAAAATGGTCAATAACGCTGGCGCCAGGCAGTACAGATGGGGAATGTGGGTGGCGCCCAATGAGTTAAAAGGCAATTTTTTTTATTGAAATCGTGCTTTGAAGTGTCTGCTTTTTGCATGTACCAGTCATATGCCCACAGAATATGCTACTGCGTTTTTCAGCTTTGGACCAGATGATTTGTGCAGCATTTTCACAAGTTAGAGGAGAGAGGAGGCCACGATGGGACTCATGATGCAAAGACAGACTCAACAGAGAGGTTGTAACGATGGGACTCATGATGCAAAGACAGACTCAACAGAGAGGTTGTAACGATGGGACTCATGATGCAAAGACGGACTCAACAGAGAGGTTGTAACGATGGGACTCATGATGCAAAGACAGACTCAACAGAGAGGTTGTAACGATGGGACTCATGATGCAAAGACTTAAATTATTAATAATTTTTATGAAGTTTTTTTCCCTTTACGAGTAATACACGATCACTCGAGTATAGCATGCGATCAATCGATCTGGCTTTTTCTAAAAAATGCCCATCCCTAATTGATGCATAATGTTTATTGAGACTGGGATGATGTCTACATGAGTCAGTAGCCTTCACAAAGTGATGTTGTATGTACAGTATGTGTTTGAAATACCTATTCTGAACATCTGAAATCTTGCCCTTGACAAATACCACCCATATTGTAATAAACAAAACAAAAACTAATACTGAAATTAATAAAAACGAAATAACTAAATTATATAAAACTATTACATTTGTATTTATATTATATATATATATTGAAAATACAAAACTATAAACAACCCTATAACAACCCTAGCTACTATCCACCTCACTGGCCTCCAGACTATTTGGATCACTATTCCAAGCTCCCCAACAACACCTAGACAGCTCTCTATTCCACTGCCGCCTGGTCTCCCTCAGTGTGGCGTCACTCAAGAGCACAGATGCCAGAGATCAGTTGGATTAATGGATCCATATATCAATCGTTATTTTACTGGTGGCAGGTGTGTGTGTGTTGACACTGGGTGGAGCCACCATGCAGGAACGTTGCAGCCCCCCCCCCCCCCCCCACACACACAGGGGAAACACTGAGACAAAGAGCAGAAGTCTTACTTTTTGCACATAGTGCAGCTCTTCTTGGGGGCGGGCTTGTGAGAGAAGGCAGAGAGGCAGGTGGTGGAGCAGAACAGGTGTGTGGATCCTTTGCGCTGGTAGGCCGTCTGGCCTTTCTTCAGAGGTTTCTTACAGTTGGCACAAGTCACCTGGAATTAATACATCGATGAATCATTTAGTGCACAGGTTCTTAAAACTATTCCTTCCTGGAAGTGGGGACGGACTTAGCCCTGTAGGCGTAGTAACAGAGCACACAGTGTACCTCTCACCTACATTTTACATACTATTATAAATACCAGAGATTGTATACGTTTTTATTATATGGTGCAATAAAAAGGCAACCGATGCATTTCAATCAAGAGGAGGCCGACGCCAGACAATACATTTGAATGGGACTTAATGGGGGAAAAGTACAGCGGACTCCATCAGAAATCAATCTAGCAGCGGAGCGGGGTTGGGATGTTGGTCCTGGGGTGGGGGGGCGGGAGTGGGGGAGGAAATGTCTTTTGTGGTATTTGTGATAATATAATGTTTTTATTTTTATGTTCTGTATTTATTATTTTAGTTATTTCTATTGTCATTATTGTTATTGTTAGTATTATTGTCCTGTGAAGTCATGTCTATTAACACTTTGGTTGCCTAAGGTTAAATTAATGATATACCATAGATTGCCAGCGCTATTTGTCTATGGAGAAAGTCCCCTTCTTTGCAGGGCTATAACTTTTTAAATTCTATTGCTACATTGCCATTATTAGGGCCCATTCAAAGTCCTATATGTATTGTTCATTGTGTAGCAACGTTAAACTTTTTCATTCACATATTCATAGTAAAGTATGGTCTAATGTATAAGTATGTTTTCATCTCTTTCTGCAGCTTTCTCCAGAACGTGATATATAGCCCCAAATGCATTATATTGATGATGAAATACAGTTTGATGGCAATCAGCGCGATATAAAAAATTCCAACTAGACGTACTTCTAGAAGTTACTACACGTCATCTGATGTTGACCGGATGGGCGAGGGGGCGTTTATAATTCCGTGGGCAGCGTTATACCAATCATCTAATGTGGGTCAAATGTTGATAATATCAGTTATTATCGAAGACGGTAACGTTACACGCTGAAACTCACCACAGTCTCCGCGCGCCGTTGGGCGATCATCGTCGAGTAGAAATTTTATCATTATGGGATATATTATTACCCGGTCCATCTCCAGCTTGTATAATGGTATATACGTCCAAATCATGTTGTTTATCGAGTTATTGGCAATCGATCGCTATGTAGTGTGACGAGCTAGAGTGCCGGAACCTATACCGAGTGCCCGGAAGTAATATGGCCGACCAGCAAAACCTCTACTGCGCTTCCTGTTAAGCGGTTGCGCCGATCGGCCACCAGATGGCGCTCCTGAACCGCCAGAGAGCTCAGTGGGTCCTGCTGGTGGATCTCAGGCCAGCGGAGGGACATTATGAATCCGATCGCAGATTTTTGAAATATTGATATAAGGACGCTGTACAGCGTCCCCCGGCAACTTTAGCATGGCCAGGAAAGACGTCTGGGTCCCGGCACTCAAAGTGTTATTATTATTATTATTATTATTATTATTATTATTATTATTATTATTATTATTATTATTATTATTATTATTATTATTATTATTATTATTATTATTATTATTATTGTATTATGTGCCGTCATGTTTTGTTTTAAGAAGAGAAATAAAATAAAAAATGTGATAAAAAAAGAAAATAAATACTCTCTTATCAGACTACTCTATCAGAATACTCTCTGGTGGCGCACCACGTTAACTCACTCAAGGCCAAACCCGAGATAGTCGGGGTTAACTCGCCATGCTCTGGGCGCCCAACCAGAGAAATCTCGGGTTTTAATCGATATTTCTTTTATTAGCGATATCCATACATTTTTCATCCATCCAGCCTGACGTTATCATTGGGAATGGGTCTGAGCTCGCAAAGGGCAAATACCGCCGCCTATCGTCTCCCGGATGGTATTGGACATCATTGGATTGGATTGAGTGGCCATGTGCATCAGGAAAAAAGTCCGGTCCAGGGTTTCCCCATCTCTGGCAAGCAGTGTCCACATTCACTGGGGAGGCTCGGAGCAGCTTTCGATTATGTGTTTCGGACTATAACGTTGGATCAATAAACACGATCAATATTTGGAATGGCGATCAGGAATTGGATTAATCTTTTTGCAGAACATCTGATGTGAGGTAAGGACTATTTTACCAGTATTGGGTTAATCAGATGTTTTTTTCATAGCGATCACAACGTCTGTGTGTGTTTGTGTGTGTGTGTGTATGACGTTAGCGCTGACCCGGTCATGGATAATAGATTTTTCAGCCCGCTTCTCTAGCATGCATAAGTACACATATACTATCGATTCTAGCGTTTATTTGAAAAGATTCATAAATCAGCCGAAAAATGACAAAGTGTTTTGTGTATTCCACTAAAGGGCTATTATCGCGGAATTTCTCTGAAATTACTAGAACTCTCCGAAACTATACTCTTATTCAAAACGGTATCAAACGGAAATGTACCAATGAAAAAACAATCAGTTTCGTACATGTTGACAGCTAGCAAGTCATTGATAAGCGAGGGGTGTTTTAGACCCATAGCCATAATTTAAGATATAGTTTAAGCGTTCGCAAATATCCCCGACCTCCCATTGACTAAAGCTCTGGCACTCAAGGGGTTATCTGGGCAAAGGGGCGTGGCACCCAATGTGTTAAAGGTATGGTTTCCTTACACAGAAAAGATAGTCCTTCTGATAAGTTACATCACTGCATAACTCATAAATGTTCAGACAAGCTTCATTTTTTGTTATTTGTGATACTCTGTATCCACCCAATTCAACTCAAAGTTATTGCTGGATTTTCTAATTTAGTTGTGGGTGTCCAGATTTGGTACATTTATAAGAGCTGGGTGATAAAATAATGATAATTATCGCGATATATTTTTCCTCTATATAAATATGAAATGTGGTCAATAATAATTTTTAATTAATAAATAAATAAAAAGAAAATGTTCATTAACACTTTGACTGCCATGAAACGTCTTTTCACGTCATTGCTGGCCATGCTCAAGTTGCTGGGGGACGCTGTACAGCGTCCTTATATCAATATTTCAAAAATCTGCGATCGGATTCATATGTCCCCTCCGCTGGCCTGAGATCCACCAGCAGGACCCACTGAGCTCTCTGGCGGTTCAGGAGCGCCATCTGGTGGCCGATCGGCGCAATCGCCAAACAGGATGTTGAATAGAGGTTGTCATGACGACCGTAGTACTTCCGGGCGCTCGCTATAGTTCATGGGACTCTGGCTCGTCACGCTACACGGTGATCGATTGGCAATAACTCGATAAACAACATGATTTGGACGTATATACCATTATACAAGCTGGAGATGGACCGGGTAAAAATATATCCCATAATGATAAGATTTCTACTCGACGATGATCGCCCAACGGCGCGCGGAGACTGGGGTGAGTTTCAGCGTGTAACGTTACCGTCTTCGATACTAACTGCTATTATCAACATTTGACCCACATTAGATGATTGGTATAACGCTGCCCACGGAATTATAAATGCCCCCTCGCCCATCCGGTCAACATCAGATGACGTGTAGTAACTTCTAGAAGTACGTCTAGTTGGAATTTTTTATATCGCGCTGATTGCCATCAAACTGTATTTCATCATCAATATAATGCATTTGGGGCTATATATCACGTTCTGGAGAAAGCTGCAGAAAGAGATGAAAACATACTTATACATTAGACCATACTTTACTATGAATATGTGAATGAAAAAGTTTAACGTTGCTACACAATGAACAATACATATAGGACTTTGAATGGGCCCTAATAATGGCAATGTAGCAATAGAATTTAAAAAGTTATAGCCCTGCAAAGAAGGGGACTTTCTCCATAGACAAATAGCGCTGGCAATCTATGGTATATCATGAATTTAACCTTAGGCAACCAAAGTGTTAACACTTTGGGTGCCGGGAAACGCTTAAACACGTCATTCCCGGCCATGCTCAAGTTGCCGAAGACGCTTTACAGCGTCTTTGATATCAATATTTCAAAAATCTGGGATCGGATTCATATGTCCCCTCCGCTGGCCTGAGATCCACCAGGAGGACCCACTGAGCTCTCTGGCGGTTCAGGAGCGCCATCTGGTGGCCGATCGGCGCAATCGCTTAACAGGAAGTGCCATAGAGGTTGTGCTGGACGGCCGTATTACTTCCGGGCACTCGCTATAGGTCCCGGCATTCTAGCTCGTCACAATACACAGCGATCGATTGCCAATAACTCGATAAACAACATGATTTGGACGTATATACCATTATACAAGCTGGAGATGGACCGGGTAAATCTACATCCCATAATGATAAGATTTCTACTCTACGATGATCGCCCAACGGCGCGCGGAGACTGGGGTGAGTTTTAGCGTGTAAAGTTACCGTCTTCGATACTAACTGCTATTATCAACATTTGACCCACATTAGATGATTGGTATAACGCTGCCCACGGAATTATAAACGCCCCCTAACCCATCCGGTCAACATCAGATGACGTGTAGTAACTTCTAGAAGTACGTCTAGTTGGAATTTTTTATATCGCGCTGATTGCCATAAAACTGTATTGCATCATCAATATACTGTAATTCCTCTAATAGTAACCGGTATTCAATTAAAAACCGGGTCTCTATTAATGACCGGGTGCGCTGTTGAGCTAAGCAATTATAAGCCGGCCTCCTAATACAAGCCGGGTATATTTAGTTATTGTTGTTATATGCTGGCCTGGCTGTGCAGTAAATACCATATAATGGTATGGTGTTAATGTTTACCAAGAGAGTAAGCCTACCTCAGAATTGTATAAAATGAAGTTATTATTATTATTATTATTATTATTATTATTATTATTATTATTATTATTATTATTATTATAATACCAGTATTGTGATTGCACTATTTTACTTTATTTAACGTTTTTTGACCACCTGTAATTGCACTGTTTACTACCGTATTTCATACAGTACTTGGTTTCAATAAATGAACCCAGTACATTTTACTGGGTTCAAACTGACACAAAATGTTGATTTATTCATTATGATCAGTTTGAATATATATAGGCCTCTCTCTTATGCAGGCCTCCTCCTAATACAAGCCTGGTATCCGCTACAGTTGAAACAAATACAAGCCGGGGTTACTATTAGAGGAATTACGGTAATGTATTTGGGGCTATAGATCACGTTCTGGAGAAAGCTGCAGAAAGAGATGAAAACATACTTATACATTAGACCAGGGATCGGCAATAGGCGGCCCGCGGGCCAACATTGGCCCGCCAGCAATAAATTCTGGCCCGTCAGATTATTTTGAGAATATGATATTTATTTGACGCGCGGGAAATTTTCACTCGGGACGCCAGGGTGTCTTTTATTGTGAAGCTGTATCTATCTACCGGCAGTCATCAAAAGCATGTCTGTCACTATAGCCAATTGAAATGCTAGAAATGGTCAGGTGGACTGGGAGAACCAATGGAATAGTCCCACCGGGCCCAGCGTCTATTTCCCTAACGCACTTTCACTTCCGCGTTCGAGATGAGACTCGCGAGCGAGTTGAAGAAAACAAAACAAACATCTTTGGATAGCAACAGGGAAATATAACGCTTCTTTTAATAAACAGGAGCCATACTTAAAATACGGGTTTATCGCAACAGGTCGGTGATTCTTGCGTGCCGAGCCGACGTCCTCTCTGCATAATATGTGGCGACAACAACAACGAGGCAAGTTGGCAGATGAAGTAGCTGCATTCAACGCCAATCTGGAATTGGAGGGCGGCGAGTGGATATGACATGTTTCAAACATTAGCAGGGATTTTGGAGGACTTAACAACAAACAAGGAGGTATGGTGAGTCGTGTTTTCATGCATTCTGATCCGTTCATCACCCGCCGGTGCCGCGGTGATCTGCAACAGCTGAGAGCTGTTCATGAATGAATGGATGAGTGAGAACTTTGTTTGGCGGATTGCAGAGTGGGTGCAGTGCAGTGCGGCGCAGTGCACACGGTTGTTGGGGGGATGCAGACCAGAGAAAAACGTTTGTCTTTTTTCAATATCAGTATATTAAATTAGCCATTGTTTTTGATCCTGGCCCGCCAAGCAACGGCTTGGGGAAAATCTGGCCCGCGGCCAAACCTAATTGCCGACCCCTGCATTAGACCATACTTTACTATGAATATGTGAATGAAAAAGTTTAACGTTGCTACACAATGAACAATATATATAGGACTTTGAATGGGCCCTAATAATGGCAATGTAGCAATAGAATTTAAAAAGTTATAGCCCTGCAAAGAAGGGGACTTTCTCTATAGACAAATAGAGCCGGCAACCTACGGTTGATAATGAATTTAACCCATGGCAGCCAAAGTGTTAACACATTGTGTGCCGGCCGGATATGACGAATTATCGCTTGTATGCCAGCACTTCAATCAATGGGAGGACGAGCACATTTGCGAGCGATTAAACTATATCTTAAATTATGGCTATGGGTCTAATACACATGTCGCTTATCAATGACTTGCTTGCAGTCAACATGTACGAAACGGATTGTTTTTTCATCGGTACATTTTCGTTTTATACCGTTTTGAAAAACGGAAGTTTTTGGAAATTACTAAAAAAAAAAAGATTCCGTGATAATAGCTCTTTACTGGAATACACACAACACGTTGTCATTTTTCGGCTGATTTATGAATCGTTTTCAAATAAAGGCTAGATTATCGATAGTATATGTGTACTTATGCACGCTAGGGAAGCGAGCTGAAAATCGATTATCTATGACCTGGTCAGCGCTAACGTCATATACACACATATGAGACACGTTGTGATCTGCTGTGAAAGAAACTCTGATTATCCCAAGACTGGTAAAATAGATTCCTTACCTCACATCAGATGTTCTGCAAAAAGATTATTCCAATTCCTGATCGCCATTCCAAATATCAAATCGTGTTTATTGATACGTTATGTACTCGAAACACATATTGCACGCTGCTCTGAGGGTCCACACTGAATCCAATCGTCTCGGGTTACATGCCTGAGAAGTAAAATGTGGATTCCGGGTTTTTTTTTCCCCCATGCATTTAGGGCTGGGCGATATGGCCTAAATATGATATCACGATATTTTCTGACCTTTCGGCGATACACGATACACATCACAATGTTTTTCTTTTTTCCCCCAAACAATTCATTATGAGGCTTACCAAGACAGTATTTGAGTTTGCAAGCTAACATTAAAGACAAAATAAAATACCCATGCATTTAGCATTTTTATATTATATTTAGATTATTGGATTATTAGATTATATATTGCATATATTTAGCAATGAGATATTATATGATTTAGATATGAAATATGATGAATTGAAAATGGGGGACCCTGATGTAAACAAGACTAAAGTCTTTCTCTGGTCTGCATCCCCTTAACAATTGTATGTATTGAGCTGTACTGTACCCATTCTGCAATATGTTAATAAAGTTTTAAATCAATCAATCAATCAATCAATCAATCAATAGCATTTTAGCATTTATATGAAACTACTGTATATTTGTATGTCTCTAAATGTTTTGATGAATTGAAAATGGAGGACCCTTATGTAAAAAAGCTGAAAGTCTTTTTCTGTTCTTCATCCTCCAGTCCACTGTTGTATTGAGCTGTACTGTATTGTACCCATTCTGCAATCTGTTAATAAAGTTTTCATTCATTCATTCATTCAGACGGCAAACAGAATAATTTTGATTGACAGTTGAGTCTGCCAATTACGTCACACCGCTTGCACCCGCCCTGCTGTTCTTAGCACCAATCGACAAGCGCGTATTCATGTTTTACTTCCGCTTTTGTCCGCCATTGATTTTGACGAGAGCTCAATAACATCAACATAACAACGTTAGCTCCCCGCCGCCGCCGTTTAGCTTTTAGCTCTGCAGGATGACTAAACGAGGCATAATGATTTTACTGCAACGAATGTTATAATAAAAGCCTTTCCATACATCTGTCTGATTGAAAACTTTATTAACAGACCGCAGAATGGGCACAACTTACTCAGCACGGGCTGAGATATGAACCGAGTAATGCTTGCTATCTATCTAGGTTGCTATGTTCGGGTAAATACGCTGATGTTATTGAACGTGTAACTATATAACGTTAATGCCACAAAACGAATCCATTTGTTAATCATAAGTAGTAACTTTGATGCAGTAGTGTGTGTGTGGGGCGGCGTTGTTCAAAAGTTTGAGCGTGTGGACCAGATTGACGCGACACAATCCTCTTGGGCAAAACATCACGATATCCACGATACGTTTAAAAAGTGTATCGTTAATGAACTGTGCCCGATATTTATATAATATAGTCATATCGCCCAGCCCTACATGCATTTCCATTGAGTCCAATCCAATGGGTGCATTACCATCCGGGAGACGATAGGGGGCGGTATTTTCTGTTCGACCTCATAGACAGTCCCAATGATAACGTGAGGCTGGATTGATGAAAAATGAATGGATATCGCTAATAAAAGCAATAACGATTAAATAACGAGATCTCTCGTCGTTGGCACTCAGTGTTAAACTTAACAGAAATAATTATTTCATGTATATCGAGATAATTATCGATATGAAATTTTTTATTGTGATAACAAGCCCTACCGTGGCATGTAATGTACTACTGGTATCACCGACTACCGCAGCAAGCCTAGCTGTTTTGCAAGCTGTGACGTACAGGCGTAGAGGCAGTTCTGAGTAGAAGAATGGGATTTACCTTGACTGTCCTGGGCGGTGGCTGCTGGGAGCCTGAGGAGGAGGACTGGCCAGGAGGTTTAGGAAGGGAGGTGGCAGGAGACGGCGAATCCACTCCTGTCTGCTTCTGGTTACGGGGGAATGAAGCTGACTGGGAGATCCAGGAGTCTGCAGAGGGACAGAGAAATACACAGAATATACACTGGTTTCTTCAAGAGTCTGCAGAGACAGACACAGAATACACACTGGTTTCTTCAAGAGTCTGCAGAGACAGAGAAATATACAACACAATATTAGTGTTGGTGGTGGGGGGAGGGGGGGGGGTCAGTCTTGTGATATGGTTTCAACTTTCTCTAAACCTTTAGAACTATAAATCGTTAAATCCATTAGCCAAGCAAAAAGACTCACACGATATACAAACTTTGTAACACAAAGGTTAATAGCAAATCTAGAATCTAATCTGTCGAACTGCCTAGTGCAGGGGTGGCCAACCCGGCTCTTTGCCCGTCAATGTGCGGCTCTTCCATCCATTAAAAAAAAGAAAAAAAAAAAAAAATATGTCACTCATTCCATAAGGACGTAGAATAAACATTTACAATTTTTTTTTAAATGGTCCATTTGCATGTTCTTGGTATCTGAATCTAGGGACATATATGGATCAGTGTCAGAAATAGTGTGTCTGTTACTAGGCTTGAGTAAATTGTAATGAACCAAAGGAGAATATCAATTCTATTTAAAAAAAAAATATCTTTGACTGTAAATAACACCATGCTAAAATTTACCAGACCTGAAAAATCTAAGCAAATGAATAAAGGGAAGATGATTAAACAGAAGGTTTTGTAGATACAGTACTGAATTCTGCCATCTTTTTTATAATGTAAATTTCTCCACCATTCTTCATCATATTGCAACACCGTTTTTTGCAAGACGTTCACAGAAAGGTAGAGAAACTAACTGCGTTCTGTTTTATGGCAATAACGTTCAGGTTTGTGGGAGATAATCCCAAAAAATAAGAGAAATTAAAAAGTAAATCCAGAAGTCAGATGATTGACAGGGGCTGGTGTGAGCTGGGTAGGGTAGTTTTTCGAAATTTGAAAGCCCTGAGTCTCTTCCTTCAAAAGACTACACTCACTTTTGGCTGTGCCACTTCCTCCTGTCAATATGCGCCGGTTTCCGAGCCCTGAGTCTCTTCCTTCAAAAGACTACACTCACTTTTGGCTGTGCCACTTCCTCCTGTCAATATGCGCCGGTTTCCGACTCAATGCCCTGAGATTTCTATAATCTTATATTTCACTAATAACAGTTAAAATAATTGGTAAACAAACATAATGCTGAAAATATACACTTTTACTGTATATCTCGGGCTTAAGAGGTTAACCCTGTGAGGCCCAAATTAAAAAGAAATTAGCAACTTCAGAGGCCAGAGGGTGGGACATATAAACACATTTACTATCAAATAGCATTGTGAGGATGAACAACAGGACCAATTGACTATACATGTGCTTAAAGGGGAACTATCTTATAAATGGCTTTTTTCAGTGTTTACCATTGTTTCTTAGCTATGTGGACTTATATTAATAGGATATATGTCTCTAATTCTCATATTGGCGAATTCTTCCAATTCTCCTCTCACAATATTCACCCTCACTGAACTGAGTCATCTGAAAATGTGCATATCTGTGACGTCAGAGATTTCTCAGCTGCATAATAATGTGGCAGTTGATGTGGCAGTTGGCACCAGGCCTCACAGTGGTTGGAGCCCAGCCTCAAAACGGCTTAAGATCTTGAGGTAGAAAAATGCGGTTTTTAGTACTTGATTAGAAATACAAAACAATGCATTTTTTTTGAAAAAAACCTAGGTGTTCCATAGACTCACAGGAATTGTGTAAAAGTGCCCAAATAGTGAAAGAAATAGTAAAATAGTTCCCCTTTAACATTTTTTAAATAAACATTATTTTTTTAAATGGCTAAAAGTGATTTTGTAATTTTGCAACCGTGGGTCTCACAGGGTACTTTTAACCCTGTGAGGCCCAAATAAAAAAGACATTAGCAACTTCAGAGGCCAGAGGGTGAGACCTATAAACACATGAAGGGTGCCGTGACTGAAAAAAAAGTTTGAGAAACGCTGGTATATGGTGTGGCTCTTTGTGGTACCACAGTCATTTTTTTGTGGCTCTTAGTCTCTGACTGGTTGGCCACCCCTGGCCTAGTGGATATTACATTTCAAATCGAATCGTGACTCTTAAGAATCAAAATCAAAAATCGGATTGTGAGATCCCCACCCCTGCATAATTTACGCTGGTTTCATCAAGTAGGCATCAGGTACCAAAACAACAAGTTCCAGGTCTACGTCTGGTGGGTTCACCCACATGATGAGGGCAGCAATAGAGTTTTTGTTTTATTAATATGTTATTTATATTCACAGAGCCTGGGTGAACACAGTAATAATGGCCGGGTGTCAAAAGGACAGATGGATATGAAAACTGAGTTGTTTTTGAGGAGTAGATGTGAGAATAGGACAGAAAGTACTGTCTGAGTGAATCAGTGAGTTATCATCAAGCTACTTTATTTTTTTCATACTTTCCCCCCCCCCCTTTATCTTGTGCTTTCTTTCCATCCGTTTATAATATGCCTGTAATCTCGAGAGCATGGCAAACAAGGAACCTCTGTCTTTGAGAATAAATAAAGGTTTGAAATTAGGCCTAGCGGCACTTTAACCTCTTAATCGGCCCGGTACCGGTATGAGATTTATTTCACGTCACAAATAGATCAATACAGTCCATATCAAATGTAGCCAAGAGTAAAGACCCTAACCCTATTAACTCATTGGACACCAGACCCGAGATAAGTCGGGTTAACTCGCTGACGCTTGAGCGCCAAAACCGAGAAAAGTCGGGTTTTCATCGTTATTTCTTTTATTCGATATTTCCATTCATTATCCATCCAGGGAGCCTGGTGTTATCATAGGAAATTAGTCCGAGATCGCAAAAGTGCAATACCGGCCGCATCCTACCAGGCGGCGGTATCGAGCACCCTTTGAAACCTTGTGTCTTGGGCTGTGTGTCGATTATATGGGTCCGGGTCGGCTCTTTTTCTCCGGGCAAGACGAGCGGTTATAACACTCGGATTGAGAAGAATCAAATACTCCCGATCCATGTTCTGTGGTGGATTATGTTGGCGATACGATGGACATCAATACTTGGAATGGCGATCAGATAATTGGAATATTCTTTTTGGGGTACATCCTAGTCAAGGTAAGGGCTATATGATATCAATCTTGCGTTGATCCAAGAATGTCTTCATTGCGATCCGAGCGTATGCGTGTAACATTAGTCCATAACGTATTCCGTTGGTGATGATCAAAGCATCAAAAAACGTAAGCAATTGATTTTTTTATTGTAGCGTGTGTAGGGACGGAACACCAATGCATTTAATATAATACACGTTGCAGGCTATAACCAGCCTCCCAGGAATTACCCTAGACCGCTCTAAAACCATACTTATATTCACCACGGTATAAAATGGGAATGTATGGATACAAAAATTATTTCTTTTTCACATATTTAAGCATTACATCACGCGCAGGAGTGGTTTGTGAACAATAAACCATGCCTAGGGGTGGTCGTTAGGCCCGAGGCGCAGCCGAGGGTCGTTAGACCCCCCTAGGCATGGTTTATTGTTCACAAATCACGACTGCAAGTGGTGTAAAGCTTTTATACAACTGCCAGATTCATCCAACCTTATTTCTATACAATAAACACACATTAATCGAAGATTTATTGAAAAAACCATCCGCCAGAAAAAGTAGTTCCCACAACTACAAAAAAGACAAGTTGCCTCCATGTGGAAGCAGCTTGAAGTGCATCCAACCAAACTAACACATCCAACTGTGTATTATTGGAATGATTGAGAGAAGTTGCCTCATGTGGAAGCAGCTTGAAGTGCATCCAACCAACTAACACATCCAACTGAACTGTGTATTATTGGAATGATTGATTGAAAATTGTATTACCAGATGCAGAATGGGTACAATACAGTACGGCTCAATACACACAATTGTTAAGGGAATGCAGACCTACTTTCCATAGAACTTCATTCTTAGATGCTTCTATATAAAGTAGGTAAAACAAATTAAAAAGTTTTCTTTGCCCTATAGGAAAAAAAACGTTTTCTTCGCCCTATTTTTTTATTTATTTCTTTTAGCCTAAACTTAACCAGTTGGAAACCAGGGGTACAGTAATAAAATTAGCAATCAACAAATCAATCAATTCAATAGACCATGCTCACTTAAAACAGCGCTGCTTCTCTCTCAGTCTGACTCCCCCGCTGTTGCAGACAGGAGTGTGTGTGTGTGTGTGTGTGTGTGTGTGTGTGTGTGTGTGTGTGTGTGTGTGTGTGTGTGTGTGTGTGTGTACGCCAGCGTCGGACAGTGTGAGAGTGAACGCTGCAGTCAGTGGGAAGGAAGTAGACATTTAAATCAATCAATTAATCAATCAATCAATCCGCGATTTTTCTTTTGTTCTAGATTGACTCAAGACCCATCAATTACATCATCCAACATTGTTTAAAGGACCAACACATTCCCCTTGACAGAATCGCTTCATATTTAGTCGTTATGGCGCTATCAACATTCTGGCGCTATCAACATTCTCCCGGAGTGAGCCGGCGGAGTGATTATGTGATTCGGTTGTGGGCGGGTCCTGAGCCCAGGACCGTGGATTGTTGCCAATAAAGACGTGTAAATGGACTGTTTCAGCCAATCAGAATCGAGAAATTTGCATGCCGTTGTATAATGAACGATAGATACTCGATGTCAAATGGGCCATAGTATTGTATCCATAGCTATAATATAGAATATAGTTATAGCCCTGCAAACACCGCCACAAATTCCTATACTTTAGAACGCTGGCCTTTTAACCACAAAAAAATAAAAAAAATAAAAAGCTGACTGTAAATACAGTAGATTTCATTCTCGGTTGTTCATGCACGCCTGGTGATACTAAATCCAAATTGAACTCTGTCATTGGAACGAGTAGATTTGGCCCAATCCATAGAGGTGCAACATCGCTATAATAAGGTCATTTTCAAATGGCATGAGTCCGGATGGCAGAATTCAGTACTGTATCTACAAAACCTTCTGTTTAATCATCTTCCCTTTATTAATTTCCTTAGATTTTTTGTACACATGGCTAATGTTAGCATGGTGTAATTCACCGTCAAAGATGAAACAAATATCTAAAATAATTGATATTCTCCTTTTGTTCATTACAATTTACTGTAACAGACAATATTTCTGACACTGGGAATACATTCCCTGAGGTCCATAGATGTCCCTAGATACCAAGAACATGCAAATGGACCTTGTAGAAGTGTCCGTCAGAAATGTAAAATGTAAATGTAGAAGTGGAGCAATCTTCAATTTACTTTTAGGTGAATTTTCTGAAAAAGTATTGTTCCTTGCACTAAATGAGAACTTTTTCAGTTCTTCTCTCCTTGTGATTACAGAGGTGTTTGTGAGTATGCACAGTGTGTGTGTGTGTGTGTGTGTGTGTGTGTGTGCGTGCGTGCTAGGGCTGAACCCAAACGTTCGAACCTTCGTTCGTTACGTTGGCATTCAAATTCTAAATCAACATTATAATTTTTTATTTTTAATAAAATATATATATATTTTTTTTCTTTTTCCCCCCCTATTCATTCTGTTTAAACCAATGGGGTTTATCTTCACAGTTGTAGATAAAGATTAGGCTACACTAATATTATAGTATTAAAACCGATGAGTTAAATACATTAAAGAAAGTTGATTTAATTGATTTAGTTGGGCTGGGGCTTCTCCCTGGGCTGGGTCTGGAAAGTTGATTTAATCAAATAAAAAAATACTAATTTAATCAGATTAATCACTTTATTCAAATTGAGGATTTAGTTTGAGGATATTTATAAACAAAATTAAAAAATGTAAATATGTATTACAAAAATAATTTTTTTAAATCTTTTTTTAATATATATATTTTTGCGTGCGTGCGTGCGTGCGTGCGTGCGTGCGTGCGTGCGTGCGTGTGTCAAGTACCAGTCCTGGGGTGTGTCCCAGTGTCTCCATTCTGTACAGGCTGTCCTGCGGATGTCCGTCCAGGGTTGAAGGAAACCGTCGACCGACCAATGGTGGCATCAGGGTTCAGACTGAAAGCCCCGCTGATCTGTAAACCGTTCTCCTCCACCTGACTCTTGCCCATCTGGAAAGTCAACAGAAATATAAATATGTTGTTATCGTTTATTCAACATTTTGCAGCCATTTGTTGTCGTGTCTGTTGTAACCGGTTGGGGGTAAAAAGTAAAGCCTTACTGTAATTATGTTTTGTAATACAAGACATTACTGTTCCAGTCAGGGATCCCATTACAGTTACTGATGAGGTTGTTACTTGCGTTACATACGTCTTCATTCACTCTGCAATGTTATGAGTTCGAACTAGGGATGCTCGATATTGGCTTTTTTACCGATACCGATATACCAATATTGTCCAACTCTTAATTTTCCGATACCGATATCAACCGATACCGATATATGCAGGGTTTCCCCCCCAAAAAACGGAATAATTTCAGGTAATTAACATTACATATCTCTTGTTGTGGAATTAACACAACATTATGCATACTTTTGACAATAAATAAAATCTGAATTTGTTCTTACTTGCTTGCCTGGGTAAATAAAGGTTCTGGAAATGTTTATATTAAAAAAAAAAAAAAAACAATACAGATATTTTCCGATATCACATTTTAATGCCGATGTCGGCCGATAATATCGGTAGGCCGATAATATCGGACATCCCTAGTTCAAACAAATATTGTGAAAACTAACCTCTTCGTTAGAGTGATCAATCTAACCTGTTTAACACCTCAGAGTCAAAGGTCAATGGCTCACAAGTTGTCGTCCCCCTCCCTCCCATTGTACAATGTGCAATAGCGAATGTGCAACTTTGAACACTGTGCAATAGCGCTCATTTACCTAATATATTGGTCTATTTTACTGCTGCTACCTGTTAACTTTTTAACTTAAGTACTGATGTTATTGTTTGTCCACCAGTGTTTTACTCGCTTTACTCTTTTATTGTGTATTTTAACGTTTGTCAACTGATGAGCTATTGGATACCTGAATTTTCCCAAGGGATCAATAAAGCATCTATCCATTTATCTATTGGAAATGTCCCCTAGACGGCCGCTTGTTCCTCTTCTCACCCCTTCATCTGGTTCCTGTTTACTATCACAGTGCCAACGTTTAAACGCTGTAGCATGAATGAGAGGACAGGAGAGCCACCTAGGCTTCTTGCTGGACGATATATTGACCGTTATATTTGTGATAAAATATATTAAGTGTCATTTTAAGACCATTTTATGCCACTGACATAATGATGATATAACGTGACATGAGTCTCACTTTATTTTGTCTCAACCAAAGTTGGCGCTTCGGGGTTCTAGACCACAATAGAAATGGTCGCTTGTGAACCTTTGTTTTGGGGGGGAAGTGCAAGTTCATATTTGACTTGGTGGCTCTCTGTGGGGGAGAAACCAGATGGTTCATTAACTATTCTATTAGTTCTATTAGTTGAGCTATTCTATTCTATTAGTTGAGCGTGTCAGTCAGGCTCGTCTAACTACACAGTCATGGAACAGGCTACTAGTAACTTTGTGGACTCAAAACAAGATAATCTCAGTTGGAGGAAACGGTTCGGATCAGAGCTGCTGAAACAGCTCACTCACTGAAGACTGTCGCCTACTCAACCCACTCAGGCAATAAGGGGCCAGAATTAAGCTGTCGACAGCTGATTCCTATAAAAAGCAAAATAAGGCAAAAGAGAATGATGAGATGCTGTAGTAATGTATTGCCGAGTGTTGCTTTAACTCATTGGCCGCCAAAAATGAGAATACTCGTGTTTCATCACCAACCGTTGAGCGCCAATAACGAGTTCTCGTTTTTAGATCCTTTGATATTTTTCCTTTGATCCCCATTCTAAACACTCACGCGGACACCTCTAAACACCTCCCTGTGTCTCCCTTGCACCGCTGCCTACATTAAAATTGCAATGATGATCGAATCCTGCCAGGTGGCAGTATCGCCTACCTTTTGAACTGGGATAGTTTAGTGTGGGGCCACTTTAGTGTGGGAAGTGTCTGCAGGAACTCCTCCCCCTCAGAGGGAATCAGGACAGAGCAATCGGTCAGATACACAAGTAATTGCAATCGCGATGGGATCACTGGGATTATTCTTTTTAGAGTACCTTCTGACTAAGGTAAGGTCTATTCTATATCTATTTTTACCAAACCTAAAACATGCTTTTGTACCGATCACAGCGTTGTCTTTTACCGAACCTAAAACATGCTTTTTGTAACGATCGCAGTTTCGAGGTAAAACGACCCCCCCCCCTTGATGATTTTGTGAAGAAACATATATATATGGTATATACCTTTGATTTGGAAATATTTGGAGTTTCAGGCGAGCAACCCGAACGATTTGGGCATATGCATATAAGACGTAAAATCTCGCGATCTAGAAAAGACGACGATTAATTTGGAAAGGGGCGATGTTTAGTGTGTAATAGCGCACAAACTAAAGTATGTAGAAATTAACTGGTTTGTCAATGTTGGACTATAAACAATGCCTGTCAAATGAGCCATACTATTGTCTCCATAGCTATAATACAGAACACGTGAACACGCAAACATCACGAAAATTGTCAATAACGCTGGCGCCATTGAGTAAAGATGGGAAAACAGTGTGGCAGTCAATGAGTTAAGAGAGCTGTTAAGAGGGATGAGTGTTGCTTTAAGAGAGCTAAGAGAGGGATGAGTTTTGGGGACTCTTGACGCTTTTATCCAAAGCGCTTTAAAACGTATGCCTCACACTCACCCATTCACTCACACACCGACGGCGGATTACTAGACGACCGCTCTACCTCCTGAGACACTGTTGTCCCTAGTTAGTTTTTGGAGGAGTTCTGGATTAACAGAAGAGAGAAGGAGCTTATTTCTTACATTTAAGTTTTATACCAAGGTATCTCGGATATCATTACCCTGGCCGCTCGCTGTTGTAATTGTGTATCGGTATGGAGGAATAAATACCAACAACGAAATTATAATGGATCTCCCTTGGCATTCGGGTAGCTCAGCTAAGCTAACCCAGGAGGAGGAAGAGGAGGAGGAGGAGGAGGGTGGTGGTTGGTGGTAGTAGTAGTAGCAGCAGAATTAGCTGACGGGGCGACAGTGGCTCAGAAGGTAGAGCAGTACAGTAGTCTGGTAGTCGGAAGGTTCCCGGTTCGATTCCCACTTCTCCCGGGCAGCTTGTCGAAGTGTCCTTGAGCAAGACACTTATGATCGGTGTGTGAGTGAATGGGTGAATGTGAGGAACAAAATAGTTGGGTACCATTTAGCAGTAGTAGTACTAGCAGTAGAAGTTATGGATCTCCCTTTGGCTTTCTGGTAGCTCAGCTAAGCTAACCCAGTAGTAAATAACAACCAGTGTGGTTATAACATGCAGCCACTGAAGGGTGCGGACGATGGAGGGAGAGCAAGCAGTTCTGGAAAATGTCATCCCGTCTCATCCCCTCCCGACTTGTTGAATTTGTTCTCCCATCCGGTACCGATCCTTCTAATTCCAGCTCTTGCCCTTGTCCGGATCCCAGTTAAAGGTAATAAAACGACTACTATCTCAATTAGGGATGTCCCGATCACATGATTTTCCGAAGATCGGGATCGACAAAAATTCAACAAACATGACCATGTTCACGCCTTAAACTCATACTGATACCTTAGTTTTGGTTTTAAATTGCATATAATCATTCATTTATTTATTGTCACACAGAGCAGAAGAATTTTGCCAAAACAAACCAATAGTATCCAGCTGCAGAACGGCAGACCAGCCACACTCCGACCCAAATTATTTTTTTATTTTTATTTATTTTTTTAATCCCAATTTCTCACATTACATTCACTCTGCATGTTGACGTTATCCAGGTGAAAAGTTAACTTCATAAATCATTTGATGTATAATTAAATCAAAGGAAATGTGTTCTGAGAGTGTGGCTGGTCTGCCGTTCTGCAGCTGGATACTATTGGTTTGTTTTGGCAAAATTCTTCTGCTCTGTGTGACAATAAATAAATGAATGATGATATGCAATTTAAACCCAAAACTAAGGCCTCAGTATGAGTTTAAGACATGAACATGGTCATGTTTGTTGAATAAAATACAAAAAAAAATAAAAAATTATCGGATCGGGAAATATCGGTATCGGTAGATACTCAAAATCACATGACCGGGACCGGATCGGGAGTAAAAAAAACGTGATCGGGACATCCCTAATCTCAATCATATATCTAGATGAGCATGTCACTTATGCAACCATGGCCCCCAGACCACAGGACTCCAATTCAAATGTCATCATCCCACAGGGAACAGCTATATAGATACAGGGTTCCAACTTTCAATAAGTTACTATATTTAATACTTTTTAAGATCACTTTGAAATATAATTTATTACCCATTTCACTGCCATACTGGCAAAAAAGTAGGAAGGAAAATTACTCTGACGGAAGTAATCCATATGAATTGTTGGAGAGGAACTGATAGACTGTTACCATACTGCTTACTTTGCAGCCTGGAAATTCCCCACAAACACAAAACAAGATACAGAGAAGTTATCGCATCATAGAAGTAACTTCCTAATCCAATAAAATTTTAAGATCTATCAAAATCATATTTATAACATATCATATTTAAGAACTTCAAGACTATTTATGATTCTGATTATTAAATGTAAGACATTTTAAGACCGTGTGGGAACCCTGTAGATAGCAACAGGCAAGTCTAACCAAAAAATGTGAAGACGCGGCAGACAAGAGGACAGAAGAAGCACGACTGGCTAAAATATCTGTGACATTCCTATGTAATCAAACATGTAAAGACAATGGGCAATAATGAGGTCAGAACCAACCAAGGTCAGCAAAAATGATGGGTCCTATATTGTGCGAGAAGTAGGGATGCACCGATCCGATATTGATATCGGTCCCGATATGACTAAAATAGCTGGATCGGGTATTGGTAAAATATATATATCTTCATTTATATATAATATAATAAGAAATAAAATAAGAAATAACAATTCAGTACTATGTTAATTTGTTACATTCTGTTTCACTAAGTTAGGAAAGTAATGTTTTAAGTCAATGTTGCCTTGCACAAAAAAACGATCCCAGTCTCTTCCACACAGTGAGGCATACAGTTTATTAATTGAACAATGGGTATCGAATTGGTACTCTGTATCAGCCGATACCCAAAGCCCAGGTATCGGTATCGGGACTGAAAGTCGGATCGGTGCATCCCTAGCGACAGGGCTGTACAGTGCGACATATATATCGCACGTGCTACAGCAACAGCGGTCTGTGCGATGGATGGATTTACTTCAATAGCACTGGTGCGATAGGGATTCGGTTCATATAGATACTCTTATTTTGAAAATCCTGTAGCGGGTCTCATTTCTGCCCACGCGCAGCTCCAGCTAGGCTCCGAAAGCTAGCAACGTTCAGGTGCATATGATACTCTTATTTTGAAAAAACTATTGTGACAACTCGACAAGTCATATCCGCCCTATCCGTGCTTCTGCAAGCAGAGCAGCGCGTTGGTCGGTTGGTGCGCACTGCTACGTTAACACAGCAGTGCGCCTACACGTCCCGAAATAAGTCTGTGGTGTTTTTTTTTTCTCGCAACGGGTCAAATGCATCTACATGCTTTGCACCGTCGCCATTCCTTTATGCGCACATCGCCCGAAATTAACGTTTATGTACCATTACAATCACTACAACGTTAGCAAGCTAACAAGCTAATCCTGATCAGAGGCAGAGGCGCAGAGGCGCAGAGCCAGCAGACACAGTGTGGACTGGGGAAAGGGAAATGGGGGGGCACTCTCTCCCCTTCCCTGTGTGTGTGTGCGTGCGTGCGTTTGGAAAGACGATGAAGTCACTAGTCAGGACTCAGGACAGGAGTATATTATAGTAAACTGAGGATGGACAGATAATGTTGATATTCAAATATAAACAAGTTTCGAGAGGAGTGGAAGTTTGAAGACAGACTAGACTACAATATGATGCGGGGGTGGTGAGTTGAAACAGTGTGTGTGAATGAATGAATGAAAACTTTATTTAACAGATTGCAGAATGGGTACAGTACAGTACGGCTCAATACACACAATTGTTAAGGGGATGCAGACCAGAGAAAGACGTTTGTCTTGTTTACATCAGGGTCCCCCATTGTGTGTGTGTGTCCCAACCGACCCCACTTCTATGTTTCAATAAATTATTTGCATTTAAAACTATTAACGCTGACTCATTCCTTCAGTCCACAAAAAATTATGCTAATATTCCTCATGTTGTTTATGATATTAATTGAAAATAGCATATGAGAGTATCATAGTAATAATAACACATGGCGATATACTAAATGACAGCCAAACATGGCACTGCAACTAAATAACACAAATACAATAGGCACATTTGTGACTGTTACAAATAAAACACGTTTTATACTTGTGCTACAAGATTTTGGCCTGTGCTACAAAACTATCAACCTCTGTAGCACCAGTGCTATGTGCAAAAAAAGTTAACGTACAGCCCTGCCTAGCGAGAAGTCAACAAGGTATTTATTGTAGGGCTGTCCCAGACTAAGGATTTGGATGGTCGACTAGGATTTGCCAAAATTTGCCGTTAGTCGACTATTGGTCAAAAAATAAATAAAAAAGTATAATATAAAAAAAAAAGAAAAAAAAAATTATCATTCCATTTGGGCTGTGGGGGGTGCTTAATGTCTGAAGCAGTCGACTGAAGGCTTCTTGTCCTCTGCAAAAGCATGCAATTGGTCCACTGATGGATACATCTTGATATTTGTCTAGTCTAGTGTGTTCATTAGATGGGTGAAATCCTCTTTCAGTGCCTCTGTGCCTGTTTTCGTAGGCAGTTAGCCTCTGGTATGCGTGCCATTAGCGTTAGCCACGCTTCTAGGACGCTTTTCTTTTGGAAAGAATGATAAAAAAATATATATATATATATATTCGACTAAGAGGTTGGCCAGTCGACTACGGCTCCTTTCGACCGATTAGTCGACTAATCGATTAATAGGGGTCAGCCCTAATTTATTGTGATGGGATTACTGCCGATCGTCACGCTCTCTATCCTAGAGAGCAGCAGGCCAAGCAGCACAAGGGACCTCTTACAATTAATATATCAGTGAGTCCACAAAACCAGTTCCATTAGTGAGGAAAAGGGGGGGGGAGTATATTAACGAGGCTTGACAACAGGGGTTCAAAGATAACTTCACATTTATTGGCTATTGGTTTCTTTATATCGCTTCATGCATCGGGCATCCAGGCTCTGTGTGTTCTGTTGACATCCTAGTCTAGTGTGTGTGACATCATCAACTACGCGAGTCAGATTCTCTCTCTCTCTCTCTCTCTCTCTCTCTCTCTCTCTCTCTCTCTCTCTCTCTCTCTCTCTCTCTCTCTCTCTCTCTCTCTCTCTCTCTCTCTCTCTCTCTCTCTCTCTCTCTCTCTCTCTCTCTCTCTCTCTCTCTCTCTCTCTCTCTCTCTCTCTCTCTCTCTCTCTCTCTCTCTCTCTCTCGCTCTCTCTCGCTCTCTCTCGCTCTCTCTCGCTCTCTCTCGCTCTCTCGCTCTCTCTACGTTCAATATGATTTAAAGCCAAATGTTACAGTATAAATACTAACTGGATAGTTGATAAACATTTCATTTCATTATCTGAAATATTCTAAAAATCATTAAGTCTGCTATAAGCCATTATCCCTTTGTGTGTGATTATTATTTTCTCAGTCAAAAAGAAAAACAGAAACAACACGTTTGTCATCGGTAGTAAATCAATGAGATTGTGGACTCTGATGAGGACATGATTGAGGAGGTTTAAGTTAGGTTTATAAAACCTTCACATTTTATTATGTTCTGTTAAATCCTGCAAAGAGGGTAGAGTGAGGAGTCTGATGATGTTTAACAGTAGGTTACAATTTAAGCTTAACACTTTCTATGCCGGGAAACGTGTTTAGACGTCATTCCCGGCCATGCTAAAGTTGCCGGAGGACGCTTTACGTCGTCCTTATATCAATATTTCAAAAATCTGCGATCGGATTCATATGTCCCCTCCGCTGGCCTGAGATCCACCAGCAGGACCCACTGAGCTCTCTGGCGGTTCAGGAGCGCCATCTGGTGGCCGATCGGCGCAATCGCTTAACAGGATGTGCCATAGAGGTTGTGCTAGACGTCCGTAGTACTTCCGGGCACTCGCTATAGGTCCCGGGACTCTGGCTCGTCACGCTACACAGTGATCGATTGCCAATAACTCGATAAACAACATGATTTGGACGTATATACCATTATACAAGCTGGAGATGGACCGGGTAAATTTACATCCCATAATGATAAGATTTCTACTCTACGATGATCGCCCAACGGGGGGCGGAGACTGGGGTGAGTTTCAGCGTGTAACGTTACCGTCTTCGATACTAACTAGGGATGCATGATAATTATCGGGCCGATATCAGCAATTATGACGTCATCCCAATAAACCCGATAACGTTATTAATACCTCCGATAATATAATATATTTTTTGGTAAAAGAAAATGCTGTGTGGGTGAATTGGAATGAAGTGCGTTTGTTTTGACTGTAGGCTCATCCCGTTTTGCCAGTACTGTGGTACGACTGACAGCGTGTGGTTTAAGAACAGGGCGTTTTACACAAATCGAGCGCTCCCTTTCTTGGCTGTGACGTAGGCACGTAAGTTTCTGAATCAGCTCGGACGTTAAAAACAAAGATGGCCGCGTCGGTACTCGGAATTTCAGAGGAAAAAGAACGCTTGCTATTTGTAATAAATGCAATGGAGAAGTTCCACAAGGAGGGAAAAGGGCAACAACTTGTAATACATCCAGCCTGACGGGTCACCTGCGGCATCACCACCGCTACGATGGTGTGTTATTGTGTTAACTTAGAAGCCTACGACGAGGCGAGGAGCTAAGCAAAGCTAGCCCCTTCCATGGCTGTGATGCAACCATCGGTTGAACGCAGTCACTTATTGCTCCAGTAGCCAGGTTAATTTGCACCACCAAGGACTGCTTAAAAGCTAGCGGCTTGAGCCCTTGGGTCATTTCTGTCAAACTTCTTTAATTTAGCAAACGACTCGTCAATAGCTGGCTTTGGATTCACAGCAGCTTCTAGCTTCTAGGTTCTAGCTTCTAGCTTCTAGCTTGTTGCAGGTGACTTGTTGTGGTGGTGATGTGTCCACTCAAAGCCTTTTTTCCAAGGCTCCGCTTTGAAAAAAGAAGAACAAAAAGCTTCGAGCGTCTTAGGTTGGATGTATTATAAGTTGTTGACTGATTGTGAATTTTCATTTGGAAAAATAAATATGGTCACTTTATCAGTCAATACTGTTGTCTTGGCTTTTGTTTCTGTTGTCTGGTTAGGTCACATTTAAGTTGGGCACGAAATTGTGACCCGCCGTGACCAAACCCGATTTGATCCACAAAGGGGGAGGTGCTCTGAAATGAACTTAATGTCTTGCTGTCCAGAAAATCCCAAAAATCGAAATCTTGATTTTTTTTACATATTTGAATTGTCATTAATCTGTTCCATTATTTGCCCTTAGTTGCAAACTTAAATACAACTTGTAAATGAGGTAATTATTGCTATAATAGTTCCACAAATTTTCTTTCAATTGACGATAAAAAACTACACGAGCGGGCTTGGGCCTGTCCACAGGGGGCTTAATAGGTGTACTTATAGGTGTTAACACACAGACGTCATTAGCTCTCCTTTCTCAGAGAGAGAATAACACACTATTAATACACTATCTTAATGTTATAAGTTATAAGCAACGTAACGCAGTGTCTAAAAAAAAGATTAAAAAAAATAGGCCTAAAACGCGTGTTTTAACTTAATTAAAAACCATTAAAACACAGTTCGAATTTTATGAGCGAACGAATTTCGTTAGGGTGCATTTTTTCCAACCTAATGGCTAAAAGTAAATTAATTTAATACGGAAACGGAGTGATAAAAAATGGCTTTTTCATCGGAGCGAGAGATTATTATTATTGTGGGGGCCCTGATGTAAACTATTTTCTGCGCTGGCATTCAGCACGGAATCTGTTAATACAGTTAAAAGTAAGTTGTTGTTGTTGTTGTGTCTTTCACTACCACACTACATGTATTTACATCTAAATACATCTAAATGCTTAACTGTTACTGCACCGTGTATCCCTCCTGTCTGGACGTTATGAATGTGAATGTGCGCAGCACCGTGTATAGGCAGGGGAGATGAGATGAGGCGCGCGTTAACCCTTTCACTGCCACACTACAGAAGCGCTTAGTAATGCTTCGCCTCAACTCCGTTTCTGGTCGAACTAGTGAGCGAATCTTTAATATTTTTTTTGATTCATATTCAGAGGTAATTCGCCGAGATATTTCTAATTGGTATTTATCAAAAATAAATATTAGAAATATGGTCAAACAACATTTCGAACCGCTGAGCGCTTCGTAACGTTCGCCTCAACGCCGTTTCTGGTCGAACTAATGAGCGAATCTTTAATATTTCTTTTGATTCGTATTCAGGGGTAATTCGTCGAGATATTTCTAATTGGTATTTATCAAAAATAAATATTAGAAATATGGTCAAAAACAACATGTATCCGTTTCTTTTGAACCGCACTCGCAGTGTACCACTTGGTAAAGTTTCGCCTCAACTCCGTTTCTGGTCGAACTAGTGAGCGAATCTTTAATATTTTTTTTGATTCATATTCAGAGGTAATTCGTCGAGATATTTCTAATTGGTATTTATCAAAAATAAATATTAGAAATATGGTCAAAACAAACATGTATCCGTCTTTTTCGATGGAAAAAATTTTTTTTTCAATAAAAACTGACGTGGTATCAAACAAACACTAATTTAAGTGGTTAAAATTCGAAAATATGTGTACTTTTTTACAGATATCTTGAGAATAGGCTATGAATGTTAAACATGGGTAAACAAATGTTTTAAAAATAGTAAACAGTTAAAATTATATGGCTTTAAACATGATGTATCTTTTCCTCTCCCTTAAGCCCAGTGAGCTCCCTCATCGTTAGGACAGCACAAGGGTTAACCTTTCACTACCACACTACAGAAGGTTAACCTTTCACTACCACACTACAGAAGGTTAACCTTTCACTACCACACTACAGAAGGTTAACCTTTCACTACCACACTACAGAAGGTTAACCTTTCACTACCACACTACAGAAGGTTAACCTAGTTGTTGTGTCTTTCACTACCACACTACATGTATTTACATCTAAATGCTTCTGGAGAGGCCATCAGAACATTGAACATTGACTTTAGCATGTCTATTTTTATCTTGTGTTATTTTAAATGCTAATAAAATCTTGAAACTTGATTAAGTTTCTTGTTTATTATCAGGGTCCCTTTCACTACCACTACCAGTCACCAGACTCATTGTAATAACAAAGAGCCTCAGACTGGAAAGCTGCCAGGTGTTAATTGCCCTAGAGAGAGGGGGGCCATGGATTACAATGACTTCTGGGTAGTGTTGTAGTTGTTTCACTATTGTCACTGAATAGCCTGCTTGTCTCTTGAAGGCTATTATCTCTGAATACGTTTTGTGATAATCACCATGAATCATAGGAAGTAGCTTGCAAAGTATCCCACCAAAATGTTCAAGTGATGGCTTATTTTGAAGGTATGAATCTGTACTTTCATAATATGTAAAAAAAAAAAAAAAATGAAGATCCCTCAACATGACCCTGAAGTCCATACCTGGTCACAATTAACTTTTTGACTCACCGGCCAGTGGCGGATAGATGGGAAAAATCTACCCGCCAAGCATATTTCTTACCAGCAAAAAAAAATACGCATTTTATATATATATTAAAAAAAAATCAGTAAATTTCAATTAGATAGGGTATTATGTTGAAGAATACACTTAAATAAGAGGCCAGAGTAAAATTTTAAGCAAATTATTTTAATATATTCATTGATGATTGATTAATCAATACATGTCAATTCAATCTTAACACTTTGGTTGCCTAAGGTTAAATTCATGATATACCATAGATTGCCAGCGCTATTTGTCTATGGAGAAAGTCCCCTTCTTTGCAGGGCTATAACTTTTTAAATTCTATTGCTACATTGCCATTATTAGGGCCCATTCAAAGTCCTATATGTATTGTTCATTGTGTAGCAACGTTAAACTTTTTCATTCACATATTCATAGTAAAGTATGGTCTAATGTATAAGTATGTTTTCATCTCTTTCTGCAGCTTTCTCCAGAACGTGATATATAGCCCCAAATGCATTATATTGATGATGAAATACAGTTTGATGGCAATCATCAGCGCGATATAAAAAATTCCAACTAGACGTACTTCTAGAAGTTACTACACGTCATCTGATGTTGACCGGATGGGCGAGGGGGCGTTTATAATTCCGTGGGCAGCGTTATACCAATCATCTAATGTGGGTCAAATGTTGATAATAGCAGTTAGTATCGAAGACGGTAACGTTACACGCTGAAACTCACCCCAGTCTCCGCGCGCCGTTGGGCGATCATCGTCGAGTAGAAATCTTATCATTATGGGATATATTTTTACCCGGTCCATCTCCAGCTTGTATAATGGTATATACGTCCAAATCATGTTGTTTATCGAGTTATTGCCAATCGATCACTGTGTAGCGTGACGAGCCAGAGTCCCATGAACTATAGCGAGCGCCCGGAAGTACTACGGTCGTCATGACAACCTCTATTCAACATCCTGTTTGGCGATTGCGCCGATCGGCCACCAGATGGCGCTCCTGAACCGCCAGAGAGCTCAGTGGGTCCTGCTGGTGGATCTCAGGCCAGCGGCGAGGACATATGAATCCGATCGCAGATTTTTGAAATATTGATATAAGGACGCTGTACAGCGTCCCCCGGCAACTTGAGCATGGCCAGCAATGACGTGAAAAGACGTTTCATGGCAGTCAAAGTGTTAAAGATGGTGACTGTTGTTTTTAAGCAGGAAGTGTAGTGAGCGTTCAACCTTTTCTGATTGGTTGAAATGGCCTTCATGTCTGAACAACATCGCCACCTACTGCTTTGGCATTGTATTACATGCATATGACTTCATTCGGTGCAGGGTTTAAGCCAGTCGTGTGGACAGAGTTTATTTTTTTGAATAATAAAAAAGAAAACTGTCATTAACACTTTATCCGCCAATAACGTCATACAACGGGTTTCAAGTTCATGCGAATTCTGCCAGATCACGGCATACGACGTTATTCTGATCATATTTCATATTTTCTCCATGGTATTCATATTTAACTCACAGAGCCTTGGCTGATGCTGTGGAACTCAGCACAACTCTGCAACGCTTCAATACTGCCACCTGGTGGATGATCGGCGAGTTGCCAAACCGGATATGCCCGTTGGAGCTCGGTGCGTCTCCAAAATCCATCCGGCCACTCGTATATCGTCACGGGACTCAAGACACACCGTGGATATGGATCGTTGCCATAACTCAATAATCCACATGATTTGGGCGTGTATTAGTATTATACAATATAGTCAAGTTAGACCGCGCTCACAAGTTCTCACACTGGGTGCTGTAATCCCATAAAGTTCAGTATATCAAAGCAGGGTAGCCGGACCAGCACTCACAGGTTCAATGTTTTTTTAATGGCAGCCTGTATCAAAAGCAGACATGTTTCGGACAATGTCCTTCTTCAGTGGTATGGCTAGCACTGGAAATACATGCCAAACTAGAGGCATGCTTCACAAAGATGCCCAATGGATAATCTGAAATTAATTAATTACGTAAAGTGGCTCAATTAGCCCTATAAATTAATGGGCATGTTATATGTTATCAAGTTTCTGGTAATTTAGTTTTGTTCGGTTTGTATTGTATTGTTTATAATATTGATTGGTGTTAGATAGATATATCTATATATATGTATAAATTATGATTGGACTCTATTTTGATAGGTCATTCATTTAGTCATATTGCACAGGCCTACACCTGCGTTGTGATGTAATTTCCTGTAATTTCCTGCCGTGTCAATTACCTGCCAGGTGTATTTAACCATCACCTTGAATGTATTTCCAGTGCTAGCCATACCACTGAAGAAGGACATTGTCCGAAACATGTCTGCTTTTGATACAGGCTGCCATTAAAAAACATTGAATCTGTGAGTGCTGGTCCGGCTACCCTGCTTTGATATATTATACAAACCGGAAATGGATCGCCTCGATCCCCATCACATAACTGGGATCTGTTTGCTCCAGTATCATCGCCCAACGGTAAGAGTAGGCTGCCGTGAGTTTCAGCGCTTTTGTTTATTATTATCGATGCAAACTGCTCTGATCTATATCACCCATACTACATAAATATTTTAACGACGATCACGGAATTATAAACGACCCCCCCCCCCCCCCCCCGTTCACCCGCGCATGATCAGTCATAACGTTTAGGACCATGTACAGTTGAAATTTTTTATATAGCGTGTATCGGCAAAAAATGGCATTTGATAATGTATATATGCATTTATGCCTATATCTCACGTTCTAGGATTTACTGCAGAAAACGATAAAAACATATTTATATTCTAGACAGTATTTTTGTATGAATGTGTGAATGAAAAAGTAAAACGTTCCTACATCCTGAACGATAGATAATCGATGTTGAATGGGCCATAGTAATGTCAATTTAGCAATACAATTTAAAAAGGTATAGCCCTGCAAAGAAGGTAAACATCTCCATAGGCTTACAGTGCTGGCAGTGATCAAACATTGATGGATATAAGCGTGGCAGAGAAAGTGTTAATACCCGTGATCGTGTGGACAGGGCCTAATAGTTGTTCCAAGGAGTAATTTGCAACTATTAAGAGAAGTAATTTGTAATATGTAATATGTTATACATATAATGTTATAGGCTACATTGAGTAATGACCTCAACACTGGCAGTGATCCAAGACCGAAAAGCGTGGACAATTTGAGGCGATGAAATCATTCTAAAATGATCTCTAAAACATTATCAGCAATGCTGAAATCAATACACCAAAACAAACATCCTCAAAGGGAGGTGTATATACATAGAAATTATATTTTTTATGTGACACAAATACGCCACCAAGTCAAACTTTTAGAACCAACTAATCTCATGATCATCTCACCGTTATGATGGCCGACGCCCCGCCCTGCAGCGATGTCACCGAGGTGATCATTAGGTTCATGTCTGCCTGGGGTTCCAATATGATTGGCTGGGCTGTTGCCCTGGAAACGGAAGACGAGGTTCCTTTCTGGTGAAGGGGGGGGGAGCAGCCCAGTGTGGTGACGCTGGCGATTATGATCTCCGAGTCTGGCTCCGTGCTGCTGAGGGGCCCCGAGGGCTGGGCGGGGGAGCCCCCAGGGGGCGCCACTGAGGATAATGAAGAGTCTTTGTGCTCAGAGTCTTCCTCATCATCGATGATGATGGGCTCTGTGGCTGTGGTGGGGGTTTTGGTGGCTGCTACTGCTGGTAAGGCTGTTGAAGAAGCAGGGGGACTGGGGGTTTTGGAAGACGGCGTTGCTGTTGGCATAGCAACAGTTGCCGTAGCAGCCGGCTCAGAGCAGTCTGTGTCGAGTGTGTCAGCTGGGGTTGTGGGATTGGCAGTGGCCATGGCATTAGAAACGGGGGCCTCCTCGCCTACCAGCACCACATCATCGTCATTGTCCTCTCCTCCGGCTTCCTCGGGTGCTGCCGCTGCATCCTCTGTTACTATGGTAACCATGTCCCCGTCTTCCTCTAACAGGGGCGTGGTCTGTTGTTGCTGTGAGGAGGGAGTGGCGTCCATAGGCTCCACCCCCTCCCCCTCTTCTACAACTGCAGGCCTGGATTCCGATTCCCCATCCATCACTAAGGCAACCACCTGGCAACACAAACAAAGGCAAGGTAATTAGGTGAGCCAGTGCCATATGGATCAAGGTTTGGTTGTATTATGTGCGACAGTGCCGCAGGTAGCGCAGCACCCCAGAGGAAAGCTCTGCTTGCAAATGACAATCTTATTTCTGGTAGCTTTCGAGCTCCTCCGTCCACACATTCAGATCACGGCTGGGTTTAGTCTAACGGAGGTGTGGCGTCTCACAGTTCTGCTGCAAACTATGTGAAAAGAAGTTCACATAAGACTTCAAAATATGATTGTTATCGTTCCCTGCTGTACCTGCTGATAGGGAGGGAGGGCGGGCGGGCCCCCCACACACACACCAATTATGTCCTTTGACAACAATGGCCGGTGTTAGTCCCCTGAAACCAGACCTTAATCATAGGCCTACACACAGGACACACCATGATTAACACATTTAAACTGCACATAGGCCTACACACAGAAAACACCATGATTAACACATAAACTGCACATAGGCCTACACACAGGAAACACCATGATTAACACATTAGTGGTAAAGACGTCTCCATGAATGTGGGCCAGACAGAACTGCAGTATTATACACAAGGATGGTGGTGATGTTGTACAACCTCTCCTCACCCCCCCTTTCTCTCCTTCCTTGCCTCCTCCTCCCTACTCCCCCCCTCCCTCTCCTCCTCCCCTTTTCAGACCCTCCTCTACTCTCACCTGTTTCTACCTCCTTCTAAACATCCCTCTCACTCCTCCCCCCCAGTTAGTCTGCCTACCTACAGCATCTCTGCTGTTGCCATTAGCAGCGGATGCAGCTACACCTTGGTTGCCATAGTGACGATCGGCCCCACCCACCACAGGGAATTGTTTTCGTTTTCCTCAGGGTCATGCTAAGTAGTCCTACCCAAGAACAATAATTATGCTCTAATATCAGACTAATAAAAGAGACAGCTATTTAGCAGCTACAGGCCATAGAGCTAAGAGAGCAAAATGTTCCAAATGCTAATTGTGATCATGTTCAGACAGACCTAAAAAGGCAGGCTTATTAATGTTGTGTACAAAATAAATGTGCTTATAAAGCATATTTTTACGGAAAAAAGATGTTAAAATAAATGTCATTGTTCTTTCATATTGTATGGCAGTAAGGATAGTGGTAACACACACACAAGTAATGAGGAGCCTGGTGTTCAGTCAGCAAAGGTGAATGATCCATGTAGCCTGTTGCCTGTGTGTTCATCACTGCACAAGGCAACGTGAAGAGAAAACCCTGAATCCAACTGTTGTGTGACAGCAGAACCAACCAAGGAGGCAGGTCATCTCTTCAGCACCATCAGGGTCACAGCTTCACCAGCAGGGTCACAGCTTCAGCACCATCAGGAAGCAGGGTGACATCTTCAGCACCATCAGGAAGCAGGGTCACCTCTTCAGCACCATCAGGGTCACAGCTTCAGCACCAGAGAAGGAAGCTGGCTGCTATCCTGGAGAGTCCCTCCCACCCCCTCTATGACGAGCTAGTCAAGATGAGAAGCACGTTCAGTCACAGACTCATACACCACCTCCCCCCCACACTCAACTAACCGCCTCGGCCAGTCCTTCATACCAGCGGCTATCAGGCTCCACAACAGTGGGCAGGGACTGCTGCCAGGCATCCGACTACTAGCAACCTAGTAGCCGACTCCACCTAAAAGGACAATATACTACCTTATGTGAATACTGTATATACTTCATCAGATCATATATTTAGCATTTTTTGATTACATATTATATTAGATTATTGGATTATTAGATTATATATTGCATATATTTAGAATTTCGTTTTTTTTAGATTATATATTAGATTAGATTACGATTATTGGATTATTAGATTATATATTGTAACTATTTATTGTAGGGCAAATATAACTATATATATATATATAATATATAAAGAGCGAGGGCATACATAACGTATTTCCTCTAATAGTAACCTCTATTCTATTAAAATCCGGGTCTCTTTTAATATCCGGGTGCGCTGTTGAGCTAAGCAATTATAAGCCGTACTCAGGGAACAAAATTAACTTTTTGACTTACCAGCCATTTGGCTGGTAGATTTTAAAAACTACCAGCCAGGCAGATTTTTTACCAGCCAAAATTTTTAAATAGCTTTTTAGTATATCGCCATGTGTTATTATTACTATATAATACTCTCATATGCTATTTTCAATTAATATCATAAACAACATAAGGAATATTAGCATAATTTTGAGTGGACTGAAGGAATGAGTCAGCGTTAATAGTTTTAAATGCAAATAATTTATTGAAACATAGAAGTGGGGTCGGGGACACACACACTGTTTCAACTCACCACCCCCGCATCATATTGTAGTCTAGTCTGTCTTCAAACTTCCACTCCTCTCGAAACCTTTTTATATTTGAATATCAACATTATCTGTGCATCCTCAGTAATCCTCAGTTTACTACAATATACTCCTCTCCTGAGTCCTGACTAGTGACTTCATCGTCTTTCCAAACGCACGCACACACACAGAGAAAGGGAGAGTGCCCCCCCCCCCCCCCCCCCATTTCCCTTTCCCCAGTCCACACTGTCTGCTGTTCTCTATGGCTCTGCCGCTGATCAGGATTAGCTTGTTAGCTTACGCTAACATAACGTTCATTTCGGGCGATGTGGGCATAAAGGAATGGCGACGATGCAATGCATGTTAGATGCATTTGACCCGTTGTGAGAAGAAGAAAAAACCACAGACTTATTTCGGCTCGCAAAATAGGCGCACTGCTGTGTAGCTCTGCTCTCAGGGAACAAATTTAACTTTTTGACTTACCAGCCATTTGGCTGGTAGATTTTAAAAACTACCAGCCAGGCAGATTTTTTACCAGCCATTGGCGGTTGGCTGGTACTTATTTTGTTCCCTGGCCGTACTCCTAATACACGCCGGGGTTACTATTAGAGGAATTACGGTATTTCCCTCAACGGAGTTTCACTAAGTTTCACTTTCGTCACGGGTCACGCGCAGCACGTAACACAAGTTACACAACAACAACAGAGCAAGCATGGCTAGTACCAGTAGCGTGAAAACTGTACCCATTAAACAGAGACGAAAGTTCGACATTAAATTTAAAGAGGAAGTTTTGAAATATGCGGCGGAGCACTCAGGAGAGAAAGCTGCAAAGCATTTTAACGTTGATACTAGACAAATCCGCTATTGGAAAAAGCAAAGGACGGAGCTGAAAGCAGCGGACGGTAAAAGAGCCCGTATAACTGGAGGAGGAAAAAAAAAGTGAGCGAGGAGATGGAGACACTACTTTCTGAGTGGATATACACGTTGCGCGACAAACACAACCGTGTGTCGCGCAAAATGATTACACGAAAAGCATTGGAAATCTATCCAACAGTGAGCGATGGAGGCAAGGCGTTTGTGGCCAGTAGAGGTTGGCTGGAGAAATTTCTACAACGCAATGGCCTGTCGCTGAGACGACGTACCACTATGGCGCAGAAGGATCCAGATCAACTAACGGATAAACTAGTTTCATTTGTTGACTACGTTGGCAAGGCTGTCAGCTCTAAAGGGATTTTAGAGAAGGAAATAATTGCAATGGATGAGACTGCCGTTTGGTTTGATATGGTGTCTCCCACTACTATTGACGCCAGAGGCACAAATAGTGTGTCGCTGAAAACAACAGGACACGAGAAAAGCCATCTCACCGTTGTCCTGGCTGCCAAGGCTGACGGCACTAAACTCAAGCCGTATATAGTCTTCAAAGGGGCTATTCGTGAAGTGAAGGCAATGAACAAACAGATCTCCAAAGCAGTGGTCGCCACATCTCAGAATGGCTGGATGAATGATGATCTTACCACAGATTGGCTCAAGTCAGTGGTGGGGAAATTCTGTTTCACCCCACGCCTCCTGGTGTGGGATGCGTACCGCTGCCACATCAGTGTCGCCACCAAAGCTGAGCTGAGAGGCTACAAGATGACAACCGCGGTGATTCCGGGAGGCTGCACAAAATATGTCCAAGCACCTGATGTGATGTGGAATCAGCCCTTCAAGGCGAGTCTACACGAGTCCTACGATCAGTGGATGGCTGGAGACGTAGACAAGACGTACACGACCGGAGGTAACCCAAGAGCCCCCGCCCGCCGCCTGCTTGTAGACTGGGTGCTCACTGCCTGGGACAAGTTGGACAAAGATCTGATAATAAAGTCTTTTAAAGTTTGTGGTCAGACTGTGAATCCTGACGGGAGTGAAGACGACCGCATCCTCTGCTTCAGGGAGGGACAGCCCTGCGCCGCAGGTCGAGAGGCCCTGGCCCAACTCCGACAGCAAGACGAGGAGAACAGGCGTGCAGCCGAGGAAGAGGAAGATGAAGAGGAGCTGCTTAACAACGAACTTGTTGTTGATGATGACAGTTCTAGTAGCTCGGGGGAGGAATTCCTCGGATTTGAGTCGGATGACATGTAATTGTTTTAGTAAAGCATCAAGGTAAGGTGATTTCACCTTACAAACTGTTGCACTGTTTTGTTAACTACCCATTAAGCTGTAGGATTTTTTTTGGCTGTGCAGTAAATACACAGCCATTGTTGTGATTGCACTATTTTACTTTTTTTGACCTGTAATTGCACTGTTTACTACCGTATTTTGAAGTTGTAATTTGCAGAAGTTAAATTGATCACTGTTGCACTGTTTTGTTCATGTAAGCTGCATTGATGCTGTTATAGTTAATACTGTACCATATCTTTTAATTTTATTATTTGCAGCTGAACTTGACTGTTATTAGCCTAACTGTATATATACTGGTATTTGAATGGGCAATAAATAGGATGGACCACAGTATTGTGGTAGTCTACCTCAGTTGAAGTTAAAGTTAAATTGACACTGTTGCACTGTGTTGATGTTTTTATGGTATTTACCATAGGCAATATATTTTGTTATTGTTGTTATATGCTGGCCTGGCTGTGCAGTAAATACCATATAATGGTATGGTGTTATTGTTAATGTTTACCAAGAGAGTGTCTACCTCAGAATTTTATAAAACGAAGTTATTATTATTATTATTGTACCAGTATTGTTATTGCACTATTTTACTTTTTTTTACCACCTGTTTACTACCGTATTTCATACAGTACTTTCTTTCAATAAATGAACCCAGTACATTTTACTGGGTTCAAACTGACACAAAATGTTGATTTATTCATTATGATCCGTTTGAAAATTTGAAATATAAGCCTCCCTCTTATACAGGCCTCCTCCTAATACAAGCCTGGTACCCGCTACAGTTGAAACAAATACAAGCCGGGGTTACTATTAGAGGAATTACGGTACATACCCTCATCTCGCACCTTGTTGCCCATATGCACATGTCCAGTGTTATATTGTTTACACAGCTTTTTTATTCTATTTTATTTTTACTTCTCCGCTGTACTATAATTAATTATGTCACCTGTACCAGGGTTAGAAATTTAAAAAAAAATCCCAGGGCTTTTTTTGCCCCCCTTAATTGATTTTCGGGTTTTTTTTTCTTTTTTTTTCTCGGGGGCACCAAATTTTTTTGATGAAAATTAACAAAGATTATAAAACATTGTCGACACTTTTTTTTACAGTCTTCGTCCCTATGTTTGATAACGTAATGTTAATGTCTCCATATATATGGGCTCTACGCTAACCTTTTTCCCAAGGAGCACATGTGCTCCTAAATAAAATTTAAATAAATAAAATCTAAAAAAAAATATTTAGGAGCACACAAAGAAATTTAGGAGCACAGTGAACATTTTTCAAGTAACAGAGTTTATTAACAAACTATTTATTAAAAAAAAACGTGATCGGAGAATCCCTAATAGCTAACTGCCTCCTCGTGTACCGGAGGGGACACGTGATGTAAGGCTTCTATCCTCCCTACAACAGACCAGTGGGGGGCATAGTCGAGCAACGTTCAAGACAGGGGAGGGGAGAATTGGAAACACGAAATTGGGATGGGAGAAAAATAAGGAGAAAAAGTGGATAAAAAAAACATCAATGTGCTGGGGTCAATATTCTTACCTCATGTACTGTAACGTTATTCCTTTAACTCAAATCAGTGCCAGCTATTGGCCTCATCCTGTTATAGCTAGGCCACGCTTTAAAAGATAGGAGTGTGTCACCTTGTTTGTAGAGCTAAATCTATATTTTATATTATAGCTATGGGTCCAATGTCATCGTCAATTGACAGTATGAACCTTCCCTTCAATATGCCATAAATAAAGAATTTTTCCATCAATACGTTCCCGTTTTATATCGGAATGGTCTGGGATAATTCCTGCAAGGCTAGTTATAAGGCGCTAACATTTAAATTTAGTCATTTAGCTCAGGGGTTCCCAAAGTCGGGGTCGCGACCCGCCACCGCGGGGGGGTCGCCAGATGATAATTTTTTTTTTTTTTTAATCAGGCCACTGAATTTAGAAGCAGGCCAGGCCAGTGTTTCTAGTTGCACCAGCGCAATAGTTAGATGACCTAGGTGGGGAACAACAAGGAGATCACTGCAACTCACACAAGTTGGAGAACTATCTCTCTTTCTCTTTCTCTCTTGCTCTCACACACACACAAAGGGAGCCGCATGTGATTGGTGAAGGCGGGACCCTTACAAAAAACTGCTAATCATTGACACATGCTAGCCTGTAATAATCCCCCCCCCAGAAATCTACTTTGCATTTGATATATTGCAAATATATGCCATCACACACACTGGCATTTAAAGGGTTAGAATTATAAAATGAATATGTGGTGTTATGATCAGGGCTGAAGTTGAATAAAATATTGTATTTATAAATTACAAAAAAACTGAAAATCCATAAAAATCTGTGTTGTTGCTAATCATACATATGCTAGCCTGTTTTTAAAGGGTACAAATAAAAAGAATTCCTGCACCAGGATGCAGGAAATGAAGTCTTTGTAACAAAAAATCCTGGTGGGGGACCCCCAGACCCACTGCTTAAAAAGTGGCCTGACTGGGGCTATATTTTGCACTATATTTCCTGGCCTGAATGATTTCCCCAGTCCGGCCCTGGTTAAAAGCCTCCAATGCTTATTAGTGTGTGTGCGTTTGAACGTTTGCATGTTTCAACCATACATTTCCATTTATATAAAAAAAAAAAAAAAAAATGTAATATTTTTTTACCTCTTATTATAGTGGGGGTCACGGCTCTCTGACACCGTTTTTTTTTGGGTCGCGGCCTGAAAAGTTTGGGAACCCCTGATTTAGCTGACGCTTTTATCCAAAGCGACTTACAAGTTCTGTACGACAAGTCATCAGGAAGGGTATAACTAGGGCTGCCGCGGTATTGATTTTTTCCTTACCGCACAAATTTGCGAAGCTATTGAAACCGCCGCGGTAACCGCAAAAAAATTTAAATAAAAGTTTGAATGCATTTTTTTTATTTTTTTTTTGTAGTAGTAGTTGTCTATTCTTTATAGCATATAGCCTGCCTCTAGTCTAAATGTCTATCTTTAGAGGATGACTTTGCAGCATGAATATTGTTTGGGATTCGGCAAGCACGCATTCGTTATTGAAAGTGAAACACAGACAACATAGGCTACTGAACAGTGAACACCGTTTATTGACGCTTGCAGTAAGGTACAACGTGAGGCTCACTCGAGGTAGACGGGTCTGTTGAGGAGCGTGCCTCTCTCCCCTTCCCGTCGACCAAGCGTGAATACCTGTAGTCCCCAGGGCTCTGTCCCGACCGGTGTCCGGATCGCGTGTTGCTTAATAACAGCGGAACAGTGCAAAAATGCTTCCGCTTTCATCACCGCACGCCACTACGGTAGAGTCCTCCTCCTCCTCCTCCTCCTCCTCCTCCTCCTCCTCCTCCTCCTCCTCCTCCTCCTTCTTCTTCTTCTTCTTCTTCTTCTAAAAAAACAGCGGTGATGCGGTATTCAGCTTAACTCTGCGGTGGGCGTGATGTAACAGCGATACTGCGGTAATGCAGTAACCGCGGCAGCTCTAGGTACAACTCTATCAGCTGAGTAACAGGACAAGTGCATGACAGTAGATTGAAAAATTTGAATAAAAATTATTTCAGATAATGGTTGAAGAACTGCGTCTTTAGACGACGGCGAAAGATTGGACGGGTTTCAGCTGTCCTAACTGGGTAGTTCATTCCACCATTGTGGGGCAAGGACTGAGAATAGGCGACGTCTAAGCTAAGGCCTAACAAAATTAATAGTTGGTTTCAGGTTGGTTGTCAGTTTGGCCATGGGTAGGTAGGGAATTTATTTTATTTTATTTTTTTATTTTATTCTTTCCCATGGCGACTATGGATAGGGAATTTCTTTATTTAATTAAAATGTTCACAACAACATGGATGCATGTACTCTGCCAGCATGTTTAATATCCATAATACTAAATGTTTGACTAAGATTTCTATGAAACTTTATTCTTTAAAAAAAAAAAAAAAAAAAAAAAAAAAATCAGATTTTTTTTTTTTATAATTTTTTTTAAAAACTCATAAAATATATTGGGTCGCACCTAAATCGGCAGGGTCGGTCGGCAACCTGAAACCAACTATTATTTTTGTTAGGCCTAACCAGGGTTCGAAATAAAAAAAAAAAATCCCATGGCTTTTTTTGCCCCCCTTAATTGATTTTTTTGTATTTCGGGGGCACAGAATTTTTATGATGAAAATTAACATAAAGATTATAAAACATTGTTGACACTTTTTCTTCGTCCCAATGTTTGATAACGTAATGTTAATGTCTCCATATATAGGGTTCTACGCTAACCTTTTTCCCAAGGAGCACATGTGCTCCTAAATAAAATGTTAATAAATAAAATCTAAATAAAAATTTAGGAGCACACAAAGAAATTTAGGAGCACCCCCACCCACCCAAGCACCCCTTGGCCTCTATGTGTGCACGTGCCTGCCCTCCGGTACGCGAGGAAGCAGCAGTGGCATCTTTTCACCTGCACAGCGCAATCTCTCAGCGTCGGGGGTCTGCGTTTGGAGGGCACGCCGCCCCCGTCGCTTCCTGATTCTGCTGCGCAGGCGCACCAACCGACCTGTAGGAGTCGCTGTCCACAACGTCCGATCCCCACCCATCAGCTTCCCACCCCCTAATACTGCCAAATGTATTAGTATGAACGACCAGCCAAGCTGATAGCAATGCGGAGAGCTGGGCTCAAACCCAGCGTCTCCTGCATTGGTGGTGAGCGCCTTGCCCACTGCACCACATAGCCGCCCCCAGATTTAAGGCTTTTTAAGACTTTTTAATCCCACTCAGAATACAATTTAATACCAATTTCACAATAACAAAATGGCAAAAATCACGCAACGACACCAATTAGTTTAAGTTTAGGGACACATTGGTCCAAAGATGTTTATTAAAACACAACTTGGAAACTTAAAAAAACTTGAACTTAAAGGAGTAACTGGATTGATGAATTTCAACAAGGGTGACAAACATAAATAGCAAATATAGCTATACAAAATATACCAGGGGCCAAGCAGCAAATGCAACAGCCACATTTCCGTCAGAACACATACTACCATAGGACTGATACCTGACCTGTCAGAACACATGACTATTACCATAGGACTGATACCTGTCAGAACACATGACTATTATCACTCTCCCCAGGGTAGGGCTGGGCGATAAAACGATAACGATAACTATCGCGATAAATTATTTCCTCGAAATAAACATGAAACGTGGTCGCAAAGTTTCGATATCGATTTTCCAAGCTTGGATATGAGCACACGCACTAACAACCAATCAGTGAAGGAGATGGCCGACAGTGAAGGAGACCCGCGGTGCACCTCTGGGTAGAGAGGTAGGACTCTAGTAGTAAACAAGGCTGGCTAGGATAACTAGCTTGCACAGCGCTATTTTATATATTTACGTGCCGAGTATGTGTGTGGCGTGAATTCTGAGGCCACGTTTATAGTAGTGTGGGGTATACAGTGGACGTCGTTTCAATATATTGGGGCGGAAGAGAGTATTTTAGGGTAATATTTAGTACATTGTCATGGAATACACCGCTTAGAAACAACAGGCTGGCTAGGATAACTAGCTTGCACGGCGCTATTTTATATATTTACATGCCGAGTATGTGTGTGGCGTGAATTCTGAGGCCACGTTTATAGTAGTGTGGGGTATACAGTGGACGTCGTTTCAATATATTGGGGAGGAAGAGAGTATTTTAGGGTAATATTTAGTACATTGTCATGAGATACTCCGCTTGTCGGCTAACTGCTAACGTGCGCGGACTGATGACGACATCAACATTCGCAGCAGCAAAACAAGTCTATTATATATATCTATGCTATTAATAGCCCGTCCATCGCCGCCGGGCATAAGAAGTTAATTAAACTTGACAGACATTATATCGATGATAATTGATGATAATTATCGATAGAGTTATATGAAAATAATTTAATAATTTTATCGCGATAACGTTTTTGGCCATATCGCCCAGCCCTACCCCAGGGTATCAAAAAAGAAACAAACAAGATTCTTGTACCGGATCTCCTCTCTGGTAAACAAGAATACCCTGAAAAATGAAGACTCTAACAGGAGCACTCATTCAAGGGTACTACGACTATGCCTGCACTAGGCTTGGGCGGTATGACGGTATTACGGTATACCAGGGTATTTAGAAATCCCGATGGTATTGAAAATCAATACCGCCCGTCAGTCAAAATCACAGATGCGCTTCAGTTTCTTTTACAGTGAAACGGAGTTTTGAGTGTAGTGCACACACGCGCCAGCAGAGGGCGAGACCAGTCCTCACCAGTGGAGTGAGTGGGTCACAACGGTGTTCACGTTTTACGGTAATGTTGCGACAGTGCTGTGAAAATACCGTAAAGCGTTGTGACGAGAGTTGGTGTGTGTTGTTGTGGTGCACTAGTGGAGCAAGCAAATAATCCGTCTCTTATTATATGTGAACTAAAGAGTACAAGGTTTACACAACAGCCCCCACCCTCTTTTTTATTGTATTTGTACTGTCCTGTACTATCCGCTGTCAGCCGTTTATCTCTCTCTGTGAGCTTGATTAGCTAGCGTTAGCTCACGTTAATTAGCGTTAGCTCTGCGGCTAATCTTAGATTACCCTGAACTAAATCAATGACTAGGTTATAAAGCATTCGAGTAGTTTTCACTGCACATAGAAGTAGCCAAACAGCGCGAGCATTTCGGGAGCAATGACCAAAACCCAGGCAATTTCGAGGCTTTAAGAAATCAAATAGTCTGCCATGGCTAGGCTACATGCTAACGGTGCGGGATTCTGACTACCATTCTGAGACTGAGAGCTAATGATGATTTGTTTACTTGGTAACACGGGTTGCCCCCCCCCCCCCACTGTTAGGATCTCTGGGTAACAGTACTTCACATTTGCATATCGTATGTGTCACAAATGTAACAGTACTATATACCTGTATGTCATGTATGTCCCTATGCCATAAATGTCATGATGTCATGTATGTTGTGTATACATAAATGTCACTATGAATTGAAAATGGGGGACCCTGATGTAAACAAGACTAGGGCTGCAACTAATGACTAATTTGGTAGTCGACTAATCTGTCGATTATTTTTTCGATTAGTCGACTAATCGAAAACCAATTTTTAAACTACCTATCTTTGTGAAAGTGGCTTCTCAGCTCTGGTCCAGCTGAAGACAGAGCAGAGGAACAGATTGGACATTGAGCATGACCTCAGAGTTGCTTGTCTACCATCACCCCAGACTTTGAGACTCTTGTCAGGACCAAACAACAACATCATAACATCCCATAGCAAATTAAAATAATGACTCATGAAACATTTGAATTTGGATCTTTAAGCCACTTTAAATGAAAATGTATTTGAAGAACAATACAGCAATCACTCATAACAAGATAAATAAATTAAATAATACAAATTAAAGTGGAAGTGTACTTTAAATAACTAAAAAAATAATAATAAAAAAGAAATAACTAGCAGCATCTGCCCCCAGCACCGCGGCTGATGGGGCTGTAACTTGGTCCAGGACCAGGAGGGTGACGTGGAACAGCTGTAAGGGGAGAGGGGGATGAGTCAGATCAGACAGACTTCTAGGTCTTTTGTTTGCTGTGTGTGAGAGGAGTCCGTGTGTGTGTGTATGTGTGTGTGTCTTACTCTGATCGCTGTGTGAGTGAGAGGAGTGTGTGTACTGTGTAATTTGTGTGTGTCTTACTCTGATCGCTGTGTGAGTGAGAGGTGTGTACTGTGTAATTTGTGTATGTGTGTGTGTCTTACTCTGATCGCTGTGTGTGAGTGAGAGGAGTGTGAATGTGTGTGTGTCTTACTCTGATCGCTGTGTGTGAGAGAGAGGAGTGTGAATGTGTGTGTGTCTTACTCTGATCGCTGTGTGTGAGTGAGAGGAGTGTGTATGTGTGTGTGTCTTACTCTGATCGCTGTGTGTGAGTGAGAGGAGTGTGTATGTGTGTGTCTTACTCTGACCGCTGTGTGTGAGTGAGAGGAGTGCGTGTGTAATGTATTGTGTGTCTAGTCTGATCATCATCTCCTGCAGGGGAACAATGTTTTCAATGTCCAAAATTTGCTATGGGATCATCATGTTTGCATCTAACACAGAAAAATATTTTGCATTTGGCATGCGTGACACCACTTCCTCCACTGTGAGGAGTGGATAGTGTTCTCTTCGTATTGCTGTGTTCAGATCTTTAGGATCCATACAAATCCTTATCTTCTTGGGCGTGACTACTGTCACCATGCTGTTGACCCACTGTGTTGGCTCAGACTGCCTTATGATTACATCTGACTGCTCCATTTTGTGAAGCTGTTCAATCACTCTGTCCCTCAGAGCAACTGGTATCCTCCTAGGTGCGTGTATCACTGGCTTTATGTCAGGGTCTATCTTGATGCTGTGTTCACCTGGTAAGCAGCCAAGTCCAGAGAAGAGATGCTCATAGTCTTTCTGCATTTTGTCTTCTTTCTCTCCTTTCTCCATGCTATATAGCCTTTTGACCATTTTCAGCTTTGTGCTGGTCTCTCTTCCTAGAATCGCTGGAGCATCTTTCTCTATAATTTCAAAGTCAATCCTGTGTGTTTTACCTTTATACAGACATGTGACTGATGTTTTGCCCAAGGGCTCCATCTTGTGGCCTGAATAAGTCACTAACTTGCACTTAGATGCATGCAACTTGTCGTGAACATGTAACGTGTGAAACGTTTTGGCTGACATGACGTTACAGTCAGCTCCTGTGTCAATTCGAAATGTGACTCTTTTCTTGTTTATTAGCAGCTCTTCAGACCATCTGTCTTGGTCCCTTTTTTCCTTTTCAATTTCTTTAATGCTTCTCATCTCTACTGTTCCAACGAACATTTCCTCTGTCTCACTGTCACTGTCCTCCTGATTCTGTTGCACAACATGCATTTTCTTATTTCTGAGTTGACTGTTTGCACGACACGTTTTTGCAAAGTGATTTTTCTTATCACATTTCCTGCATGTCTGTCCATAGGCTGGGCACTTCCCTTGTTCATGCTTGTATCCACATCGGTCACAGTCCACTTTCCTTTCACTACTCATTGGGCTCTCTTTTGTGAAGTTTCCTCCGTTTCTGTATGGCCTTGCTGTGCTAACTTTGTGCACTTCAACTTCCTCATGTAATGCTTTCATCTGGGTGAATGTTATTTCACTGGCACGGCACACATCAAGAGCTTTTTCTAACGTGAGATCCGCCTCTCTGAGCAATCTGGCTCTTACTTGATCGTCACGTATCCCACAGACAATTCTGTCACGTATCAATGAGTTGTATAGGTTGCCAAATTCACAGTCTCTTGCTTTATTTTTCAGGTCTGTGACATATGCATCTATAGTTTCTGACGGACCTTGTACACGGGTGAAAAACATATGCCTTATGTATGGCATATTCTTCCGAGGCTCACAGTATTCTTTGAACTTCCGTTTCAATATGGCAATCTGGTTCCTCTGCCCGTCTGCGAACACAAACGTGTTACTCACTTTTATGGCTTCGTCTCCCGCCACATGTAGGAATGTCGCGCACTGCACTGTTTCTGACTTCTCTGCTACTCCCGTAGCGACACAGAAAAGCTCATAACGCTGCAGCCACGTTCGCCAATTCTCCGCGAGATTCCCCTCCAGACTCAAATTCGGCGGTGGCTTAAAGTGTGCCATTCTTGCCGAGTTTCCCGAGTTTCTTCTGACACCATGTGATGTTTGTCTTGTGTTATAAAATAACTTGACAGGACGACCAGATTTAGTCTAACATCGACTCCCTCATTTAATGTCTCTTCTCCAGCTTCATGCATATACAGAATGCAGTCTCTCGTCCCACATCCGGGTTACTCCCAGTACGGGTACCCGCATAGCTCAATACACTACACCTACTGTACCTGGCGCTGCTAACTGGCTATCGTTATGAGAGCTAACGTTGCTACCTACTGTACCTGGCGCTGCTAACTGGCTATTGTTATGAGAGCTAACGTTGCTACCTACTGTACCTGGCGCTGCTAACTGGCTATCATTATGAGAGCTAACGTTGCTACCTACTGGACCCGGCGCTGCTAACTGGCTATCGTTATGAGAGCTAACGTTGCTACCTACTGTACCCGGCGCTGCTAACTGGCTATCGTTATGAGAGCTAACGTTGCTACCTACTGTACCTGGCGCTGCTAACTGGCTATCGTTATGAGCTAACGTTGCTACCTACTGTACCTAGCGCTGCTAACTGGCTATCGTTATGAGAGCTAACGTTGCTACCTACTGTACCCGGCGCTGCTAACTGGCTATCGTTATGAGAGCTAACGTTGCTACCTACTGTACCCGGTGCTGGCTAACTGGCTATCGTTCCCGTTTAAACAAATGTTAATAAATGGACCTTCCTCAAACAGCCATCTCTTTCCCGACAATCCCCTCTGTGCACGAACCATTACATATGGTAATTAAACATTAAAACACCTGCAGCTTATAGTCCAGTGCGGCTTATATATGTACACATCATTCAATTTAGCTGCTGCGGCTAATATTCAGGTGCGGCTTATAGTGCGAAAAGTGCGGTACCTTTTTCTTCTCTGTGCATGCAGTAGGAGTAGGAAGACGCTGGGAACTAGGCTAATGGAGGAACCTACTTCCAGTGACTGACGCTAAGCTAGGCTAACGGTGCACGTCTTCCTACTCCTACTGCATGCACAGAGAAGAAAAAGGGCATGTATCTTCTTGTCCAACTCCAGGGTAGATGGCAAATAAGCTAATTTCGGGGAATATGTGTTTTACTGTATACACGGTGAATCAATAAAAAGATCGATTTTTTCAAATGGCGAGATGAATTGGAATAATCCATTTGGATACCATCTGATCTCAGGTAAGGAATCTATGTTACAAGTCTAAGGATAATCAGACCCGTTTTCACGGATATATAAGCTTTTATGTGATTGTGTGATGATATGGCTGTTTGACTATGCGCGCCGTCAGATAATAGGAGAAGCGATTTTCAGCGCGTGCCACGAGCGTGCATGCGTACACATATACTATAGATAATCTAGCGTTTATTTGAAAACGATTCATAAATAGGCCGAACAATGACAACGTTCTAGAATATTCCAGTAAAACACCGGTTCCTGACAGGCAGCGAGCGAGCGAACTGGAGACGAAATCGCGCGCAACACTGTCCTGATATGACGCGGCGCTTGTCCGAGTGTGTCCGTGTGTGTGTATTTACCTGGAAGCACAGGGGCGAAGCAGCCTGCGATTCTCGACCAATAAAAAGTGTTTAGGGGCGGGACTCGGCCGCGTAATCGCTCAACTAGAGACACAGCGAGCGAATATTTGAGGGGGGAGCCGCTCAGTTCGCTGTCGCTCGCGGTAGGTCAGGATAGTCTGATTGAAACGAATACATTTTAATCATTTTCGCAATCACGCTCGCTCGCGTCGCTCCCTGTCAGGAACCGGTGAAAGGCGATTATCATGGAAACCTCTTTTTTCTCCGTGAAAACAAGTTTTTTTTAAATGCTATGAAACGATAGCCACGTTAGTTAGCACAGCACCAGCCAGGTCCTGACGTTAGCTCCCAGAACGATAGCCACGTAACCCTCTGCTGGCGCGTGCTGTGCACTACAATCAACTCCGTGTCAGGGTAATAGCAGTATGTCACGGTATTGAGAATCATACGGTATTGAGAATCATACGGTATTGAGAATCATACCGGCGGGATTTCGAAATATCCTGGTATACCGTAATACCGTCATACCGCCCAAGCCTAATATATACACAAATGTTCTAGAATGTTTGACTATGACATCATACTGTGACATCACAAATGTTCTAGAATGTTCCATTATGACAAATAATACGGTTCAATGACTTTATCTAAATCCAATCAATATTCCTAATGCCGTTTCAATGTAAGGTTATAAAAATAAACATATAAACTAGGGCTGGGCGATATGACCAAAAACATTATCGCGATAAAATTATAAAATTATTTTCATATAATTCGATATCGATAATTATCGTCGATATAATGTCTGTCAAGTTTAATTAACTTCTTATGCTGCTGCGAATGTCTCAAGTCGAGTTGATGTCGTCATCAGTCCGCGCACGTTAGCAGTTAGCCGACAAGCGGAGTATCTCATGACAATAAATATGACACTAAAATACTCTCTTCCGCCACAATATATTGAAACAAACTGTATACCCCACACTACTATAAACGTGGCCTCAGAATTCAAAACACACACATACTCGGCACGTAAATATATAAAACATCGCCGTGCAAGCTAATTAGCCTAGCAAGCCTGTAGTATCTAAGCGGTGTATTCCATGACAATGTGCTAAATATGACACGAAAATACTCTCTTCCGCCACAATATATTGAAACGACGTCCACTGTATACCCCCACTACTATAAACGTGGCCTCAGAATTCACGCCACACACATACTCGGCACGTAAATATATAAAACATCGCCGTGCAAGCTAATTAGCCTAGCAAGCCTTGTTGTTGAGTGAGTCCTACCTCCTTCCGGGTGTACTTCGCTCTCGGCCATCTCCTTCACTGATTGGTTGTTAGCTGTTGTGCGCAAGCACGTCATCACGTAACGTTGGTTGTTGTTAGTGAGTGTGCTGAGCCGAGGCTGAACGGAGCCAAGCTTGGAAAATCGATATATCGAAACTTTGCGACCACGTTTCATGTTTATTTCGAGGAAATAATTTATCGCGATAGTTATCGTTATCGTTTTATCGCCCAGCCCTAATATAAACATTCATATAATACAATAACCTAAATATATAGCTTTGGCTCCTCAATACGCTTACCTAGGATTTGACTTGATTCAACAACAAAGCAGTCGGGGCAATGGCAAGCCAAAAACGGTCGAAAGTGTAGTTATTTGAAGTTTGGATTATTTTTTTCACGACCGAGGTAGGTAGATTACATTTTTAGAGACTAAAGTACAGAAAAAGGGTACTGTTGGGTACCAGTATCGATTCACAGGTACCGGTACCGTATCGGTTCAAATGTGAACGGTACCCATCCCTAGCGGTGGTACCGCACTTCTATAAAAAAAAATACCTGTATATATATTTTTTTTTATTAAGACATGCAAGTTTATCCGCGATCGTGATTAGAAAAAATTCTAAGGTCATAGGAGTCCCGAAACTATTTTAAACATGTTTGATAATCTATCCATTTGTCCCTCAACGTTCTGAAATGTGATACAAGTAGTAGTGTTGTGAAGGGCCAGATTAAAGCTGAGAATCTACGTTTTATTGTTTTATATAACTTGTATATTATTTATATATATAAGCTATATCCCTTTAAGCCTCCGTTTGAATCACAGTAATATTCGCTTTCCTCATTGGATAATGCCCTTGACGTTCTCGGCGCCAAGTACCGCGCCCCTGAGTCAGGTTCAAAGGCGAGTCTGGACATGTTGGGACATGCCTGGTGCATGCCTTGATTCCAGACGAGAGCTGAGGCTTGGCACAAGAAAGCCCCTTAAGTATATATATCGTGGAAGGCGCGAACAGTAGCAGTTCGTCTAAGCAAGCAAACGCAGCAGCAGTTCGTCTAAACAGAGTGTTGTGAACCTAACGTGAACAAGTGAAAGTGTCAGATCTAATGCAGTAACGTCAAGTTCGACTTAGCTTAATGTGAAGTAGAGTCGTCATTTAGTGTGAATCGTGTAACAGCAGTTCGTTAGTTGTGCAGCATTACCAAGCAGTTCGTTCGTTTAGTAACTAGTGTAAAACCTTAGCAAGTGTGCGTGGACTTAGTAATTAGTGCAGCACACGAGGAGGGCCTAGTCGTGGAACTACTGGACATGTGCATATTGGAACCTACTGCGGCGATTGCAGAACCAGTATTGGTTGGATTATAGTGATTGTGGAACGTACTACCGTGGAGAAGAGCATCGTTAATACCCACTGTCGTTTGGATTTAACCACCTTGAAGATCTTACCTCGGGCTAGCTTCGAGGACCGAAGCTGGCTGGCTATCATCATTGCTATCGAGCAATTGGATTACAGCTATTACCTTGCTACTGAGCATTTGGATTATAAGGACTGGATCCGTACGAGACCCCTTTTCTTCAAGTGAACAGACTGAGTATCCGAACATTCTTCCTTCCTCCAGAGCTTACATCTCTGGGAGGATACCCCCTGTCTCCAGCGGTACCATCGTTTGCCCCCTATAGTGCCATCCCACGCCAGGCGGCGTTTGGTCTAGTATACCTAGCTTAGGAATTATTCATTCCAACTGACTTTGCTACTCACTGACTTTATCCTATTCTTCGCCATAAAAGCGCGATCAATTAATTCCCATTCTGTACATTGCTGCATAATAATAAATACTATAAATGATATTTCCTTGTCACCGTGCCGTCTTATTCTGAGTGTCTGCCATATAATAACTGTACTGTCTGGCAAGTAATAATAATAATAATTAGCAGTGGTTTAATCTATCACAATCTTTAATACAGTCAGGGTTTTGTAACCCCTCAGTTACAAGTAGGGTGTTGCTCCTTTAACACTTTGCATGCCACGCCCGAGATTTCTCGGGTTTACCCCCCCGCGGGTTGAATGCCCACTCACGAGAATTCTCGTATTTTCTCTTTTGCGAAATGAAATCATATTTGAATCAATCAATCAATGAAATCATATTTCATCAACCGTGTCTACCGTTGGAAACTCAGCTACCTCAGGCGCTCAGATGTGAAAAAAGCGCCCCCTATCGTCTCCCAGGTGGTAATTCACCCTTTTGGATTGAACTCAATGAAAATGAATGAGAAAAAAAAACCTGCACTCCACATTTTACTTCTCACTCACGCAGCCGGCATCTACCAGCTTCATGCTGAACTCTCGGAGCAGCGGGGAATATGTGTTTTACTGTATACACGGTGAATCAATAAAAAGATTGATTTTTTCAAATGGCGAGATGAATTGGAATAATCCATTTGGATACCATCTGATCTCAGGTAAGGAATCTATGTTACAAGTCTAAGGATAATCAGACCCGTTTTCACGGATATATAAGCTTTTATGTGATTGTGTGATGATATGGCTGTTTGACTATGCGCGCCGTCAGATAATAGGAGAAGCGATTTTCAGCGCGCGCCACGAGCGTGCATGCGTACACATATACTATCGATAATCTAGCGTTTATTTGAAAACGATTCATAAATAGGCCGAACAATGACAACGTTCTAGAATATTCCAGTAAAACACCGGTTCCTGACAGGCAGCGAGCGAGCGAACTGGAGACGAAATCGCGCGCAACACTGTCCTGATATGACGCGGCGCTTGTCCGAGTGTGTCCGTGTGTGTGTATTTACCTGGAAGCACAGGGGCGAAGCAGCCTGCGATTCTCGACCAATAAAAAGTGTTTAGGGGCGGGACTCGGCCGCGTAATCGCTCAACTAGAGACACAGCGAGCGAATATTTGAGGGGGGAGCCGCTCAGTTCGCTGTCGCTCGCGGTAGGTCAGGATAGTCTGATTGAAACGAATACATTTTAATCATTTTCGCAATCACGCTCGCTCGCGTCGCTCCCTGTCAGGAACCGGTGAAAGGCGATTATCATGGAAACCTCTTTTTTCTCCGTGAAAACACGTTTTTTTTAAATGCTATGAAACGGAAATTAACCGATAAAAAAACAATCTGCTTCGACAATGTTGACTGGAAATAGGTAATTGATAATGCGACGGGCAGATTAGACACAGCCATAATTTAAAACATAGATTAGGCGATATTAACGTTAACATTGAAGTGGCCTTGGGCATTCAAGGGACTAATAAGGAATTAAACTTGGGCAGTCAAGTTGGCGATGCGTTGTGGGATATGCTTTTCTCCTTACTTAAAACTAACGTTATTTGAGCAAACATTTAACGTTAATATAACACTAAGTCTATTTTAACGTTAGTGAATGTGAATGCACATACCTAGCTAGTTAAATATCACAACTTGTGTCATCATTGTTCATCGTTGGGGGAAACTAAGTGCTACCTCTCTCCGCCAGCTGCCGCGATAACCGCATTACCGCGGTATCGCTGTTACATCACGCCCACCGCAGAGTTAGGCTGAATACCGCATCACCGCTTTTTTTTATAATAATAATAAAGTTCCCTGCTCTCGTTGGGCTTGCGGCTCTGCAGATATACCCTACTCCTCTGTCGAGGTTCCAAGCGACCCTATTGGGTAGAAGTGGTACCAGAAAAGTCACGTGAAACACTGCAGACCACTGATTGGTCAGAAGAGAGACGCGTCACACGTTGTAGCGTCCTGCACAAAAGCAGAACGCCGCCATCTTTACTGGCTCGCTAAGTAAGGATTCATTCAGGATTTGTTTGCAACAGGACCGTGCAATAAACAAAAAAGGATGGATTCACTGTGTATTCTGCCTCATTTATTGATGAAACAAAACCGACATCAACCCATGAATTTACCACCGAGCGGAGAGTTTAGTGTCACAAAAATATCGCTGTTGTGTTAAACTTGTTGTTGTTGTTGCTAACGTCAGCAGATAGACACGAGAGGTAACGTTAAACCTGGGTTGCTTGGTAGAATAGACACAATAAGAGGTGACGTTAGCTTTAGCAGAATAGACACAACGAGAGTCTGGTTAATGTTGTTATTGATTGATTGATTGATTGAAACTGTGTTAAAGTCTGGCTTGCTGCAAGCCCTCGGACATAGCTATGCTCACGGAGCTTTCAGTGTACACAAGCGTCCCCACACGGAGACAAACTGAGTAGTACCTGCAGTGGAAAGGGAACGAAGTACCAAGTACCTAAAGCGGGTCGAGTCGAGTAGGTAATATGCAGTAGCCATTAGACTAGAGGCAGGCTATATGCTATAAAGAGTAGAAAAAAAAATGCTTTCAAACTTTTTTTTTATTATTGCGGTAATACCGTCCGCGGTAGGAAATATTTCGCAAATTTGTGCGGTAAGGAAAACATCAATACCGCAGCAGCTCTACTCGGGACTGCACTAACGTTATAGCTAGCCTATAGCTAACGTCATAGATAGCTAACGTTAGCCTATAGCTAACGTCATAGATACCAAGCGTTAACTTACGTTTGCAAACAAAGCTAACGTTATCCAGTTGACATTACAGATCATAATAGATATGATAACGTTAACGAAGTGAGCGTAGGGGTTAGTCAGAGTGTAGCGGGGTCGGTAGAGAGTGAAGGATTTGGGGTGCTTTTTCAATGTATGTGATGTATAGATTGGGGGGGAGGTGACCACAGCTAAAACGGGGAGATTGAAATGGACGGTGGAAGCAGGAGACGGTGGTTCAGTAGAGCAGGGTGATTGTTGTGAGGCACGCACACTGCCAGCGAGAGAATGTTATGAATTCCTTGTAAGAACAAAGATAACAGAGCGAGGGAGAGGGGTGACCTCTTTAACGCAACAGTGAATGAGACGTTTTGAAGTGTGCGTAAAGGTTAAACGCGGTTGTCATGACAGCGCGTCACCCTGACAACCAGAAGAGAGGCGGGGCCGTCGTTGCGACAACGAACATCTATAAGTCGAACGGTGTTTCCGGGTGTAGGGCAGACTAGAATCTGACCAAGAGCGAGTAGGACTGAGATCACACAGATGGACACTCTCTCCTCTCATTGAGAGGAGGGGGGGGGGGAAGAATGCCACATCATCACTAGCTTCGGCTAACGCGAGGAGGGTTAGGCTAAAGACCAGGCCTGAACACTATTGGACTGAATAACAAAAGGACGATAGACGAACACACCGAAAGATCATTAGAATAGACTCTTCAAGGACGATACAATTTGATAACATCCGATTATGAGGTTCTGTTTATAGCAATAAAACAACGCTTTTCCTCATAAGGTATTTCACGGTGTCGAAGTGTCGAATTCTTACGGAGGTGGAGAATCAGTATGGTTTATGGATTGCACTAACGGGGGAGATAAGGATCTTATCAGCCAGTGTCAGAGACGTCAGGACCATTAAAATGACACAACGCAGAGGAATTGGATGGAGAGCCAAACAGACGAAGACGTGATACTGGCCAGTTTGATCAGGATCTTACAGTTGGTGCCGATGACAGCCGGATTTGCAAGAGATTAAAACAACGGGAACAGTTGGTTGCCGAGAGATAAGAACAACGGAAAAAGACTTTTTCAATAATGGGAAGACAGTGGACAACAGTCATCGTGTGTGGGAGATCATGATCGAGCAAGGCCGGCCAGCCCTGGGAGAGAGCGGCGAGTCGAGCGGTCATGAGGCGGACCAGCGCTGTAGGAGAAACAGCGCTTAGAAGAAAGATGTGAGTTCACTGTGCACACGGTTGTTTTGATCTTTTAAGCCAAATAAAAACGAACAGATAGTGCATCCGTAAATAAGAAGCCAGCTGTAATAATATGAACAGAGAGCCATGGTGTTTTGAAAAATCGAGGGTGTTTATCAACAGGATAGAATGAAAAACAAACGGGGCAGGCTGCACAGTTTTGGTTTAAGGAGGGTAAATGAGAGATGAGGAAAGGGGGGGGACACGCTTGAACCAGATCGAAAAATTGTTAATGGCGGGACTGTTTTCATAACAGAAGGAAAGTCGAAAGGAGATTGTACCAGTGTGTATTATGTCCGATCAGGCAAGAGTATTAGTCTGAGAAAGCGTCCCCTGATAATGGATAGGAAAGAGGAAAAACAGCTGTGTTTTTAGGCCTTGGAAGGAAGGGCAGCGGCCGTTTGTTTGAGAGAAGTAGCCATTTGCAGAACCGGAAGTTAGGAACCGGTTCCTATTAGAACCGGTTTTCAGTGCCCAACCCTAATTATGATACTATTTGATTATGTAACTGGTTGACCGCTATGTCACATTATTTACGCTTTTAATCATACTGGCTGGTTAAGTAATGCATTGCATATTATGATACTATTTGTAGGGCTGACCTTCGAAGCTTTTTTTGGCAATCGAAGCTTCTGGGCCGAGCTTCGATTTTAATTTGAAGCTTCGAAAAAAAATAAAAAAAAAATAAAATAAATAAAGATTTAATTTTTCTTTTAATATTTTTTCTTTTATTTTTAATTTAATTTTTTTATCTTATGTTGTGGGACTTGTACAGCACTTTCGTAAACTTTGTTGTTTTTAAATGTGCTCTATAAATAAAGTGGGTTGGATTAATTAATTAAGTAGCCCCTTTCGTGACTGTGACGCATCCAACAAGGTTTCACTCGGCTGTGTGATTTAATTCAAGGTGGATCGCTGTTGTCGTTTGAACAACTTCAGATTTCATGGGAACTACCAATCCCCCAAATCAAGAATGTTTAAGATGAATGAAGTAAGATTTTGATTATTTGAAATATGGCCTGTGTAGACTAAACTATGCACAGAATTATGTCAGTCTACAAGGTCCGGATTCTACATGGTCCGGCAATGTAGACCTTGTAGACTCCACTACAGACCAATTATCAGTGAATGTTCATGCATTTTTAAGAAGGGCAACTTCCACAAAAAAACAAAGAACTCACCAAAACATCTCAGTAGCACCTTATCTAAATGTTATATTTCATATATGGAGATTCATATTTATTTATGTATTGCATGCATTTCTACATTTTATTTCCTATTTTGTTTATTCATCCCAGTATCTTTCTTTCTTATGTGTGGAATTCTACAAGGCGCGCGCACACACACACACACTTACATTCAGTCATTTAGCTGACGCTTTTATCCAAAGCGACTTACAAGTTCTGTACGACAAGACAGCAAGAAGGGTACAACTCTATCAGCTGAGTAACAATGTTCATCAAAGTGTTGCGTGTTACAGTGTAGGTTAGTTTATTAGGACAAGTGCATGACAGTAAGGTTAGTCACGGTTAGTTTTCTTTTTCTTTTTTTTTTTATCATTTCAGATAATGGTTGAAGAAGTGAGTCTTTAGTCGACGGCGAAAGATTGGACGGGATTCGGCTGTCCTAACTGGGATGGGTAGTACACACACACACAAATCGAAGTAAAAAAAAAAATTGAAAAGATTTTTTTTTGAAAAAAAAAAGTATTTTTTTTTTTTATTTTTTTTTAACTTCGATTTTTTTTTTAATGTTCGAAGCTTGTGCCATCGAACGAAGCTTCGAAGCTTCAAAGTATTTAAGACAGCCCTAACTATTTGATTATGGAACTGGTTGACCGCCGTGTCACATTATTTACACTTTCTAAATAACGTTCTCTGCAGTCTTGCCTGCGCTTTAGCCCAAAAAGTAAAAAAAAATTCAACTGAGAAAAAAAGCAGCCTGGCTAGAGACCATGGCGCTATACAGACAGTGGACGTTAGCAAGCTCTAGTGTGCTCTAGTACAGGGTAGGGATGGGTACCGAATTCGGTTCTTTTGAGGTACCGAACCGAAACACGTCGGTACTACCGAGTAGGGGTGGACGGTATGGTCTAAAATTTATATCACGGTATAATTTGAAGCATAGATGGTAACGGTATATATCACGGTATCATCGTTTTTGATAAAAAAAAATTATTTTATTTTATATAATTTTTATTTTTTTTTATAAAATATATATATTATATAATTAGTGTGTACTCTAGTAGCCTCCAGCTACGGCCAGGATTCTCCGGAGCTGCACCTGGACCTATACTTGAGTAGCCTCGAGCAGAGCTACGGCCAGGATTCTCCGGCGCTGCACCTGGACCCTATTGGCATAACGTTACTTAACTGTGCTCAGCAAGCCCTCAGCTCGAATACGCATCGAATCAGTGTTATAAGACATTGATATCAGGAGCTATCTGTAGCTACTGCTAGCCGGATATATAACGTTAATACAACGCCTCAGTGAATTATTTAGTTCAATGGGACATTTCGTTTTGAACGGTGAACTAACTTGCGCTAACGTGAGCTAACAGGTAGCATACACGTCTCTACTAGACTTTGTGGAGCGTTTGTTGATGTCAGGAGCTATCGGTAGCTGGCCGACTAGATACCGTTCGGTTAGACAATGCCTCATCATGTATTAAACTAAAAGTGAATAGTTGACTGGGTCATTTTGTAACGGTAGCTAAGCTAACGTTAGCTCAGGGAGACGCCGCCGTCCTCCCACTAGACTACTAGACCCGTGTTTTAGTGTTGTCAAAAATATCGAAGTATCGATACATATCGATACTGAATATTTAAAACGGCTTCGATACTCATTTCCCGAAGTACCGATACTTTCTGCAGTATCGGTACCAGCTGGCTTGCTCTCGCAAGTTGTTGACAGACAGACGCGCTGCCAGAGCCTTGCCCTTCCGCCTCCTCCTCCTCCTCGCTCAGAGACCGGCAACAAGCTGATGCAGCCTCCTCCCCCCTCACAGCCGGGCAGCGCAGCCCTGTCTTCAGTTTGTAAACAACGCTATTATTAGCTAACGTTAGCTGTCGTGGCTATCGTTCTGGGAGCTAACGTTAGTAGTACTAGGCTGGTGCGGGCTAACTGGCTATCGTTCTGGCAGCTAACGTTAGTAGTACTAGGCTGGTGCGGGCTAACTGGCTATCGTTCTGGGAGCTAATGTTAGTAGTACTAGGCTGGTGCGGGCTAACTGGCTATCGTTCTGGGAGCTAACGTTAGTAGTACTAGGCTGGTGCAGCCTAACTGGCTATCGTTCCGTGATTTGTTTACTTGGTAACACGGGTTGCTAAGGAATTTATGTTCGAGGTTGAAGAAAGTGCACTTTAGCTGTCGTTCCTCCGTTAGCTTAATGCTAGCTAGCTGGCCACCTATTACTTCATGGAAACGGAGTAACGTCAAGCCGAGCCCACTACACCAGTACACACATGAACTCGACACAACTACCCCGTTTCCAACGTTAGGTCTAGCGGAGCCGGAGCCCATCCTACACCAGTACACACATGAACTCGACACAACGTTACCCCGCCTCCATGAAGTGTCCAATTAGCAGCAATGTTGTTGAAAATGTAACGTTAATAAATGCTCCGAGCATAGCTCCGGAGAACTATCTCTCTCTCTCTCTCTCTCGGTCATAACTAGAAAGGTGCGCTCAGTAGACCTAAAATCTCTAGCAGCCACTCTCTTTCTCTCTCTCTGATCTAAAGATAAACAAAGGGTTTTAAAAGTGTATTTATCTTCTCGTATAGTACCAGAGAGAAGCTGAGGAGAATCAACCAGCAACAAAAGCAAAATTTGTTAAAAAAAATAAAATAAAAAAAAATTATAATTTTTTTTTTTTGGTATTGAAAGTATCGAAAGTATCGATACTTTTCAAGGTATCGTATCGAAGTTGAAATTCCAGTATCGTGACAACACTACCGTGTTTACATGCGTGCGGTAGGGGCTGGCACGCCCACTGCGCGAAGCCTCCTAAATAACTTTTTCCAGTTCGCTCATATCTATTATCTATGACTAATTCTATCTATTTTTAGGGGCAAATGCGAGTGAAATAGTCGCGCTGTGGTTACATGACGTCATTGCTATTTTAGAGCTGCCCTACCGGTTACACGGTATAGTCAAAATCCATACCGTAGAGCAAATTCATACCGTTTATAACGTATACCGTTTATACCGTCCACCCCTACTACCGAGTATCGATTCAAGTGAGATACAAAAAAAAATAATTTACTTTTTTTTTTACCTTTTTTCTTTTCATCGCAACGTTCACACGCACAATATATGCTTACCTAGGATTTGACTTGATTCAACAACAAAGCAGTTGGAGCAATGGCAAGCCGAAAACGGTCGAAATTGTAGTTAGGATTTTTTTTTTTTCACGACTGAGGTAGGTAAATAAATTTTACCGAAAAAAGGTACCGTTGGGTACCGGTGTCGATTCACAGGTACCGGTACCGTATCGGTTCAAATGTGAAAGGTACCCATCCCTAGTACAGGGGTTCCCAAACTTTTCAGGCCGTGACCCAAAAATAACGGGGTCAGAGAGCCGCGACCCCCACTATTATAGGAGGTAAAAAAGAATTGGTTGAAACATGCAGACGTTCAAACGCACACACACTAATAAGCATTGGAGGCTTTTAACCAGGGCCGGACTGGGGAAATCATTCAGGCCAGGAAATATAGTGCAAAATATAGCCCCAGTCAGGCCACTTTTTAAGCAGGGGGTCTGGGGGTCCCCCACCAGGACATTTCTTGTTACAAAGACTTCATTTCCTGCATTCTGGTGTCATGATTGTCAGATTGAAAATAATACAAAATAATACAATCTTTTATTCAACTTCAGCCGTGGTCATAACACCACATATTAATTTTATAATTCTAACCCTTTAAATGCCAGTGTGTGTGATGGCATATATTTGCAATATATCAAATGCAAAGTAGATTTTTCTGGGGGGGATTATTACAGGCTAGCATGTGTCAATGATTAGCAACAACAGTTTTTTGTAAGGGTCCCGCCTCCACCAATCACATGCGGCTCCTTTTGTGTGTGTGAGAGCAAGAGCGAGAGCGAGAGCGAGAGCGAGAGATAGTTCTCCAACTTGTGTGAGTTGCAGTGATCTCCTGGTTGTTCCCCACCTAGGTTATCTAACTATTGCGCTGCTGCAACTAGAAACACTGTCCTGGCCGCGTGAATATTTTAGGCAACCAACTTGTGTTTAGCGTTTCTCTGATTGGCCACTACGCCCATGTGACCGCGGCAGCGCGAGAGAGCTGCAGCGAGGAAATAGGCTGTCTATTGCCTCGTGCTGCAGCGCGGAAATAGGCTGTCTATTGCCATTCTCTAAGACAAACTCTAACCTTAACCAGCTCCTTAACAGCGCCTAAACTTAACCCTTCTAACCTTAACCAACTCCGAAAACAATGCCTAACCTTAACCAATGCTTAAAGTTAACATGCCTAAACTTAACCGGCGAAAGAATGCATGTTAAAAAATATTGCCATTCTCTAAGACAAACTCTAACCTTAACCCCTGTGCCTCAAATAGATCCGCTATCAGCTCTATCTTTAATCTTTCAAAATGTTCAGTTGCTATCGCTATTAGCTTTATCTTTAATCTTTCAAAATGTTCAGTTGCTATTGCATGCACTCATCTGTGTTTCACTACACACATGAGTGCATGCTTACCAACTGTCCATCTGCAACACTACTATCACCAACATCTAAGAAGGGAGATCCCCCCTTGAATGGCCCTTCTAAGGTTTCTCTCCTCCACACTGCCTGTGGAGCTTTTTTCCCTATTGTTAGGTTTTAGTGAGTTTTTCCTTACCTTCGCGTGGGGTATGTCTGGGAGTGCTTGCATTCTTTAATTTTTATTTTATTTTTTTGCATTCATCTAAAAATGTTTGGACCTTATGGTGTTCTTGTTCTGTTCTTGACTTATTGTTATGTTTTCTTCTTGACTTTGTTTAAAGAAGACCTGTACGGCCCATGGGGACATTAACGTGTGTTGTCGGGCCTTATAAATAAATTTGATTTGATTTGATTTAACCAGCTCCTTAACAGCGCCTAAACTTAACCCTTCTAACTTTAACCAACTCCGAAACAATGCCTAACCTTAACCAACTCCGAAACAATGCTTAAAGTTAACATGCCTAAACTTAACCGGCGAAAGAATGCACGATAAAAAAAAAAAAAAAAAAAATTGAAGGGAATCGAACTTGTTACCAACAGACCGCAGGATCCACAGCAAGGCAGCGCTACCAATTGAGCTAGTTCTGGATGTTAAAAAAGGGGGGATTACTGCTACATAATGCTGCCGCGACAGAGCTCTGCTGCGTCGCTGCGGGGGCGTGCCTAGACGCAAGTTGGGCGTGGCTAGACACAAGTTGGTTGCCTTTAATATTTAGGCGTCCTGGCCTGCTTCTAAGTTCAGTGGCCTGAAAAAAAAATTATTTTTTTTAAAATAATCTGGCGACCCACCCGCGGCGGCTCGCGACCCTCCTTTGGGTCGCGACCCCGACTTTGGGAACCACTGCTCTAGTAGGCTGTAAGCGTGGCGCTGTTTACCTAACGTTACTTACAGCTTGTTGGTGGACACGCAGCCTCAACATAACTGAAATAGCGTTCACTTAGCAGGCATTATCCATGAGACATTCTGTTTTCCAACATGTAAGTTACAATACTATGGCTAACTAGCAAAAACGTACCCATGATCCGAGTAGCTGTCATCACGGTTCCAGTGTGCTTGCTCGTGTTTTCTTCTTCGTCGTTAGTACACAGAATGCAGTCATGGCATACAAGGGAAATGATACTGCCCCAGCACTTCCTGTAGTGCAGGGCTATTCAACTGGCGGCCCACTGGCCAGATCCGGCCCGCGGGATGATTCTGACCGGCCCGCCAAAGATTACATGATAATAATAAAAAAAAATAAAAATTACTTTTTTCTTTTCATGTCAACGTTAACACGCACAATTGAGCCAAAACTCAACTCAATTAATGACAGATTTCATTGATAAATTGAGGGAAAACTTTGCAAGTCGATTTGATGAATTTGACATGTCCAGAAGAATTGATGCATTTTGTGAGCAACCCATTTGCCAATGTAGCTGCTATTTCCACAAAAGGACAAGAGTTCCTTGCATCACTTCACATTGATGAAGGTCTCCTGCAACTTGAAATAATTGACATGCAAGCATCATCTGCTCTGAAGCAGGCACTTGAGAATGAATCCACCACAACATTTTGGATAAAGTGTATCATGTCAAGACATTCCCCAAAATAAAAACGCTGGCAATATCTGTGCTAACAATGTTTGGCTCAACATACACCTGTGAATCCAGTTTCTCTCACATGAATGCCATTAAAACAAGCAACCGTGCCTCCTTGACAAATGAGCATTTGCATCACTGTTTGCGGGTAGCCCTCACTTCCTATGAACCCTCTTTCTCTGCCATTGCCGAGTCAAAGAAGTGCAATCGCTCTCATTAGATGTGTGTATGTAGGCTAGGCCTGTCTGCCCCCCACCCCCCTGATGTTTGAGAGTTAACACTTTCAGCGCCACGCCTGGTTTTCCGTTTTACCGCTTGAATGCCACCATCGGCGCCAATGTTAACGTTAATATCGCCTAATCTATGTTTTAAATTATGGCTATGTGTCTAATCTGCCCATCGCATTATCAAAGACTATTTTCCAGTCAGTGCTGTGAAGGCAGATTGTTTTTTTATCGCGTCGTTGCCGTTTCAGAGCAGTTAGAAAAGCCCCCGTTTTGATATAAAAAACAGCTAATTCTGGAGCATTCTATGAAAATCGTCTTTTAGTGGAATATTCCACAACGTTGATATTAGTCTGCCTTTTTATGAATCGTTTTCAAATAAACGCTAGATCAATATTATACGTGCACGCACGCACATTACGGCCGCGCACTGATAATCGCTCCGTTGATTTCCTCACGGACTTTTACAGTGAAACCGAAAGAAGACATTTCACAAAACAGCTTATAACTTCATCAAACTTACTCTGATTATCCTACCACTGATAACATAGAGTCCTTACCTGACATCAGATGGTATCCAACTGGTATATTCCAATTCCTGATCACCATTCGAAAAAATCGATACGTGTATGGATCCAACGCGATACAGTAGAACTCCATGATCCGCGGGGATCTGAGGCTCCAGAATGAACTCTAGTAACCCCGGCTGGATCAGTGAACTGGAAAATGTGGAGTACCGGATTTTTTTCCCCATTCATTTTCATTGAGTCCATTCCAAAATCACTTATGTCATCTGGGAGACGACAGGGGGCGCTTTTTTCCACAGTGATCGCCGGCGCCCCTCGGCTATACTCTGGTAGGCTCGGGTGATGCAATAATTTTTCAGATCGCAAAAAAAAAAAAATTATAATAATTCCGAGAAATCTCGTGAGTGGCATGCAACCACCTATAAAAAAACCCGAGAAATCTCGTGAGTGGCACTCAAAGTGTTAAGAGTGGACAATAAGTGCTAATAAGATGCTGTGATTTGCTGTTGTTGCACAGACATGAAGCACTTTTTCATAAGCTCAGCTGCACTATAAATGTGTTTTTTTGTTCAAGTGTTGATGTTAGAATGTTCAGATGCACATCATGCACTAGTTTGTTTTTTATTTAATTTTTATATTGAAATGTTGAAGAGGAGATGTTGCAGTTGTTGCACAGTCATAAATTAAGCACTTTTTGCAGGAGATGTTGCAGATGTGGCACATAAATGAAGCACTTTTTTTGAAAAGTATACTACTTTTGCAATGTAGTTAAATAAAAGTTGTGAAAATGTGGTTGCGTGTTGTGTCAAGTGTACATATATTCATAGCACGGGGAGGCGCCGTGGCAGTCCGGCCCCTTGCCCCTTGGGTCTCTGACAATGTGGCCCCCTGAACAATTTAGTTGAATAGCCCTGCTGTAGTGCATTGCAGTTACAAATGAACATTTGCGCAGTTTTGAATGAACGTTACCGGCTCTGTTTTTATACGACGCATCGACACAAATTCCACGTCAACGAGTTTTTATGATCGACGTCGTCGATTAATCGTTGCAGCCCTAGTAGAGTGTGAGCGTGATAGATACAGCCCCCCCTGTGATGTATTAGGTTTGAGTTTGAGCGTCTTGGATGCCGTAGTTGAAGTGACGTCACGCTAGAAAGTCAACAGTCAACAACACAGCATTGGAAGTTGGAACCTGGAGGAGCCCGATGCATGAAGCGATAATAGAAACGAACAGCCAATAAATGTGAAGATATCTTTGAACCTCTGTTGTCAAGCCTCGTCAATATACCCCCCCCCCCATTCCCCACTAATGGAACTGGTTTGATTGATTGAAAACTTTATTAACAGATTGTAGAATGGGTACAATACAGTACGGGGGGGGGGGTTTGGACATCTACAGGGCCAGAGGAAAGCGCTGCACTAAAGTAAGTCTCATCTCAGCCACGGCGGCTTAGAAACTGACGTGAGGGTTTGTGCAAAACATCACAATGTCCACGATACGTTTAAAAAGTGTATCGTTAATGAACTGTACCCGATATTTATTTAATATAGTCATAACGCCCACCCATACTATAGAGGCAGGGTAATAAAAGAGGAACATCTAGAACTCTATGGAGGCAGGGTAAGGCCATGGTTACACTGGGGGAAAACAGCAACGTTTTATTTTCGAATGATTACGTTTGCATGTCCAAGTTAAAAAGAAACGCAGTTTTGGCAGGAAAACGTGTTTTTCTAGCGGCAACGCTGAAAGGGTGTTTTCGTTTTGGAAACTCGCCGACAATGGATACGGAGCCGTTCTGCCCAATGCCCATGCGCAGTAGAGACAGACACCAAATTCTCCCCTGGCTGGACCTCGACTCAGTCCATTAGTACAAACATCAGAACTATTTCTGGGAGTCACTTGCAATATCGCGCTATAATTAATATAATTTGCTGTCTCCCGACACCAACCGGCCATATGGGGAGGCTATACAGGATATCAGCTGCGTCCTCCTCAGATGTGTAACATGCACGGTTATTTCCAGTGTTTACAGCAGAGCTGTCCCAAGTAGCTGCGGCTACCAACGTGTTGTCAAGTTATTGTTATAAGGAGCCCAGTCCAAAACTACAACAGTCTGCATACCCTTAACAATTGTGTGTATTGAGCCGTATTGTATTGTACCCATTCTGCAATCTGTTAAATAAAGTTTATCCATTTCTACTAGCGTTAACGTTACTACGTTAATAGCCTCGATGCTAACTACGTAGCTAACAACATCGGAGATCTTTTTGTGAGACTAAACTATCAGCTCTTGGTGGTAAATTGTGTTGATGTTGGTTTTGTTTCATCAACAAATGAGGCAGAACACAGTGAATATCAGTTTTTGTTTAGTGCACTTTTATTGCACTTTGTTTTCTTGCTGAAAAATAAATGCTACGTTGGCTAAATGGCTCACGCGAGGTATTTAAAGATGGTGGATTGTTGTTTTTTTAGCAGGAAGTGTAGTGGCACGTTCAACCTTTCTGATTGGTTGAAAATGGCCTTCATGTTTGAACTACATCGCCACCTACTGCTTTGGCATTGTACTACATGTATATAGTAGACGAGACAAAACGACGTCTAACTTAACTCTTACTTGCCTGCCAATACGCAGCGTTCTGAAAAGCGAAATGAAACTAAATGAAATGGCCCTAGTGTAACCGCAGCCTAAGAGAAGAGTAACATCTAGAACTCTATAGAGGCAGGGTAATAAAAGAGAAACATCTAGAACTCTATAGAGGCAGGGTAAGAAAAGAGAAACATCTAGAACTCTATAGAGGCAGGGTCAGAAAAGAGAAACAACTAGAACTATAGAGGCAGGGTAAGAAAAGAGAAACAACTAGAACAACTCTATTCTCCACTTGCACAACCTGAAAGTAGGCACTTCCGGCTGACTTCCGGTTGCCAATGGTACTTCCTGTCCCATCCAAATACATTGGTTTTAGCTACTTTTCTCCCCTTATTTAAACCACTTTGTCATCACAGAGAGGCAATGAAACGTTTGTATTATTATAGTATAGAATGTATTTAATAAGCAAACGTTTGTCAGCAGGGTTTTTGGGCTGTATTTCATGTAAAAACGTTTACTGTTAGTTTCCTTGCTCAGCCAGCATTAGCCTTCATTAGCTAACAGAAGCTAGTGGTTAAACAGGCCGGATTAGCTTTGAGCTAACTATCTTTCCCGACCCATGTATTCATTCCATTCTAAACATAACGTTAGTTTACAAAACATGACCTGTCTATACAACGTGGAACAAATTATAAGTGTGTGGGTGTGTGTTTTGGTGAACATTGGACTGCAAACAGAAAATGCATCACAGTTAGACAGTAGCTACTGTTAGCTGCCTAGGGCTGGGCGATATGGCCTAAATATGATATCACGATATTTTCTGACCTTTCGGCGATACACGATACACATCACAATGTTTTTCCTTTTTTCCCCAAACAATTCATTATGAGGCTTACCAAGACAGTATTTGAGTTTGCAAGCGAACATTAAAGACAAAAGACTCATGCATTTAGCATTTTTATATTATATATTAGATTTAGATGATTGGATTCTTAGATTATATATTTAGCATTTTAGCCTTTCGTTTTTTTAGATTATATATTAGATTAGATTTAGATGATTAGATTACATATTGTAACTATTTATTTATTTACATGTATGTATACATTTATTATTTGAACGGCTTAAGGCTATATCTGTACTTGATGTTTGTTTGTTGTGTTGCATACTTGAAATAAACTTCAATCAAATCAAATCAAACCCCCCCTCCTTAAAAACAAAAACCTGTGTTTAACCTAGCCATCTATAAAACATCATGCTAAAACTGTGAAACAAATGTCCTACTCCCCTAAAGAAAGAAATACATAGCAAACATGACTCAGTTATCCAATAGTGCTGCTGCTTTTTATTTTGTTAAAATATTTTAGTTAAGACTAAAAGACTACAATATATATGACTACAAGGGCCAGAAGCCGACTTCATGACGGCTTCCTGTCCTCGCATTCCATTTCCGGTTTACGTTACATTTTCAACAACAGATTGCTGCTAATTAAACACTTAATGGAAACGGAGTAACGTTAACGTTATGTCGAGTTCATACTTGTAGTGTAGTATGAACTCCACATAACGTTAACATTACTCCGTGTCCACTGTTGCTGCCACTGTTGCGTCGCAGATGGATGGTACACTCTGTTAGCTCCGTAGCTAATCCGCTCATAGACTAATTTACCGATAGCAGTACCGTTAACGTCGGAGCTTACTCCTGGGTTTCAGGGGGCATCCCTAGCACCGAGCCACCGCCTCTCTGTCTCTGGCTAGGTGTGTGCGCTTGCGTGCGTGTATGTGCGTATAGATGACGTAATTTGGGCAAGTGTGTGTGTGACTGACTTTTTTTTTCTGCGAGAGGGAGAGGCGAGAGGGAGAGGAAAGCATTTAGCACTGCGCTTGTAAGTCTCATCTCAGCCGCGGCGGCCTCTAACGCAGGGCTGTACGCTAAGCTTTTTCATTAGGGGCACACTTGCCCCTAAATGAGAAATTTAGGGGCAAAGAATATTTTTTAGGGGCAAATTTTTAAATAACTATAGGGCTGGGCGATATGGCCTCTAAATGATATCGCGATATTTTTTGGCCATATCACGATACACGATATATATCGCAATATTTTGACATTTCCTCTAAAGCACTTAAAAATGCTTGATTTAACCCTTTGATGCATACAGTCACGCCAATATGATGATTATAATAAGTCCCTGCAACATATGTTTGCATTATTAAACCATGAAGATGCTTTAAAAAATAATTTAATGAAAATGTACTAAGAGTAGTCTACTGACACACTAATAAAAAATGTATTTACATCTAAGACCATTTATATAAAAACTTTTGGGTGCCTTTTTTTTGCACAGTACTGTGTTTTCTATCCACTTTAGCCAAACACACACACACACATATATATATATATATATACACACACACTACTGTGAGAAAATAATAATCACACACACAAAGGGATAATGGCTTATAGCAGACTTAATGATTTTAGAATATTTCAGATAATGAAATTAAATGTTTATATCATCAACTATCCAGTTAGTATTTATACTGTCTGTAACGTTTGGCTACTTTAAATCATTGAATGTAGAGAGAGCTGTACTGTATTGTACCCATTCTGCAATCTGTTAATAAAGTTTTCAATCAATCAGAGCGAGCGAGAGAGAGAGAGAGAGGGGGCGAGAACGAATGAGAGAGCCCCCCCCCCCCCCCCCCCCCCCGGGTTTTGTCCTAGGTTCACGTTTTGATCGTCTAAGCTGCCGTAGGTGATGACGTCACACTCGAATGTAAACAGGAAGCGTTTAACAGATGGAGATGGAAAGTGGATGATATACAGTAACAGAAACGAATAACCAATAAACATGAAGTTATGTTTAAACTTCTGTTGTCAAGCGTTGTCAATATAACCCACCCCCTTTCCTCCCGAATGGAACTAGTGTTGTGGAGTCCGCTTTGACTGGTGTCCAGGGTTAGCAGCAGCTAACGCTAGTTAGCTTAGCATAATCCTAATGGATACCGTGGATAGCAGCTAACGTTAGCCCATTGCTCGTGTCAATCAAATTGCATGTTATTAAAGGTCCGCGCTGGTCTGTCTAATGAAATTACAACCGCAACATTATGCCCTGGTTGTAGGCTAATGTTTTATCCAATTTGTATGGATTCATTTAGGAGTGAAATGCGAATGAAGGGTTGCAATCACTACTCGCAAGCTTGCCCCCAGATGATATTTTCCACTCGCACCGGCCAGATTAGGGGGCAATTTGCGACGAGATGCTCGCAGTGTACAGCCCTGCTCTAACGCGAGGGCAAAACATCACAATATCCACGATACGTTTAAAAAGTGTATCGTTAATGAACTGTACCCGATATTTATATAATATCGTCATATCGCCCAGCCCTATAGCTGCCCTTCCGGATTAGCTTTGAGCTAACTATCTTTCCCGACCCATGTATTCATTCCATTCTAAACATAACGTTAGTTTACAAAACATGACCCGTCTATATAACGTTGAGGAACAAATTATAACGTGTGTGGGTGTGTGTTTTTGTGAACATTGGACTGCAAACAGAAAATGCATCACAGTTAGACAGTAGCTACTGTTAGCTGCCCTTCCGGATTAGCTTTGAGCTAACTATCTTTCCCGACCCATGTATTCATTCCATTCTAAACATAACAAAACATGACCCGTCTATATAACGTTGAGGAACAAATTATATAGACGGGTAATGTTTTGAACAACTAACGTTACGTTTAGAATGGAATGCATCGGCAAAGATCGTTAGCTCAAAGCTATTCCGGCCAGTTTATCAACTTCCTGTCATTTAGAAATATGATTTTATAGTGAAAATCATTACCAAAACGTCAGAAAAAACCTCACGGGAGCATTATAGACTGTCATACAAATGTACAAATGCTATAAGGTGGCAAGAAATGCACTATAAACAATACTTTGCGGCGTCGTTTCTTGAGGCTAATGATGGCTAACAGAAGCTAGCGCAAGAAACGACGCCGCAAAGTATTGTTTATAGTGCATTTCTTGCCACCTTATAGCATTTGTACATTTGTATGACAGTCTATAATGCTCCCGTGAGGTTTTTCCTGACGTTTTGGTAATGATTTTCACTATAAAATCATATTTCTAAATGACAGGAAGTTGATAAACTGGCCGGAATAGCTTTGAGCTAACGATCTTTGCCGATGCATTCCATTCTAAACGTAACGTTAGTTGTTCAAAACATTACCCGTCTATATAATTTGTTCCTCAACGTTATATAGACGGGTCATGTTTTGTAAACTAACGTTATGTTTAGAATGGAATGAATACATGGGTCGGGAAAGATAGTTAGCTCAAAGCTAATCCGGCCTGTTTAACCACTAGCTTCTGTTAGCTAATGAAGGCTAATGCTGGCTGAGCAAGGAAACTAACAGTAAACGTTTTTACATGAAATACAGCCCAAAAACCCTGCTGACAAACGTTTGCTTATTAAATACATTCTATACTATAATAATACAAACGTTTCATTGCCTCTCTGTGACGACAAAGTTGTTTAAATAAGGGGAGAAAAGTAGCTAAAACCAATGTATTTGGATGGGACAGGAAGTACCATTGGCAACCGGAAGTCAGCCGGAAGTGCCTACTTTCAGGTTGTGCAAGTGGAGAATAGAGGCAGGGTACGAAAAGAGAAACATCTATAACGCTATAGAGGTAGGCTGGGTAATAAAAGAGAAACATCTAGAACTATAGAGGCAGGGTAATAAAAGAGAAACATCTAGAACTATATAGAGGCAGGGTAAGAAAAGAGGAACATCTTCTGATATTTAACCCTTTCAACATTATGTTCAACTTGTTTATCCCATGACAGCTGCCCATCGCACAGCTCGTGCGCACGTCGCGGGACTTTGCCCTCGCATGTCAGCTCCGGGCTGTGTTTTCGCCGATCAACCAGTACATTGTTGGAAAGTTGAATTTGCCGCCTTTCGATCGTCACCCCACTCAACCTATTGCGTGATTCCATTATCGAGTTACAAAACTAAACATCCGGCGAGCGTCATTTGACGAGTGACCACGTCCGGTTGTGAATGGTCCTGAACTGACCAGTCACCGCTGATGGCGAAAATTATTGACCACCGTTGTAGCCAAGGAGCGTCTGCTCCGAAAGCGATCCCAGACGGGCGCCGAGAGTGGGAGAAGGTGACACAAGAAGACGAAGAAGTCCATTGTTTTGACGAGAGCCTCTGAATGAAGGGAGCGGATGGCCATTTTGGATAATCATGCAGAATCTTTACCAGTACACACATTACAAAAACCTTTATAAAACAAAAAATGTCCATGGGATTGTTATAAACTTTGGACCTGTACTACTAGATAAGACTTCAGGTAGGCGCGGCCGGGTAGCGCAGCGGACTAAGCGTCTGCCTACCACCGCAGAGACAGTGGAATCGAATCCAGCTCTGCCGCGGTAGGGCTGGGCGATATGGCCTAAATATGATATCACGATATTTTCTGACCTTTCGGCGATACACGTCACGATGTTTTTCTTTTTTTCCCCAAACAATTCATTATGAGACTTACCAAGACAGTATTTGAGTTTGCAAGCTAACATTAAAGACAAAATAAAATACCCATGCATTTAGCATTTTTATATTATATATTAGATTTAGATTGGATTATATATTGCATATATTTAGCAATGAGATATTATGATTTAGATATGAAATATGATGAATTGAAAATGGGGGACCCTGATGTAAACAAGACGAAAGTCTTTCTCTGGTCTGCATCCCCTTAACAATTGTATTGAGCTGTACTGTACTGTACCCATTCTGCAATCTGTTAATAAAGTTATCAATAAATCAATCAATTTTAAAATCAAGCATTTTAGGATTTTTATGAAACTACTGTATATTTGTATGTCTCTAAATGTTTTGATGTATTGAAAATGGAGGACCCTTATCATGTAAAAAAGCCGAAAGTATTTTTCTGGTCTTCATCCTCCAGTCCACTGTTGTTGTATTGAGCTGTACTGTACTGTACCCATTCTGCAATCTGTTAATAAAGTTCTCATTCATTCATTCATTCATTCAGAATTATTTTGATTGACAGTCGAGTCTGCCAATTACGTCACACCGCTTGCACCCGCCCTGCTGTTCTTAGCACCAATCGGCGTGTATTAATTTTTTACTTCCGCTATGTCCGCCATTGATTTTGACGAGAGCTCAACAACAACAACAATGTTAGCTCCCCGCGGCCGACGTTTAGCTTTTAGCTCCGCAGGACAGGGTTCGAAATTAACGGGGGCTCGGGGCAAAATGCCCTTGAAAATGGACAAAATGCCCTCGAAAATCAGTTAAGGGGGGCATAAAATGCCCCAGACAGTTTACTAATTATATATATAATTATATATATGATCTACAGTGCGAGCATTTCCCTTGTATTTGCCCCTAATAATATGTGTGTGTGCGCGACCCGGAAAAATCATTTACTCGAGGCGAGTGAAGATTACAAAACAGCTCCGCTGTTAATAATAGTCCCACATTACACAAGGCGCATAAATGTCCAATCACAGTAGCGCTGGAAAACAAAGTCACGGTACCGGCATAGGCAAGTTATACATTCAGAATCAGACAACGCAAAAAAATCAGCCAGCCATGAAGCCCATTGATTTTTATTTTGAGCAAAAGAGAGACAAGGAGAAAGAGGAATCCGGCTGACATGGCTTTTGAAGTGATATTCGCACATGTTTTTGCGGGTCCAGTCCCCACGGTATGTTGACAGAATTCGCAAAACACCTTATCGACTGAAGCATAAAAGTCATTAGGATACTGCTCTGCTCTGAATTTAGGGCTTAGTGGGGAATTTCTTCTGGCGTTAACGTTAACGACGCACCGAAGCAGCTAGACGCTTGGACATTTCTCCGTGTTGTGTGTAACACGCAGCAGTCCCCGCCTCCCTCCCTCCTGGCAACAAACGTTCCACCCAAAAACGGAATTTCTATTTCATAATGAATTAAATAATTGTATAAAGAATTTTCAATGTTCTGTCATCTAATAATATATTCCATTACCTTTCCTATCTGTATCAAAGTCAAAATGTTGGTATCATAACAACACTACAACATACAAAAGCAGCTTGACAACAGATATCCTTTGCGTTTGATTGATTGAAAACTTTATTAACAGATTGCAAAATGGGTACAGTACAGTACGGCTCAATACACACAATTGTTAAGGGGATGCAGACCAGAGAAAGACTTTCGTCTTGTTTACATCAGGGTCCCTCATTTTCAATTCATAGTGTGCACACGCACAGTATAATATGCATGTGATAAATAGTTAATAAACTCTGTGTTACTTGAACAATTTTCACTGTGCTCCTAAATTTCTTTGTGTGCTCCTAAATTTAAATTTAAATTTTATTTATTAACATTTTATTTAGGAGCACATGTGCTCCTTGGGAAAAAGGTTAGCGTAGAGCCCTATATATGGAGACATTAACATTACATTATCAAACATAGGGACGAAGACTGTAAAAAAAAGTGTCAACAATGTTTTATAATCCTTGTTAATTATCATAAAAATTCAGTGCCCCCGAAATACAAAAAAAAGCCCCCGAAAATCAATTAAGGGGGGCAAAAAAAGCCCTTGAAAAAAAATCTTAATTTCTAACCCTGCCGCAGGATGACTAAACGAGGCATAATGATTCGACTGCAACGAATGTTATAATAAAAGCCTTTCCATACATCTGTCTGATTGAAAACTTTATGAACAGACCGCAGAATGGGCACAACTCAGCACGGGCTGAGATATGAACGAGTAATGCTTGCTATCTATCTAGGTCGTCCTTGGATGTTGCTATGTTCGGGTAAATACGCTGATGTTATTGAACGTGTAACTATATAACGTTAATGCCACAAAACGAATACCTTTGTTAATCATAAGTAGTAACTTTGATGCAGTAGTGTGTGTGTTGGGGCGGCGTTGTTCAATAGTTTGAACGTGTGGACCAGATTGACGCTAGGCATGGGCGGTATGACGGTATTAAGGTATACCGGGGTATTTAGAGATACCGACGGTATTGAAAATCAATACCGTCAAAATCACAGATCCATTTCAGTTTATATTACAGTGAAACAGAGTTTTAACAGTGGTTGGTTGTAGTGCACTGCACACACGCGCCAGCAGAGGGCGAGACCAGTCCTCGAGTCACTAGTGGAGCGAGGCAGCGAGCCGCAGAGCTGGTTGTCTATACACAGGAGGAGTACACAGGAGGAGGGGAAACCCTGCTTCACTGGAAATTAAATGAGAGTCGAGACACGCTTACCGTTGCTGCCTGGTGCTGCGGGCTAACTGGCTGTTCTGAGAGCTAACTGTTGTGTATGTGTATCACAACGGTGGTCACGCTTTACGGTAATGTTGCGACAGTGCTGTGAAAATACCGTAAAACGTTGTGGTAACGAGTGTGTGTTGTTGTGGACTGGTGGAACAAGCAAATAAACGGTAAAACGTTATGTCGCAGTCCGTGTGTTTTTTAATACACAATACTAACGTTACTAGTACTAGGGTGCTGCGGGGCTCCTGGCTACCATTCTGAGAGTTAACGTTAGTATCACTAGGATGCTGCAGGCTTCTGGCTAGTGGCTCCATTCTGAGAGCTAATGATAGTAGCACTCGGATGCTGCGGGCTAACTGGCCATCTCCGCGACTTGTTCACTTGGTAACACTTTTTGACTCACCGGCCAGTGGCGGGTAGATGGGAAGAATCTACCCGCCAAGCATATTTCTTACCTGCCAAATTTTTTTTGATTAAAAAAATATATATATATATATTTTATATAAAAAAAGTTTTAAATAAAATATATATTATATAATCATACTTGTAGTTGTATTATCTGCGAGACATCGCCACCACGCAATAAGTCAAAATGCTCGCTATCTGCAAACAGCTCCACTATCTGTGTGTATACTTGAGTAGCCTCCAGCTCCAGCAAGGATTCTCCGGCGATGCAGCTAGACCCTATACTAATACTCTACATTCAGCATGCAAGGATTCTCCGGCGCTGCAGCTGGACCCTATTGGTGTATAATGTTACGGTTCTTTGGTCAAATCACATTCATCAAGCCCTCAGCTAGAATAAGCATTGAATCAATGTTATAAGACATTGATATCAGGAGCTATCTGTAGCTACTGCTAGCTAAGGCTGAGCCCAAACGTTCGAACGTTCGTTCGTTACGCTGACATTCGGACTTTAATTAATAGGTTTGAACGTTCGGTGAAAAAAAATAAAGGATGCGCACAGGGTTGAGGTGATGTGAATGCGAGGCGCTCGACTCAAACAGTATGGTCTGCCGGACTGCAGCGGGATACTATTTCTCAACCAGAGCTCTATTTTGATTGACAGGCGATTCTGCCAATTACGTCACACACCGCTTGCACCCGCCTCTGCTGTTACCACCAATCGGCAAGCGTTTATTCATTTTTTACTTCAGGCAATGCCGCCATTGATCTGCTTGCGAGAAGCTACCGGGGAACCGTAGTTAGCTCCCCGCCGAGGAAGTAATCGGTAACAAGGTTTCCGTAGGTGAACCTGCAGAAGGATCATTAATGAATACCAGCCTTTTTCGGCCACGGAGCGCGAGCTTCATGGCGGGAGGTGGTTGCGTTGGAAACAACAGCAGGCACACGCCTCGGCTCCTCAACAGACCAGTCCACAGTCTACCTCGGAACGGTGGTAGGGTGGACGGGCGGCAGGCGTGTTGGGAGCCCGTCCGACGGGTCTGTTGAGGAGCCGAGGCGTGCGCCTCTCCTCCCGGCTCCCCGTCGACCAAGAGTGAATACCTGTTATTGAACGTGTAACACTAACTATATAACGTTAATGCCACAAAACGAATGCCTTTGTTTATCTAGCCCCTTACGTGACTGCAAGGGCTATTGTTTATCATAAGTAGTAACTTTTGATGCAGTAGCTTGTTTATTTTCTTCTGAGTGCTTTGTTTAATTACATGTTTACATGAACAGCCACCACTGTAAAGAACATGTTTTTCACCAATAGACTATGCAATGCCGCCCTCCGTAGGATCTATAATAATACAATAAAAAAAAATTATAATAATTAAAAAAATGAAGAAAGGGGAGCTCCAGTAGCTCACCGCGTACCTCGGACGCTATTTCGGCGTCGGGGACAACCGTGCGTGTCACGGATCTGGGGTACACGAGTTCGACTCCCGGACTCGCCGTATTTTCTCAGAGTGTCTTTCCCCCGATCTATACCCCATTCAACCTGTTTCTGTCGGTCATGCTTGACCAGAAAAAGCGATAAATGCTAAAAGAACCAGCTGACTGGTCAAAGTTTAAAAAAAAAGAGAAAAAAAAGAAAAAAAAATTAAAAACATTTTTTATAAAAAAAATTTTAAAAACGAACGTTCGAACATTCGTTCGATAAACCCTGGCGAACGTTCGAACCCTAAAAACAGGGTTCGGGCTCAGCCTTACTGCTAGCCCGCTAGATAACGTTAAGACAATTTCGTTTACTGGGACATATAGAGCTAACGTGAGCTAGCTAACGTGAGCTAGCTAACGTGAGCTAGCTAACGTGAGCTAGCTAACGAGGGAACGGAGGTATTATGCACTCGAGTCGACTATTGCTGGAGCATTTGTTGATATCAGCAGCTATCAGTAGCTAGCAGAGGTGGGACCAAGTCATTGTTTTGCAAGTCTCAAGTCAGTCGCAAGTCTTGGTACTCAAGTCCCGAGTCAAGTCCCAAGTCAAGACTGACAAGTCCCAAGTCGAGTCCCAAGTCCTAACCTTTAAGTTTCGAGTCCTAAACAAGTCATAATACGCGTTTCACCAAAAAGTTTCATTATCAACTTGTAGGCAAAACATAATCTAATTTCTATAAATGTAATAATATTCAGAATCAGTCTTACAACTAGATACAATTGGGCAAGAGCTGCTTGAAAACCAGTTCAGGAGTATATTGAGGAAAAAAAAGAATAAGGATCACCATATCCATTTTAAAGGTAGGATAACAATAACCAACATATTGTCTTCCCACTTGGACCAATCATTTATTTAACGTCTGCCTGCCCTGTATATACAGTCTAATGAGTCTATGGCACATGATCCATAATAGCAGACCTTGGTTCAACTAACTAGTCTACCTTAACCCTTTATCAATTTTGGGGTATAAAAAATCTGTACTGAAATGACAAGGCATCTCTGCATTTCATATAGGGGTGTACAGTGCGACATATATATCGCACGTGCTACAGCAACAGCTGTCTGTGCGATGGATGGATTTACTTCAGTAGCACTGGTGCGATAGGGATTCGGTTCATATAGATACTCTTATTTTGAAAATCCTGTAGCGGGTCTCATTTCTGCCCACGCGCAGCTCCAGCTAGGCTCCGAAAGCTAGCAACGTTCAGGTGCATATGACTCTTATTTTGAAAAAACTCTTGTGACAACTCGACGAGTCGTATCCGCCCTAGCAGAGCAGCGCGTTGGTCGGTTGGTGCGCACTGCTGCGTTAACACAGCAGTGCGCCTACACGTCCCGAAATAAGTCCGTGGTGTTTTTTCTTTCTCGCAACGGGTCAAATGCATCTACATGCTTTGCACCGTCGCCATTCCTTTATGCGCACATCGCCCGAAATTAACGTTTATGTACCATTACAATCACTACAACGTTAGCAAGCTAACAAGCTAATCCTGATCAGAGGCGCAGAGCCAGCAGACAGTGTGGAAAGGGAAATGGGGGGGCACTCTCTCCCCTTCCCTGTGTGTGTGTGCGTGCGTGCGTTTGGAAAGACGATGAAGTCACTAGTCAGGACTCAGGACAGGAGTATATTATAGTAAACTGAGGATGGACAGATAATGATGATATTCAAATATAAACAAGTTTCGAGAGGAGTGGAAGTTTGAAGACAGACTAGACTACAATATGATGCGGGGGTGGTGAGTTGAAACAGTGTGTGTGAATGAATGAATGAAAACTTTATTTAACAGATTGCAGAATGGGTACAGTACGGCTCAATACACACAATTGTTAAGGGGATGCAGACCAGAGAAAGACGTTTGTCTTGTTTACATCAGGGTCCCCCATTGTGTGTGTGTGTGTGTCCCAACCGACCCCACTTCTATGTTTCAATAAATTATTTGCATTTAAAACTATTAACGCTGACTCATTCCTTCAGTCCACTCAAAATTATGCTAATATTCCTTATGTTGTTTATGATATTAATTGAAAATAGCATATGAGAGTATCATAGTAATAATAACACATGGCGATATACTAAATGACAGCCAAACATGGCACTGCAACTAAATAACACAAATACAATAGGCACATTTGTGACTGTTACAAATATAACACGTTTTATACTTGTGCTACAAGATTTTGGCCTGTGCTACAAAACTATCAACCTCTGTAGCACCAGTGCTATGTGCAAAAAAAGTTAACGTACAGCCCTGCCCTATATATTAGGTAGTTTATTAGTTATTAGAATTAGGTAGGGCCTAATTCGTGTGCGAGTTCTCTCTCTCTCTCTCTCTTGGATAAAATAACAAACTCAGCAAGGCCAACGGCTTCTCTGTTACAGTGGGTGACAATATTGTCACAAGGAAAGATGAAATTACCTACCTGGGTTCCATCCTGTGACAAAATGGCAACCAATGTAATAAAAAAAAAGTCAACCAACGAACTCGATTCTTATACCGGATCTCCTCACTGGTAAACAAGAATACCTTGAAGACTAACAGGAGCACTCATTCAAGGGTACTACGACTATGCTTGTACCTCATGGTACCAAAGCACCTCAAAGGCACTAAAAACAAGATTACAAACATCACAAAACAAACTGGTCAGACTACTGCTTGACCTTACCCCTGCCCATTTTGACAACCTAGGATGGCTTAGAGTACAGAGTACATCAACTTGCAATGGGCCTGGTCTACAAGATACACTACCACCATGTACATGTCGAAATACTTCCCAAAGGTCAGTGAATTCCAGGACCACAACACCAGAGGGAGTTCCACAAATCATGTTCAACCCAGATTCGTCTCTAACAAGGGACTAAACACGTTTTGCAATTATGCCACAACAATGTGGAACGCCCACAGCTGTAAAATAATGTAAATCCCTACCCTCCTTAAAAACCGCTCTCAAATAGCACCTACGGGTGGCTGCAATTAAAAACTGGCCCCTGTAAATGTCCAACCCCACCCAACCCCCTCCAATGTAGTTTCTTCCCCTTCGAATGTAGTATATATTTCTGTTTCTTATGATCTATGTCTCTTATACAGTACTGTATACTTGTATGTCATAAATGTATAGATGTAGCAGTACTGTCTATCTGGATGTCATGTATGTCATAAGTGTCATGATGAATTGAAAATGGGGGACCCTGATGTAAACAAGATGAAAGTCTTTCTCTGGCCTGGATCCCCTTAACAATTGTGTGTATTGAGCTGTACTGTATTGTACCCATTCTGCAATCTTACAATTTTCAATCAATAAATTGTTTTAAGGAGCAGCATTAATGTTAGGCTTTCATCAAGCTAGACATTGCTGATTGTTTATAAACCAAGTTACATACCGTTATTTATGCAGCTTCAAATGTAGTTGGAAGTTGTTGCGTCTCCATCTGTGATTTTCTGCAATTCGTTTTTTGTTGACCACCACATAGTTTTTATAAGCAAACGAAGCAATATTTGGTATAATTTCCCACTGGATCCGTTGTTCTTAACGTTGAATGAATGAATGAATGAAAACTTTATTAACAGATTGCAGAATGGGTACAGTACAGTACAGCTCAATACATACAATTGTTAAGGGGATGCAGACCAGAGAAAGACTTTCGTCTTGTTTACATCAGGGTCCCCCATTTTCAATTCATCGTAACTTACTTCTTCTCTGGCGCAAATTGATTGGATGCTGTCGGATTGTTTCAAACAAAGTGGGCAGAAGATATGATCTTTGAGCCAAGACACAAATTACATTTAACTAAAACGATCTTTTCTTTGGCTCGACAAAAGAGAAATTGACTTGTGACAATATCCATCTGTAAAAACCGACTAGTGGGGGCTGCCATGACCATACGGTCAAATAGTAAACACCCCACAGCACAGCGTGTCTCCGCGAGTAGGGTCCAGCTGCAGCGCCGGATAATCCTCTCAAGGGGCAAGCCTGTGGCAGCCACGAACCTACTACTTTCTATATAGCAGCTGGGAGGTGCGCTGTTTTAAGTGAGCGACAAGCGTGTGTTATTGGATTGATTGAACATCCGAGCTGCTTCTATAGAAAGAAGGTTCGTGGCTGCCACAGGATTGCCCAGTGAGAGGATTCTCCGGCGCTGCAGCTGGACCCTATTGGTCTCAGACCGGAGAGGAGAACTGCGCTGCAGCTCACTACCAATCTACATAAAAATAACACAGTAACTACGAACCATTCAGTATTTAATATAACTTATCTTTGGGCATGGGGGACGCCAAGGTATCAAGTCTTCTCAAGTCAAAAGGCTCAAGTCCAAGTGAAGTCAAAGTCTTTTTTGATTTGGTCAAGTCAAGTCCAAAGTCATCAAATTCGTGACTCGAGTCTGACTCGAGTCCAAGTCATGTGACTCGAGTCCACACCTCTGGTAGCTAGCCAGCTAGATACCGTTAGACAATGCCTCGTCATGTATTAAACTAAAAGTGAATAGTTGACTGGGTCATTGTTTAAACAGTAACGGTAGCTCATGGAGGTCCGATCTAGACTAGAGCACTGGCAGACTGCCTCTGTGTTGATACGAGCAGAAGCCAATAGTATCCCGCTGCAGGGCTGGGCGGATATGACTCGTTGCCACGGTTTTTTTCAAAATAAGAGTATCATGCGAACCTAATGTTGCTAACTGCCGGAGCCATCGATATTATGACTGGAGATGCGCTTGGGGCGGAAATGACACCCGCACAGATTTTCAAAATAAGAGTATCGTTATGAACTACACGTCTACACGCCACGCGGCGGGCAGACCTCTCAGTGGCAAGCGCCAAAGGTAAAAACTGAGCGCCCCTGGCGGGTGGCGGGCTTAAATTTCACCCCCTGCGTGCGCCCCCTGGTGGCACTGAAAGTGTTACCCAGGAAGTCCCATTGAGATACAAGATCTCCTTTGCAAGGGAGACCTGGCCAAGATGACAGCAATAACATTTGCAATACATCACACAGCAATAAAATGTGCGATACATCACACAAGAACATAATAAATGTGCATTTATACAATATACAATACATCACATGTAAACACAAAAACACAAAGCAGAATAGTCTACATGATAGTAAAAGTGTATAATACAGGCCAGGTAATACAGTAATTTTGCAGTTGGGACCCGACTACAGAAAGCAGCAACATTCTTCTTGTAGGAAGTTATGTAATACAGATTTAAATTCACCAAGAGAGACCAGGGTGTCTAAGTGGATAATGGTCCTGTAGCCCATTCCATGCCCAAGGTGCGAAGCTTGAGAAAGCTGTTCCTAGCTAACCCTGCTCAAGACAGAGAAAACATCTGAGCTGAGTAAGGAAAGGGTGGGTGAGAGCGGGGCTCGGGGGGGGGGGGGCATCTCTCTCTACTGGTTCAATTAATGTAGAAAAGTAGAAAAACATTGCACTATAAAACGAACTGGATAGTTGATGATGATAAACATTTAACTTCATTAGCTGAAGTATTCTAAAATCATTTAAGCCATTCTCCTTTTCGGTGTGTGTGTGTGTGTGTGTGCACGCGTCTCATATCTGGTCTGACATCAGAGGAGTTTGATAGTATTTACTGAGGATTGCCAGATAATGTTGATATTTAAACACACAAAAAATAATACAAAATAAATATACATGATCATGCAACATAAAAAAAATTTGTTGTAAGAACAGTTTGAGAGAGGGAGGTAAGGGGTTTTAGATTGTGTGTTGTGAAGTTTACTTCAGAGAGGGAGAGTAAAGTACAGAAAAAAGGTACCGTTGGGTACCGTACCGGTATCGATTCCCAGGTAAAAAGAAAAATGTTCAGACTCTGTGTCCCGAACAGACCCACCGCGTAGGCCAGATGCAAGCTGCATTTTACAATAAACCTCTGTGGGGCTGCTTAAAAAAAATTATAATCGCAAATGTAATCGCAATCGCAATATCTGTCAGAAAAATCGCAATTAGATTATTTCCCAAAATCGTGCAGCCCTATGTATTATACCCATTCTGCAATCTGTTAATAAAGTTTTTCATTCATTCTGACGGAAAACAGAATAATTTTGATTGACAGTCGAGTCTGCCAATTACATCACACCGCTTGCACCCGCCCTGCTGTTCTTAGCACCAATCGGCAAGCGCTATTAGTTTTTGACTTCCAGATTATCCTCCATTGATTTTGACGAGTGGTCACAACAACAAAGCTACTAACGTTAGCTCGCCGCGGCCGACAAGTAGGAGACTAGTGCTCCGCAGGATGACTAAACGAGGCATAATGATTTTACTGTAACAAATGTTATAATAAAAGCCTTTCCATACATCGGTCTGATTGAAAACTTTATTAACAGACCACAGAATGGGCACAACTCAGTCAGCACGGGCTGAGATATGAACGGACCGTGTAATGCTTGCTATCTATCTAGGTGGTCTTCGGACGTTGCTATGTTCGGGTAAATACGCTGATGTTATTGAACGTGTAACTATATAACGTTAATGCCACAAAACGAATGCCTTTACTGCATCAAAGTTACTACTTATGATTAACAGTGTGTGTGTGGGGCGGTGTTGTTCAAAAGTTTGAACGTGTGGACTAGTGGTCTGCAAGGGCCTTGAAATAAAGCCTGAGCCCTGCCCGAGCCCGTGAACTTCAGGCCCTGCCCGAAAATAAGCCTGACTGTAAATAATATTTTAAGCCCTAGCCCGCATGAAAACCCGAAAAAAATTATTATTATTAAAATATAATTTTTTTTGTATTTGTTTTAAATATTCGAAACACGGTTTTATATGAACGTAATAAATAAACAAAACTAAGAAGCATTTACATAGCCTGTTTCGCAATGCCGTCTCTCCCAGTGCTCGCTTATATAGACTGACTCACACATCAGCCTCAAAACGTATTGAAGGCTATAGAATCTTCTTTGACACACACACACACACACGACACACAATAGCCTACTCAGTCAAACAAACAAACAGAAAACAGAAATCAGATTTCGAGCAGAGCAACAAAACAGGTAGCGAGTCGCGACCCAGCAAATAATAAACATATCACTCACCACGACGTCAGCAACGCGTTGAACACTGTTAACAAAACCGGCTACATACATCCCAAGAACAAATTAAAACGTTCGCCAACTGGCTATATTCCAACACAACCAATCGAGTTGAACTTGTCCCCTGAGTTCTTCTCCCTGCGCGCTGCAGTAATTACATCCAAATGTTTCTCTGGCGCAAAAGAGAAAGCGAATCTTAAAACGAAGGTTATCATATAACCCTAGTTATATGAAAAAAAAAAAAAAAAAAAAAAAAAAAAAAAAAAAATAAAAATAAAAAAAAACGGCTGTGCCCGGGCCCGGCCGAGCCCGAATTATTTATTAAAAAAAAAGCCCTACCCAGCCCGAACCCGCCGGCCCGGGCCGGGCCCCGTCGGGCCTGGGCAAGGTTGCAGTGCACTAGTGTGGACCAGATTGACGCGACACAATCCTCTTGGGCAAAACATCACGATATCCACGATACGTTGAAAAAGTGTATCGTTAATGAACTGTACCCGATATTTATATAATATCGTCATATCGCCCAGCCCTACTAGGAAGGATGGGATTGGGCAAGGGTTTCATTCACATGATCAAAGTCCTCTACACAGATCCCTCTGCCATGATCTTGACAGGGAAGCTTTGCTCACCACTGTTCGCTGTTTCGCGCTCTTCTAGACAGGGTTGTCCTCTTAGACCAGGACTCTTTGCTCTTTCACTCGAACCTCTAGCTCAGTACATAAGACAATCCCGGGTCATATCTAGGGATGGGTACCTTTCACATTTGAACCGATACCGGTACCTGTGAATCGATACCGGTACCCAACGGTACCTTTTTTCGGTACTTTAGTCTCAAGAAATTTTATTTACCTACCTCAGTCGTAAAAAGAAAAAATCCAAACTTCAAATAACTACAATTTCGACAGTTTTCGGCTTGTCATTGCTCCGACTGCTTTGTTGTTGAATCAAGTCAAATCCTAGGTAAGCATATATTGTGCGTGTGAACGTTGACATGAAAAGAAAAAAGTTTAAAAAAAATAAAAATAAAAATAAAAATAAAAAGTATATATATTTTTTTTTTGGTATTTCACTTGATTCGATACTCGGTAGTACCGACGTGTTTCGGTTCGGTACCTCAAAAGTACCGAATTTGGTACCCATCCCTAGTCATATCCCCTGTGTCAATTAAGGGCACACATCACCATATCAGCTTATACGTGGATGATGTACTCCTATTTATGCAGAACCCAGCCGTCTCTCTGCCCTATCTTCTCCAAGTAATAGATGACTTTGGCAGTCTATCTGGATTTAAGATCAACTGGCCAAAATCAGCTTTCCTTCCACTCAATGAGACTGCGAAGGCAACCATCCTTCCAGCAAACATACTCATGGTAGAGCACTTTAAATGCCTTGGGATTGAAATATTCCCAACTGTTAACCAGACAGTAAAGTATAACTACTCAGGGAGCGAAATTAACTTTTTGACTCACCGGCCAGTGGCGGGTAGATGGGAAGAGTCTACCCGCCAAGCATATTTCTTACCTGCCAATATATATTTTATATATACAATTTTTTTTAAATAAAATATATATTATATAATCATACTTGTAGTTGTATTATCTGCGAGACATCGCCACCACGCAATAAGTCAAAATGCTTGCTATCTGCAAACAGCTCCACTGTCTGTTTTGGCTGTGTTGCTCTTCTAGAAAAATAATCCTTTCAGGGTTGCCTATTGAAATACTGTACACTTTCCTACTGTACACTTTCCTGATTAATTGAAATGGGGGACCAGATGTAAACAAGACGAAAGTCTTTCTCTGGTCTGCATCCCCTTAACAATTGTGTGTATTGTACCCATTCTGCAATCTGTTAATAAAGTTTTCAATCAATCAATCAATCACACCTCCAGTACAGAAACATTGTTTGAGTTTGCGTGTCAGGTAGACCATTGATTGACAGTCGAGTCTGCCAATTACATCACATCGCTTGCACTCCGGTGCTGCAGCTGGACCCATTGCCCACCTCTGCTGTTGATAACGCTAGCCAAGTTATTATACACACAGATACACAGTGGGCCAGTGACTTTGGTGTAGGGGTGTAACAATGCATCGATCCTAAGGGGGAAATTCAACTGCATCGATTTGAAAATGTTAGAATAGATTATCGCAATTTTAATGTGTACACGTTATGTTATTATTGTCATGTCCGTTACAGCCAACACACCGACATACGCTACTGCATCAACGTTATGATTAACAAAGCAAGGCATTCGTTTTGTTGCATTAACGTTATATTACTATTGCTATCGATAAATCTAGGTGTTCTAAAATCTATTGCTATTGGTAAGAGAGACTATAATAAGTTGGTGTCTCGGAAAACGAGAGCCCTGATCGCGGAGTTTCAGGAAGTAAACAAGAAAAATGAGGGCTTCCGATTGGTCATTTGCTTTATTTCCCATGAAACCAGTCACTTCACTCTACTGTGATTGGACCGTTGGCTTGAGTGCAATGTGGGACTTGTAGTTTTTTAACGATCTCGCAGCGGAGGAAAAAAAAGACGAGAGGCTATAATCTGTATTCGCACAGCGTGCGCGTAATTGATTTTTACCGTTCGCATTAGGGGTGGACGGTATAAACGGTATACGGTATAAACGGTATTAATTTGCTCTACGGTATGGATTTTGACTATACCGTTTAACCGGTAGAGCAGCTCTAAAATAGCAATGACGTCATGTAACCACAGCGCGACTATTTCAATCGCATTTGCCCCTAAAAATAGATAGAATTAGTCATAGATAATAGATATGTGCAAACTGGAAAAAGTTATTTAGGAGGCTTCGCGCAGTGGGCGTGTCAACACGCAATTGTCATTTCATAATAAACACATATCACCGCGGCGCACAGCAAGTTTCAATTTCAGTTCCTGGCATTTTTAACCAGTGGAGAAAGGTAAGATATTTCCCTATCGTTTTTCTTATATGAATTATTCTACGTTAATAAAACATACCTGGTGATCAACTACAGTTTGCTGTAAACATTAGATATGTGTGTAGTGTTATGATAACGACGCCAGCAGCGGGAGCCGGGAGGAAGGCGTGCAGCAGTGGATTTGCGAATAGCATGCAGCTGCAGAGCCGCAGAGCCAGTGGCTCTTTCAGGTCTGGTCACAGGCCCGTCAAACAGCGCCCCCCCACCCTTGCGCCGTCTCTAAGCATTTTGTGTGTCAATTTGTTGACACATGTGTCAATTTGTTGACACATGTGTCAATTTGTTGACACAATTGTCAATTCTTAAAGCTGAGGATGAGTGGCACCTTTGTCTCAATTCTTATTCAATTCAATTCGCTCTGCAGCTACATATGCTTCTAGCAAAATCCAGCCCCGCTGTTTGCAATGGGAGCAGGAGTCTCGACTCGGGACTTATTTTATTTGGAATATAATGACTTTATACGCAAAAGTAGCCTAGTTTTAAGTTAAAATATTATAAATCTACATGCCTTGAGGATGTCATTCTTTATATAGCCTGCCTATCAGGCAAAAAAAATTATTCTAACAGAAACACTGATACCGTGATATATACCGTTACCGTCTATGCTTCAAATTATACCGTGATATACATTTTAGACCATACCGTCCACCCCTAGTTCGCATACAAATATTTTTAGGGGCCTGCTTATGAACTACACGCCACACGGCGGGCAGCCCTCTAAGTGTCATGCGCCAAAAGACTAGCACTGCAAAAGACCAAAGCAGACTACAAAGAGTGACACGTTCAGCCGAACGCACAATCGGAGGGGGGCTCCCCACCCTCCAGAACATTTACTACAAGCGTTGCAAGGGGAAGGCTAAGAGAATTATTAAGGACTCGAGCCACCCGAACAACTGCCTCTTTGAACTGCTGCCGTCAGGCAAGCGATACAGGAGTCTCAAGGCGAGCACAGTAAGACTCAGAAGTAGCTTCTATCCCCAGGCCATCAGGCTGCTAAACGAACAATGAATGAACACTACACAACAACAACCACCAAACACACATAGCACACACATCCACACGCACACACTCACTTTAAACAAACACACTGTAGCACCCACTACACACACTTTATAGCACACACCCACTTTAAACAAACACACTGTAGCACCCACTCCCCACACTTTATATTTATGGATGAAGGATTGCACTACAACTCGTACACCTTACTGTAAATTGTACCAAAAATTGTACCTCATCCCATTTCTGCTTTGCACTAGATAGTACTGTACATTAGTACACTGCATAGTTGTGTATTGTATATTATATGGTAACTCAGAACATTGTACATATGTCTATACCGAACAACTGTGACCTCATTTTCTTCTTCTAAATTCATGCTATATTATGTTATTATGTTATTTGATACTATCTTGTTTAGCACAGTCTCTGGAGCGTAACAGTAAGAAGCATTTTGTATGAAAGTATTCTGTACTTCTGTATGACAACTATTAAAGAACTTGAACTTGAACAAAGGTAAAAACAGACCGCCCCTGGCGGGCGGCGGGCTTTAGTTTCGGTCCCTGTAACTACTCCAGCTTGGGTGACAGGATTACGAAGGACAGGTGGTCCAAATCAAAGAACTCACTTCATTAAGATGAATGTTTTACCCAGAATTAATTGTATCAGCTCCATGCTACCGTTGTCTCCCCCTGTTGGTTACTGGCAAAAACTGCACTCTGCTGCATATAAATTCGTCTGGAATAACAAACGCCCACGCTTAAAGAGATCCACTGCACAGAGGAGTAAACTAGACTGGGTTTAGCATTTCCAGACTTCAAGTATTATTTTCAAGCTTACTTTCTGAGACCTCTTATCACTTGGTTTGACGCTCAAGCGGCTGTGTCCTGGCGTCCATTGGAGGAGGAGATGGTGTCCCCACATAGACTTCAAGATGTCGTGTATACAGGGGGCGAAACTAGAGAGCGCCACCTGCCATTTGCGCTCAGTTTATACGTTTGGCGCCTCCCACTATGAGGTCTGCCCACCGTGTGGCGGCCAATCAAATGGTCATGTGAAAACCGAAAAACATGATCCAATTCTGAGCGGAGTTCTCACTCGCTGTCTGAGCACAGCGAGCCCACTGCTGCTGCTGCTGCTCCTATACTCCCCACCTGTTTCTGTATGCTGCATGTAAACACACAGTCACCGTGACTGACGTTAGTCTAGTCAGAGAGACCTCCGTGAGCTGATGTTAGCTACTGTTACAAAATGACCCAGTCAACTATTCACTTTTAGTTTAATACATGAGGCATTGTGTAACGTTATCCAGCTGGCTAGCTACTCATAGCTCCCGACATCAACAACTGCAGCAAGTGTCCAGTTACATCGCATCAGCATGCGGGCTGCTGACTAGGGTCCAGGTGCAGCGCAGGAGAATCCTTTCATGCTGAATGTAAGAGTTTAGGGTCCAGCTGTAGCGCCGGAGAATCCTTGCTGGAGCTGGAGGCCACTCAAGTATACACACAGACAGTGGAGCTGTTTGCAGACAGCGAGGTGGCGATGTCTCGCAGATAATACAACTACAAGTATGATTATATAATATATATATTTTATTAAAAAAAATTATATAAAATAATAATAATTTTTTTTTTTTATCAAAAAAAAGTTGGCAGGTAAGAAATCTGCTTGGCGGGTAGATTCTTCCCATCTACCCGCCACTGGCCGGTGAGTCAAAAAGTTTATTTCGCTCCCTGCGTGTATACCAACATTTCAATTAAGCAATGTAAATTACGATTTGGCCCCCTGATCACACATGTGATCCAGATTTGGCGTGACACCCAGACATCGAGAGGCTTCGTCTCTGACTTTTATCGGCACTTACTTACGTCCTCATATAAAGACCTACCCTTAAATACGATTTGGATAAAGGATATCCCTGAGTTGGATATAGATTTTGATTGGGATGCAGTCTGGGAAAATATTAGGCTATCATCACGCAACCCAGATCACCAACAGATTCATCAAAATGTTGTTCATAGGACTTATTTGACCCCCAGGCGATTGAACCTAATGGGTCTCAGGCCTGACTCTCGATGTACCTTGTGTCCAGACGGTGCCATTGGAACATATATGCATATGTGTGGGAGTGCCCTCCGGTTGAGATCTTCTGGGTAAATGTTACCACTCAGTTATCAGAGATTTTCTCTCTAACCATACCGGCCTTGCCTTCTGTTTTATTGTTAAATGATGTTTCTCAATTGCCTGCCTCTGTACATGTAAAGAGACTCATTTTGGCTGGTCTGACGGCTGCCAAAAAGCTGATTGCCTCACGCTGGATACAACCAGAAGATAAGCTATGTCCGAAGGTATGGATTCTCACCTATCTTGATGTTATTTATTTGGAGATTTCCACTGCACGTGTCATAGGTCATAGAACGAGCGAATATTCATGTATGTTGGTGGTTATGGTGTTTTTTGTATTTTTGTTTTATTTATTATTTTTCATTCAATGTTGATCCTATGTATATTTTCTGACCCCCTTCTGATCTGGGTCTGGTGATCGTGGGCTCTGGCTGGGGGGGGGGGGGGGGGGGGGGGGGGGCGCGGTTCGGGTAGGGCTGGGCGATAAAACGATAACGATAACTATCGCGATAAATTATCTCCTCGAAATAAACATGAAACGTGGTCGCAAAGTTTCGATATATCGATTTTCCAAGCTTGGATATGAGCACACGCACTAACAACCAATCGGTGAAGGAGATGGCCGATAGAGGAAGGAGACCCGGAAGGAGGTAGGACTCGGTAAACAAGGCTGGCTATGGCTAATTAGCTTGCACGCCGCTATTTCACAGGTTACCTGCCGAGTTGGTGTGTGTTTTGAATTCTGAGGGTAACTGTTATAGTAGTGTGGGGTATACGGTGGACGTCGTTGCAATGAATTGGGCGGAACAGAGTATTTTAGGGTCATTTTTTAGTACATGGTCATGAAATACTCCGCTTGGAAACGAGGCTGGCTATGGCTAATTAGCTTGCACGCCGCTATTTCACAGGTTACCTGCTGAGTTGGTGTGTGTTTTGAATTCTGAGGGTAACTGTTATAGTAGTGTGGGGTATACGGTGGACGTCGTTGCAATGAATTGGGCGGAACAGAGTATTTTAGGGTCATTTTTTAGTACATTGTCATGAAATACTCCGCTTGGAAACGGGGCTGGCTATGGCTAATTAGCTTGCACGCCGCTATTTCACAGGTTACCTGCCGAGTTGGTGTGTGTTTTGAATTCTGAGGGTAACTGTTATAGTAGTGTGGGGTATACGGTGGACGTCGTTGCAATGAATTGGGCGGAACAAAGTATTTTAGGGTAATTTTTGAGTCATGAGATACTCCGCTTGAGATACTCCGCTCTGCTAACGTGCGCGGACTGATGACGACATCAATTCGACTCTCGAGACATTCACAGCAGCAAAACAAGTCAGCCCGCGTATCGGCGCCGGGCATAATAAGTTAATTAAACTTGACAGACATTATATCGACGATAATTATCGATATCGAGTTATATGAAAATAATTTTATAATTTTATCGCGATAACGTTTTTGGTCATATCGCCCAGCCCTAGGTTCGGGGTCTCTATGGGTCGAGGCACTAAAGAGGCGTGGTGCTTTGGCTCGCGGGAGGGCCAGGCTGTGGGTCCTCCGGGATTGTGGCTTGCGGTTGCCGGGCCTGGAGGTGGAGAGGCTCGGTAAGCACTTTTTTATAGTATATATTTTATTTTATTATCCTTTTACTTTGTGACAACTTTATTGTCTAATCATTGTTGCGTTAGTTTATGTTCTTGGATGTCTTTTATGTATTATTGTTATTATTGTGTTGTGAGTTGTGTTGTTTCGTGTTTGAACATTGAAAATAAAAAAAGATTTGATCAAAAAAAAGGAAAGACCAGATGAGGTCAGAGGCGTTTTATAGTATTTACTGGGGATGGCCAGATAATGTTGATATTTAAACTTAAAAAATAATAATACATATTAAATGTATACATGATCATGCAACATAAAAAAATGGAAATTAAGAAGGATCTAGATAGTATAAAGGAGAACCAGGAGAAAGGTTATGCATCACCTCAACAGGAGAGGCATAGAGAAGCAGAAGGCCAAGTTGTTCTGTTCAAAGGAGTTTGGACAGATAGCTTAGTGGGAAACAGAAAGCTAGGTTGTTCTGTTCAGAGGAGTTTGGACAGAGAACTTAGTGGAAAGAGAGTCGGGACGCGTCTATGCTTTAGGGCGGCAACTGGCTTGTCCTTCCGCGTTGATCTGATTGGCCACTGATCTACGCTAGTTTCGCCCCTACGCCGGTATGAGCGTGTGCATGCGCATGAGCCTAGATAATAATAATAATAATAATAATAATAATAATAATAATAATAATAATAATAATAATAATAATAATAATAATAATAATGCGCGAGCCCTTGCACACACGCAGGTTTTGCCCCCACGCCGGTAGATAATAATAATAATAATGCGAGAGCCCTCGCACACACGCAGGTTTTGCCCCCACGCCGGTAGATATTAATAATAATAATACTTAAGACAAACGCACGCAATTGGCACAAGTGTAAATTATGCATTCGTCACTCAGTTTTAACATCGACGCAATTAGCTCAACTCGTTCGTCAGCTGGCTGTGGAGCCTATGGTCACAAGTTCAAATCACTTAGTTCAATTATTCTTTTTTTTTTTTTTATTAATTTATCATCTCTCTATATTAACGTAACTAGCTATTCATATCAATCGAAATAACGTTCATCTCTCTATATTAACGTAACTAGCTATTCATATCAATTGAAATAACGTATTGTATTGTTTTCATCTCTCTATATTAACGTGATTCCATCAACACATAGGTAATATGCTCTTGCGCGTGACGCGACTTTGGGCTTCATTATTCAGCCACAGGCAGGAGTTTTTAGATCACAAGCTGGTCATGCATAATCTCGCCCACCAGACTCTTCTACCGAATTGACTAGGTCGCGCAAGTCAATCAATAGATTACACTTTCTGTAGGCCTAACACTCACCTACTCATTCTGTTGTGACACAACATGACATGTTAGTAGGCCTGCCACGATAACACATTTTGCTGGGCGATTAATTGCCCCCGAAAATATCGCGATAAGCGATATTATTGCGACCGGTTAGAGAATCTTTTTTTTTTTTTTTTGGAGAAATTTATTTCCCAAAACTTTTATTTTGAAGCCCACCGCTCCGTCTTTTCCGGTGTTTTAGACTTTTATTTTGAAGCCCACCGACCGGACCGGAAGTATTGTTGTGATTATCAGGTACTTTGGGTACCAGAAAAGTCACGTGAAACACTGCAGACCACTGATTGGTCAGAATAGAGACGCGTCTCTAGGATTTCATAATCATTATGTTTGCAGCAGGCACAAGTGCAATAAACAAAGGATACAGTCACTGTGTATTCTGCCTCATTTATTGATTAAACAAAACCGACATCAACACAATTTGCCACCGAGCGGAGAGTTTAGTCTCGCAAAAAGATCGCTGACTTGTTAAGGCTTGTTGTTAGGTTAGGTGCTAATGTTGTGCTAGCGTTTTAGCATGGCTATCGTACATAGCGTGATCAATATAACTCGCTATTGATTGTTTGTATGAGTAACGTTAATGCTAGTAGAATAGACACAACGTGAGGTATTCACCATCCATTTTAAACCGGTTATTACCTAATGCTAACGTTAGCAAATAGACGCGACTGGTAACGTTACAGCTAACGTTAACGCTTGTAGAATAGACACAATGAGAGGTAACGTTAGCGTTAGCAGAATAGACACAACGAGGGTCTCGTTAATGTTGTTATTGATTGATTGATTGAAAACTGTGTTTACTCTGTTTGTATGAGTAACGTTAATGCTAGTAGAATAGACACAATGAGGGGTAACGTTAGCCCCACGGAGCTCCTGTGCTGTGCTCTGTAGTAAAGCCAGCGGCCCGCCTCCCAACACGGACAGTGACTGACAAGCGGCACTGGGTCCGCCTCATTAAAACAAACGCGCAAATAGCAATTAATCGCGCCCGTCAAAATCATTGCATTCATTTTAATTATCGCGGCAATTAATCGATTTATTGCTTATCGCGGCAGGCCTACATGTTAGGGTAGATAATAATAATAATAATAATAATGCGAGAGCTAGGGATGGGTACCGAATTCGGTACTTTTGAGGTACCGAACCGAAACATGTCGGTACTACCGAGTATCGAATCAAGTGAGAAACCAAAAAAAAAATAAAAAAAAAATAAAAAAAAAAAATTATTATTTTTTTCTCTTTTTTTTTTTTTTACTTTTTTCTTTTCATGTCAACGTTCACACGCACAATATATGCTTACCTAGGATTTGACTTGATTCAACAACAAAGCAGTCGGAGCAATGACAAGCCGAAAACTGTCGAAATTGTAGTTATTTGAAGTTTGGATTTTTTTTTACGACTGAGGTAGGTAAATTAAATTTCTTGAGACTAAAGTACCGAAAAAAGGTACCGGTATCGATTCACAGGTACCGGTACCGGTTCAAATGTGAAGGTACCGATCCCTAGCGAGAGCCCTCGCACACACGCAGGTTTTGCCCCCACGCCGGTAGATAATAATAATACGCACGCTGAAATAGGGCTGGGCGATATGACGATATTATATAAATATCGGGTACAGTTCATTAACGATACACTTTTTCAACGTATCGTGGATATCGTGATGTTTTGCCCAAGAGGATTGTGTCGCGTCAATCTGTCCACACGTTACTCGTTCATATCTCAGCCTGTGCTGAGATATGCCCATTCCGCGGTCTGTTAATAAAGTTTTCAATCAGACAGATGTATGGAAAGGCTTTTATTATAACATTCGTTGTAGTAAAATCATTATGCCTCATTTAGTCATCCTGTGAAGCACTGGTCTCCTACTCGACGGCCGCGGGGAGCTAACGTTAGTAGCTCTGTTGATGTTCAGTGTTCACTTCAGCACACGGGACATTCAGGAAGTCAAAAAATAATAACGCTTGCCGATTGGTGCTAAGAACAGCAGGGCGGGTGCAAGCGGTGTGACGTCATTGGCAGACTCGACTGTCAATCAAAATGATTATGTTTCCGTCAGAATGAATGAATGAAAACTGTATTAAAAGGTTGCAGAATGGGTACAATACAGTACAGGAGGATGAAGACCAGAAAAAGACTTTCGGCTTTTTTACATAAGGGTCCTCCATTTTCAATTCATCAAAACATTTAGAGACATACATATATACAGTAGTTTCATAAAAATGCTAAAATGCTATTTATTGATTGATTGATTTAAAACTTTAACATATTGCAGAATGGGTACAGTACAGCTCAATACATACAATTGTTAAGGGGATGCAGACCAGAGAAAGACTTTAGTCTTGTTTACATCAGGGTCCCCCATTTTCAATTAATCATATTTCATATCTAAATCATATAATATCTCATATGCAATATATAATCTAATAATCTAAATCTAATATAAAAATGCTAAATGCATGGGTATTTTATTTTGTCTTTAATGTTAGCTTGCAAACTCAAATACTGTCTTGGTAAGCCTCATAATGAATTGTTTGGGGTAAAAAAGAAAAACATCGTGATGTGTATCGTGTATCGCCGAAAGGTCAGAAAATATCGTGATATCATATTTAGGCCATATCGCCCAGCCCTACGCTGAAATGGGTATCGTAGAACATGACATATTAGCATGATAATACCTACCTGCATCAGATAATACCTACCTGCATCAATATACGCCGCGCTATATACTGCAACGCCTAACTAACTAAGATGGACGATCACTGCTATTCAGCCAAGCCAAAGCAGAGGTACATTTTAGTACATAGTTATAACAAAAAAAAGATTTAACTAAGAGTGATTTGAACTTGTGACCATAGGCTCCACAGCCAGCTGACGAACGAGTTGAGCTAAGTGCGTCGATGTTAAAACTGAGTGACGATCGAATGCATAATTTAACTTGCGACAATTGCGTGCGTTTGTCTAAGTATTATTATTCTAAGTATTATTATTATTATTATTATCTACTGGCGTGGGGGCAAAACCTGCGTGTGTGCGAGGGCTCACGCATTATTATTATTATTATCTAGGCTCATGCGCATGCGCGCGCTCATACCAGCGTAGGGGCGAAACTAGCGTAGATCAGCGGCCAATCATAGCAACGCGGAAGGACAAGCCAGTTGCCTAAAGCATAGACGCAGTCGGGACCCATACCTGGGACTACACTATGTTGAGAGAGGAAAGTGATGATGATGATGATAGAAAAAGAAGGTGATTTGAGTTGTCTCAGAAAGGACATATCCAGCTCAACAAGGACAGCAGCTACCGACCCCACCAGAAGATGAGAGACTGATCTATGAGACCGGAAACCAACTCACTGAGGATCAGGCTTGTAGAATCTGACATAATGTTTTGAAAAAGCTAGCGATGTCCCTCACAAAGGGTTTTAGTTTGTGTGATAACTAGGGCTGTCTTAAATACTTCGAAGCTTTGTGCGATGGGCATGGGATTCGAATATAAAAAATAAAAAGTGTGCAAAATCAACTCTGCCTCTCTTTGTTAACTACAACAAGCAATGCTGTTTGTTATTTAAGATGAGGTCGGACTCGGCACTGACAGATGTGTTCATTGTGCTGCTTTTATAAAGCCTCAAATGACGGCTTACAATATTTCATGAAAGCAAAGTGTTTCGTTTGTCTAAGATTTAAAAAGGTTTAAACTTTACAGCACTGACAAAGTTGAACAAACATAAAAACATAAAAAACAAATCTCATCCCCGAAGCTTCAAATTCCAAAAAAATATTCGAAGGTCAGCCCTAGTGATAACAATGAATGTGAATGATACCCAACCCTACTGGTTGTACCCGACCAGAAGGCTTGTATCCTTTCGGCAAGCAACCTTCCCTTCCGCGTTGCTCTGATTGGCCGAGCGCGCATGGGCATGAGCCGCGATAAGCCCCTCAGCCAGGCAGGAATACTAAACTCCAGTTAACCTAATTTATACAAATGGAAGTATTGATTTCACCGTAACGAATCATTAAAAAAATATACCGTTAACTGGAATATGTTGTTTCTTTACACTACATGTTGGATTATGTAATTGGTTCCTGGCCGTGTGACAGGAAACAGAATCGAACGTGGGTGACGTTCAAGATCACAGAGCTGTTCTTGCACTGTTTACAAACACTGTGGCTCATACTCAGGACAGCATTTCCACAGATTATTTTAAGCCTATTTTTATAAAGAAATCAACAAACAAACATTTAGTACAGCGACATAATGCATTTCATAACAACAACTTAATGTAGTTTATGTGCAATAGTTTGAAGAGGGTTATAAACGTGCACACAAACACACACACAATGTGCAACACTACTAGGCTTCTAGATAACATGTAAAATATTACACAATTAGGCTAGGTCTAGATTGATTGATTGATTGAAAAGTTTATTAACAGATTGCAGAATGGGTACAGTACAGTACATCTCAATACATACAATTGTTAAGGGGATGCAGACCAGAGAAAGACTTTCGTCTTGTTTCCACCAGGGTCCCCCATTTTCAATTCATCATAACATATATGACATACATGACATACAGATAGACAGTACTGCTACATCTATACATTTATGACATATCAGATTTGCAAATACAGTACTGTTTGTGATACAAAAGTGTCCAGAAAAGGAGTGTATATACATTTGGCGTAGAAACTGTACATTGGAGGAGGTTGGTGGGGTGGGGTTGGGTGGGTTGGGTGAGGGCTGTACATTGGAGGTGGGGGGGGGGGGGGGGGTTGGGTAGGGGACACACACACATTTTACACTGTACATTGGAATGTTGACAAAGCCTTACTTGGTCATTTACTGTACAACTAGGTTAGGACATTTGTAGGGGCCAGTTTCGAATTGCAGTCTCACGTAGGTGTTTTTTGAGAGTGTTTTTGAAGGTGGGTAGTGATTCACATTCCTTTACAGCTTTAGGCAGGGCGTTCCACATTGATGTGGCATAATTGCGAAACGTGTTTAGTCCCTTGTTTGAGCCGAATCTGGGTTTTACATGATTTGTGGAGCTCCCTCTGGAGCTCCACAAATCACAAGTTCACAAAAGTTCACAAAATCACAAACCCACAAGTCCGTTTGACTATAGCGTCAAACGGAAGTTGAGCAAATCAAGTCACCTATATACTGAAGTGGAAAATAGACCCACTCCTGAGTGACTGCAATGCAGCTCTATAAGGCAGTCTGCATTCACGTGGATGAGGAATGAGACTATTCCACTATGGGCTACAGCTTTGAAATCACTACCCTCTCCGATGTCTGTCAGACTGTCACTGTGTAATATCACAGGTGAATGGGGTGTGCTAGTACGTGTGTGGGGGGGGGTGCCATAATAGAATATTCGGGACACAAATAGTTAAAACGTAGCGGCCACATCATCATAGGTGCTTCTCTACCTTTCCAGCAGCACACCACGTATCAATTTGTGCATGAAGCCAAAATAGACATCGTTTTCCATCATCAGGGTCACGAGGTGGAAACGTGCACCATTATTATGAGCAATTTGCGCATAATATCCTGCCCGAACGCAGATGAGAAGCGGCAAAGAGAAACAACCTATTCCCATCAAACGGGCGATAATAATTTATATTATATAATAAGGCTTATGTCACAGATAACCGATGCATTAATGCGCAGACGGTAAATGGACCCAACTGGTGAAATATTGTCCATTCTAGTTACCAGACTGCGAATCCAACTCGCAACAGAAGAGCGGTTTATTCTTCCCCGGGACAGCTGATCCTCTCATTCTATAACCACGGTCTGTGACTCAGGACATTGGGCATATATATATATATTATAGGCAGCCTGCCTCCCCGTCCGGGCCACTGGTTCTGAACCCGGAGAGCAGCTCCATCAGCTCCACCACATTGTGTCAAGGCAACCGGAGAAGAACGATGATCGGAACAATTATTTGATACATTCAGGAAACTTGGGCCCAGGCATAATAGATAAATGTCCTCAACTTTACAAAGATATGAGAGAACATCCCCCCCGAGACAAAACTACCTGGTTTAAGCCCGAAAGGAGGGAGGGGGGAAACTCGGGGAGTGGGAGATATATATCGGGTCCGTGGACCAAAATTGAGCCCCATAATAATAAACGTGGTTCCGTTCTGCTCCGTTCCGCTCCCACCCCTGGCCTTCCTGGCGCAACGCAGCCATTGGATTAGCGGCGAATCGAGGGAGAAGCCGGAGAGACTGCGCCATTGTGAAGAACAGGGGGAAATGATCGTAACTTATTCAATTCTAACGAATGGTGTTTTTAGCTACGGCGAAATTAATGGCAGGAAATGAACGCCGGCTCTCAGAATACAACCCCTGGCTGACAAACGTGCTTATTATTATATCGTCAGTCACCCCTTTAAATCCGGTTTCAAATTGCAACGAGTTTCCCTGGTCTCGACACGTGCCGTTCATCAACAAAGAAGCACTCAAAGCCGAATATAACGTCATGGTTTTATGATGATACATCATACCTGTGAGTCACGTTGAGGTTTAATTGGAAAGTTACCCCAGAGAGAGACCACCCTGGGCAATCAGTGGCACGTGCACGTGGCTACCGCAGGGGGCGCCCTCGCGTTAACATTTCACGTGAACTGCCTTAATTTATGTCATGGGGTTGGTAAATAAACACATTAAAAAAAAGCCCACTCTGTGTTTACATATTATGGCCAAGATTCAACAGTCAAATCTAAAGTACAGCTACACGGCGTTTCCAAAACGAGCAGAGGATTTGCCCCCCCTCCGTTAGTAAGCAGCACTGCCTCACGTCCGCCATTAGAGAGCGAACTAAACAATACGCGAGACGAGACTATAGGCGGTAGTGCTGCTGCCGAAGAGAGAGAGAGAGAGAGAGAGAGAGGGGGAGAAAACCTCACCGGCGGGGTACACATTCACTGGGAATTCGTCACAATAATACGTGTCTTCTCAGCCTATCGAGTCTCTCAAGTGGGTCTCCGGGTACCCGAATGCCACCTCGCATAGTTGTTTGAAACTTTGACTAATTAACCGTAAAATGGGAATAAAAAACGTCTGTTGTAATTCTTACCGGGAGTCGGGCTTGAAACGATATAGCGCCACTTTTGTTGCCTTGACATTAATCCGCGGAACGCATGCGCCCCGAACACAGAGCTTCCACTCGGCGCGTGGGGAGGATACTCGAGCCGACGGGATCCGTTCTCGTGTTTCTTCGCCGCGCACGCGCAGAGCGCTCAATCAGGGTCGGTATGGCTGGCAATTAAATTGACCCCATTAGACCACGTTTAACAACAACTTTGCTTGTACACTCTATGGCATCTCGTATATATCCTAAACTTAGACAGTTATTACGAATTATTTCGACCACGGGAAGGCTGTTCGAGTGAAAATCTAGGCTGCATTGGATCACACTGTGTTGAGGTCCAATCAGAACTGGTTGAGTGAGCGGTGTCAAGCTCTCTTAATTAAGCTGCATTAGAATTTCCCGTGGAGAGGCTTTGCCTTCAAAATAAAAGTGTAGACGTTTACACGTATTCATAATTAATTTGATCGATTGATTGAAAACTTTATTAACAGATTGCAGAATGGGTACAATACAGTACGGCTCAATACAAACAATTGTTAACACATTCCCTGCCACGCAATTTGAGCATCTTATACCACTCTCTGCCAGCACTGTAAGCCTATGGAGATGTTCACCTTCTTTGCAAGGCTATAACTTTTTTAATTGTATTGCTAAATTGACATTACTATGGCCCATTCAACATCGATTATCTATCGTTCAGGATGTAGGAACGTTTGACTTTTTCATTCATAGATTCATACGAAAATACCGTCTAGAATATAAATATGTTTTTATCGTTTTCTGCAGTAATTCCTAGAACGTGAGATATAGGCATAAACGCATATATAGATTATCAAATGCCATTTGTTGGCGATACACGCTATATTAAAATTTCAACTGTACATGATCCTAAACGTTATGACTGATCATGCGCGGATGAACGGGGGGGGGGGTCGTTTATAATTCCGTGATCGTCTGTAAATGCTTTATGTAGTATGGGTGATATATTGATCAGAGCAGTTTGCATGGATAATAATAAACAAACACGCTGAAAATGACGTCAGTGTCCTCTTACCGTTCGACGATGAGACTGGATGAAAAAGATCCCACTTATTTGACGCGATCTCCTAAATCCATTTCCGGTTTGTATAATCATAATAAACGGCCAAATCGTATCGATTATTGCGTTATGGCAGCGATCGCTACACACGGACGTGTGTATACAGTCCCGCAAAAATATGACGCATTTCCCAGACGCACCGATATCGACTCGTCCATTTCCGGTTTGGCAACTCGCCGATCATCCACCAGGCGGCAGTATTGAAGCGTTGCAGAGTTGTGCATGCTCCCACTGCATCAGACGAGGCTCCGTGAGGGAATTATGAATAACATGGATAAAAAATGAAATATGATCTCAATAACGTCGTACGCCGTGGATTGGCAGAATTCGCATGAACTTGAAACACGTCGTAAGCCGTTTCCGGCGTGGGATGTGTTAAGAGGATGCAGACCAGAAAAATACTTTCGTCTTGCATGTCTCATCAGTACAGTGTCTGGCAGTACAGCAGTACAGCACAATAACAATCATATCACACTACTCTGGGGAACCTATATGATAAAGCTAAAGTGTAGATAAAGCTGCAAAACATAAAAAAAACAATTGTGACGTAATTATGGTAACTGCTATTTATCAAGTTCAAGTTTGCTTTTATTTGTCACGTTACATGTACATTAGAGTGAAATGCTTGGTTCTGTATGAGCCCCTGATAATGTGCTTCATACAGTAAAAAAAAAAAGTAAGTAAAAGAGGAATAAAGTCCCAACACTATACAAATATACAATATACAAACTAAAGTACAACCTAAGTACAATGAAAGTACAATGTAGTAAAAATGCAGACGGGTGGATGCATGGGTTGATGTTACATAGAGTTTTGATTGATTGATTGATTTATTGATTGATTGATTGATTGATTGAAAATTGTATTAACAGATTGCAGAATGGGTACAATACAGTACAGCTCAAAACACACAATTGTTAAGGGGATGCAGACCAGAGAAAGACTTTCGTCTTGTTTACATCAGGGTCCCCCATTTTCAATTAATCATAACATATGACATACATGACATACAGATAGACAGTACTGCTACATCTATACATTTATGACATACCAGATTTACAAATACAGTACTGTTTTTGATACAAGAAGAGTCTAAAAAAGAGAGTATATACATTTGACGAAGAAACTGTACATTGGAGGAGGTTGGTAGGTGGGGTGGAGGGGGGGGTTGGGTAGGTGGGGTGGGGGGGAAACTGTACATAGGACGTGGTGGGGTGGGGTTGGGTAGACGGAGTGGGGGGTAACTGTACATTGGATTATCGACAAAATCTTACTTGGTCCCAAGAAGAGGGTCTCGTGTATTTTTGGGTTTAATAGGACATTTATTGTACATTGGAGGGGGTTGCGTTAGGACATTTACAGGGGCCAGTTTCGAATTGCAGTCTTTTTCGTAGGTGCTCTTTGAGAGTGGTTTTGAAAGTGGGTAGTGATTCACATTCCTTTACAGCTGTGGGTAGGGCGTTCCACATTGATGTGGCATAATTGCAATACGTGTTTAGTCCCTTGTTTGAGCCGAATCTGGGTTTAACATGATTTGTGGAGCTCCCTCTGGTGTTGTGGTCGTGGTATTCACTGACCTTTGGGAAGTATTTTGACATGTACACATGGGTACCTTAGTCGTGTAGTGTATCTTGTAGACCAGGCCCATTGCAAGTTGCTATACTCTGTCGTCTACTCTAAGCTATCCTAGGTTGTCAAAGTGGGCAGGGGTGAGGTGGGTTCTAGGAGTAAGGTCAAGCAGTAGTCTGACCAGTTTGTTTTGAGATGTTTGTAATTTTTTTTTTTTTTTTTTTTTAAACTTAAATTTTTATTGAACACTTATAGACATACAACACAACATATACAATAACATCAATAATACAACAGTACAATGATGTAGGCCCCTTGAACTCGGCTGCGCTCATCTTCCCAGACCCCCGCAAGAGGAACCTCCCACCCTCACCCCCTAGAAACCGGGCTCCCCCGCATCCCAGGTCCGTCCCACACGGGGTCCAGCACTCAGCGACACAGGCATCTTGAATCTGATTGGGCCCGACCCAGTAGAGGGGCGAGGGGCAATACTCCCCCCCACCGAGCCAAGCCCGCTACCTCCCATGCCACCAAGCCCCCCACCCCACGCACAACCAACCCACAACCCACGGGATCCCACTCTCCCGGGTCAAACCGCCTAAACGCTGACCCCCACCCCCCTGAGCTGAGCCCATTGGCGCCCCCCATATCTTAGGCCGCTGCGCCCGTAGCCGGGCCCCCATCGACACGGGTCCCTTGAATCAATTGGGCCAGGTCCAGTAGAGGAAAGGATAGGGGACTCCCCCCCACCGAGCCAAGCTCGCTATTCCCCATGCCCCCGAAAGCCCCACCCCACGCCCATCGGCCCCCCAACACACAGGGCCCCGCCGGGCAAAGCCCAGCCTCTCTGATCCCTCTGTGAGAGACCCCTCCCTCCTCCCCGAGAAATAGAACACCCACATATCCTGGTCCTGTAATTTTGTTTTTAGCGCCTTTGAGGTGCTTTGGTACCATGAGGTGCAAGCATAGTCGTAGTACCCTTGAATGAGTGCTCCTGCCAGAGTCTTCAGGGTATTCTTGTTTACCAGAGAGGCGATCCGGTACAAGAATCGAGTTCGTTGGTTGACTTTTTTTTATTACATTGGATGTCATTTTGTCACAGGAAAGATTTGCCTCTAGGATGGAACCTAGGTATGTAATTTAATCTTTCCTTGTGACAATATTGTCACCCACTGTAACTTAGAAGCCGTCGGTCTTGCTGAGTTTGTTATTTGAAAACGAAGAGAATGGACTCTGTTTTACCCAGGGTCATTGAGCATCCTGATGGCCTGGGGATAGAAGCTCCTTCTGAGTCTGTGTACCGGCCATGAGACTCCGGTAGCACTTGCCTGACCGCAGCAGTGCAAAGAGGCAGCTGTTTGGGTTCAGGGTGGCTAGAGTATGACTATTCTGATTGATTGATTGATTGATTGATTGATTGATTGATTGAAAACTTTATTAACAGATTGCAGAATGGGTACAACAGTACAGCTAAATACACACAATTGTTAAGGGGATGCAGACCAGAGAAATACTTTCGTCTTGTTTACATCAGGGGCCCCCATTTTCAATTCATCATAACATACATGACATACAGATAGACAGTACTGCTACATCTATACATTTATGACGTACCAGATTTACAAATACAGTACTGTTTGTGATACCAAAAGAGTCTAAAAAAGAGAGTATATACATTTTACGTAGAAACTGTACATTGAAGGAGGTTGGGTAGGTGGGGGGGGGGACTGTACACTGGAGGTGGTTGGGGGGGGGGGGGTGGGGTTGGGTAGGCGGGGTGGGGTTGGGTTGGGTAGGTGGGGTGGGGGAAACTACAACTGTACAAGCAAAACTGTACATTGGGATATCGACAAAACCTTACTTTGTCCCAAGAAGAGGGTCTTGTGTATTATTGGGTTAGGACATTTACTGTACATTTACAGGGGCCAGTTTCGAATTGCAGTCTCCCGTAGGTGCTCTTTGAGAGTGTTTTTTAAAGTGGGTAGTGATTCACATTCCTTTACAGCTTTGGGTAGGGCGTTCCACATTGATGTGGCATAATTGTGAATCGTGTTTAGTCCCTTGGACTCTGGGTTTAACATGATTTGTTGAGCTCCCTCTGGTGTTGTGGTCGTGGTATTCACTGACCTTTGGGAAGTATTTTGACATGTACATGGGTACCTTAGTCGTATAGTGTATCTTGTAGACCAGGCCCATTGCAAGTTGCTGTACTCTGTCGTCTACTCTAAGCCATCCTAGGTAGTCAACGTGTGCAGGGGTGAGGTGGGTTCTAGGAGTCAGGTCAAGTAGTAGTCTGACCAGTTTGTTTTGAGATGTTTGTAATTTTGTTTTTAGTGCCTTTGAGGTGCTTTGGTACCATGAGGTGCAAGCATAGTCGTAGTACCCTTGAATGAGTGCTCCTGCCAGAGTCTTCAGGGTATTCTTGTTTACCACAGAGGAGATCCGGTACAGGAATCTAGTTTGTTGGTTGACTTTTTCTTTTTTTGGTATTTTTTTTTTTATTATTATTATTTTTTAAACAAACACATAAACAAACATGACAACACACGATTAGATATACAAGCATTGTTAACAGTGCACATCAAATTAAATCACCGTTTAGATAAATGTCTTATACAACATATGCCCCTAATACCTGCTATCTATTCCCCTACACACATATGCTCTTGCTCGCACCCCCCACCCTGGACCCCCCAATGGATAATCCATCCATTATCATTCGCTCCTAACCAGACACTACCATTATATGCTAGCTTTTATTCTCTCCACCACTTCTAACCACATTGTCAATTTGGATTCATTGAGACCCAAAATTCTTGCTGTAGATATTTCTAGATAAATCACATAGAGATATGTAAGAATCCAGACCTTTCGGCACATTTTTTCCGGTTGAATCCATCGTGATGCTATCAGTTTTTTAGCCACTGTAATACCAGATAAAACCAATCTCTTTAGCTGTATAGGTACTGCATACTCAAAAACATCATTCAGCAGTAATACAGAGGGGTGTACTCTCTGAATTAAGAGATTTGATAATTGCTGGGTCACTTCTTTCCAGAATATCTTAACTGGTGGGCAGTCCCAGTACATGTGCATAAATGTCCCCTCGTCCCCATTTGTACATAAGGAGCATTTGGAGTCTTGTTTAAGACCCATTCTGTTCAGTCTTATAGGAGTCAAGTATGTCCTATGAATATAGTTAAGATTGATTTGTTGATGGTCCGGGTTCCTTGATGCAAGTCGAACATTTGCCCAGGCTTCTTGCCAATCAAAATCTTTTTCCAGGTCTGGTATATCCCTCCTCCAAATAGAGTCTAGGTGGAGGGTTTCATACGAGGCCGTTAGTAATTGATGATAAAAATCTGATACAAAACCTCTCGATGTCTCTCTTTCATAGACAAATTTGTGGTATCTGTGGTGTGCAATTGGTATCCTTAATGGAACACTGTGAGCCTTCAAACATAACAATAATTGTGCGTAAAAATAATATGTGGAACCGGTGAGATACATTTTTTTTTCTATTTCATCATAACTACAAATACCCTGTTTGTTGAAAACATCTCCTAATGTATGTATGCCTTGCTTTTCCCATCTAGGGAATCTTATAGGTTGTTTTCCAATCAGGAGTGCATTGTTATTGAATAAGGGAGTATGATTATGCCATTTATGTGGGTTAGAATATTTTTTTTGTGTTTCACGCCATATCCGGATCGCATGAGTAATTATGGGGCCAAATTTCAGTTTGCATTGCTTAATTGATACTTTGGTGTATACTATGTCCTGCAGTCTCTGTGGTGCTACTATATTTACTTCTAAATTTCTCCAGGATACTGATGCTTGGGGTTCAAACCAGGTTGTCAGTGGTCTTAAAGTGTACGCCTTAAAATAGTGGAAAAAAATTGGAAATGCCATCCCTCCGTCGGCTTTGTTTCTCTGTGCGGTGGATCTTTTTATACGTGGTGGTTTGTTATTCCAAATAAATGTATATGCGGAAGAGTGTAATTTTTTCCAGTAACCATCTGGAGGGGGTAACGGAAGCATTGAGCTGATGAAGTTGATTCTAGGTAAGACATCCATCTTAACTATTGAAACCCGTGCCTGTACTGAGTTTTTAAGTTTTGACCACCTGTCAAAGTCGTATTTGATTTTATTTTGGATTTCTATGTAATTGTGTTTCACCGTTTGGCTTATGGTAGGGAATACTTCAACTCCCAAATATCTAAAGTGTTTAACCATTGGTATTTCTTCTGGAAGACTTGTATTTTTTGCAGGGGCGTTCAGTGGAAGGAAAGCCGACTTTGGCCAGTTTATCTTAAATCCCGATAGGTCGCCAAAGTCATTAATCAACTTGAGAAGATGAGGCATTGCGGTGTTAGGGTTTTGCATGAACAGTATTACATCGTCCGCATATAGACTAATTTTGTGTTGTGTGCCCTTGATTACGATTGGTTCTATGAGTTGGGATTGTCTTATATATTGTGCTAAAGGTTCTAGTGATAAATCGAATAGTCCGGGACTAAGAGGGCAACCCTGTCTAGAAGAGCGTGATACCGGAAATATTCCGGAGGTGATTATACCTGTTGTAATCATGGCCGATGGGTCTTTGTATAATACTTTAATCATATCAATTAATCCTTTTCCTAACCCCATCCTTTCTAATACTGCCCATAGATACGACCTTTCCAGCCTATCAAAACCTTTCATTGCATCCAGGGACAGCATCGCCTTAGGTGTGGTGTCGTCCTTGCTGGCATCTAGTACGTATAGTAATCGTCTTATGTTGTCAGTGATCAAACGGTTTCTTATGAAGCCAGTTTGATCCGGATGAACTAAAGACGTCATATGCTTTTGAAGTCTGATGGCTAATACCTTAGAGAACAGTTTGATATCGGTTCCGAGGAGGCTTAAGGGTCTATAACTACCGCACTCTGTGGGGTCTTTGTCTTTTTTAAGGAGGACTGTTATGAGTGCAATATTGTCGTTCTTATGAAAGTTCCCCTCCTTGACTGAGTATAAAATCATATTAAGTAATAGGGGTCCAATTATGTCCCAGCATGAGAGGTACATTTCTGGTGGGATACCGTCTCTTCCAGGAGCCCTACCACTTTGCATTTCGGATATGGCCTTCCTGAGTTCCTCTAGTGTGATTGGTGTTTCTAACTGTTTAGCATCATCCTCTGAAAGTTTGGGGAGGTTAATTTGATTAACACTTTGATTGCCTAAGGCTAAATTCATGATATACCATAGGTTGCCAGCTCTATTTGTCTATGTAGAAGTTTCCCTTCTTTGCAGGGCTATAACTTTTTAAATTCTATTGCTAAATTGCCATTATTAGGGCCCATTCAATGTCCTATATGTATTGTTCAGGGTGTATGAACGTTAAACTTTTTCATTCACATATTCATACTAAAATATGATCTAAAGTATAAGTATGTTTTCATCTCTTTCTGCAGCTTTCTCCAGAACGTGATTTATAGCCCCAAATGCATTATATTGATGATCAAATACAGTTTGATAGCAATTGGCGCGATATAAAAAAATCCAACTGGACGGACTTCTGGAAGTTACTACACGTAATCTGATGTTGACCGGATGGCCGAGGGGGCGTTTATAATTCCGTGGGCAGCGTTATACCATTCATCTAATGTGGGTCAAATGTTCATCATAGCAGTTAGTATCGTACACATTGAAAAATAATGCTGAATCTTACCGTATCTTCCTCGCGCCGTTGGGCGATGAGCGTGGAACAGACATTTTCCTATTATGGGATATAGAAATATCCGGTCCATTTCCAGGTTGTATAATAATATATACGTCCAAATCATGTTGTTTTTTCGAGTTATTTGCAGCGATCGATGTTCACTGTGTGAAGACTGAGTCTCTCTAACACTAGCGAGTGCCCGGACCCCATATGGAGTGAGTCCTACCGGGTTAAAGGTAACATCCGTTTTTTCGATCTGCCGATCGGCCACCAGATGGCGGTCTTGAACCGCTAGAGGATTGAGAGGAGATCACACTTGTGTCTCAGGGCCCCGGAAAGGAAATATGATTCCGATCACAGATTTTTGAAATATTGATATCAAAGACGAGTTACGGCGTCTTCGGCAACTTGAGCATGGCGGGGAAGGACGCCTAAAAGCGTCTTCCGGCAGTTAAAGTGTTAAGATATGTGTCCATTTTGTTTTGATCGAAGGTCGTTTCTGATTTATACAAGTTGGAGTAGAATTCTTTGAATGTTGCGTTTATTTCTTTGGTGTCTGTTACAAGTCCTTGTTGTGCTTTAATGGAAGTTATATCTGCAAATTTTGCGTTAACTCTTAATCGCGTAGCTAGTAGGTGACTTGGTTTGGAACCTTGAGAGTAATGCTGTTGTCTTGTGCTACGTATTTGTACTTCAGATTGTTGTTTGTAAATGGCGTTAATCTCTATTTTTAGTAAATTAACTTGAGATTCCAGTCGAACCGAGTCGTTATATTGTAAAGAAGTAAATAATGTAGAGTAAAGCGTTTCTAGTTCCGCCAGTTTTGAGCATCGATTCTTGCGTATTTTGGATGAAAAGCTATCAGTGAAATCCTTGATCATTCCCTTTACCGACATCCATAATATTCTAGGGTCCGGCACCGAGTTCACATTCTCTGGTAGGAATACTGAAAGAGCTTCTTTGAGTTGTGTAATGAATTCCTTGTTATTCAGCAGTGTCGTGTTAAAGCGTGTTGACTTTTTTTTATTACATTGGATGCCATTTTGTCACAGGAAAGATTTGCCTCTAGGATTCTCTTAGCCTTGGCCCTGCAACGCTTGGTGTAAATGTCCTGGAGAGTGGGAAGCCCACCTCCAATTGTGCGTTCAGCTGATCGGGCCACTCTCTGCAGTCTGCTGCGGTCGTGTGCAGTGCTATTCCCAAACCAGGAGGTGATGTTACCAGTCAGGATGCTCTCTATTGTGCATGAGTACAAGTTCTTAAGGATCTTCTGACTCACTTTGAACTTCTTTAGGCACCTAAGGAAGTAGAGGCACTGCCATGCCTTCTTTACTACACTGTCATGGTACAGCTCTGTCATGGTTTCATTCATATCTCACAAATAGATCTCAGTTTGTCAGCATCAGCGGCTCATCCTCCCCCCCGGCCCCAGTCAACCACGGTGTCCCCCAGGGCTCTGTGCTGGGTCCCCTACTATTCACCATTTACATGCTCCCCCTCGGTCAGATTATACGTCACCACGGACTCAACTTTCACTGTTATGCAGATGATACTCAGCTCTACATCAGCACCTCACCATCCTCCCAGCTCCCCCCACAGTCTGTAGTCAACTGCCTCCACGCTATAAAAACCTGGATGGCAACCAAATTACTTAAACTCAACAGCAAAAAGACAGAGCTCATGGTTGTGGCCCCCAAGGCACTGCTCGGGAAGGTTGGAGATCTCCTCCTCCACGTTGACGGCTGTTCCATCTCCCCGTCTCTCGAAGTCCGTAACCTGGGCGTCACCCTTGACTCCACACTTTCAATTCACTCCCACATCAAATCTGTCACCAAGTCTGCCTTCTACCACCTCAGGAACATCTCCCGTCTCCGACCCTCACTCTCAGACTCTGTGGCGGAGACCCTGATCCACTCATTTGTCACCTCCCGGTTGGACTACTGTAATGGAGTCCTGTTCGGGGTACCCAGCAAAGCCCTGGACAGGCTCCAGTATGTCCAGAACTCAGCTGCCAGGGTTCTCACTCACACCAAGCCCTGGCAGCACATCACCCCCACCCTCATCCATCTCCACTGGCTTCCAGTCAGGTTCCGCATCACCTTCAAACTCCTGCTCCTCACCTACAAATCCCTCCATGCCCTCGCCCCCCGGTACCCGTCTGATCTCCTCCACCAGTACACTCCATCCCGGAACCTACGATCCTCTGATCTAGGTCTCCTCTCCATCCCTCGCACCAGGTTACGGACTTTTGGGGACAGAGCCTTCAGCGTGGCGTCCCCTACCCTCTGGAACTCTCTCCCCCCCGAAATCCGCAACGCCCCAACCCTGGACACCTTCAAATCCGCTCTAAAAACACACCTCTTCACCAAGGCTTTCCCCATCAGTTAGTTTTAGATTAAATTAGGTCCATTATCCCCTACTTTCCCTCATCCCCTCTTCCCCCTCCCCCCCTACTTTCCTTGCCCTATTTTTTGTCCTGATTGTAAAGCGACCTTGGGTTCTATGAAAGGCGCTATATAAATTTGATTTATTATTATTATTATTATTATTATTATTATTATTATTATTATTATTATTATTATTATTATTATTATTATTATTATTATTATTATTATTATGTGTGTGGTCCATGTCAAGTCCTCGGTTATGTGGACTCCGAGGTACTTAAAACTGTTCACTCTCTCGACCGGTGCCCCGTAGATGCTGAGGGGGCTGTAGTCACCACAGCGCCAGGTTCTCTACCTCTCCCAGTTAGGCCCTACTCGTCATTTGCAGAGATCAGGCCCACCACAGCTGTGTCGTCAGCAATGTTCAGCAATCATGTACACTAGGGCCTGTCACTGCCTATGGGCTAGATGTAGAGGCCTTATAAAAGGTGAACAAAAGAAGACTTGAATACAAACATATACCAAATTATACAGGACGCTCTGTACAGGCCTTATAACAAAGTGAACAAAGACTTAGATACAAAACATATACCAATGATATAGTATATATAGGAAGTGTTTATGAAAGAAAATGGCTTTATAATACATGCCCATAGCCATAGTAGTAGGAAGTGGTTATTCTGGCTACATTCAAAATTAAATAAAACATTTGGCTTATTTTGACACTATGTGTTTATGAAAGAAAGGGGCTTCCTCTATCATGTTCCTGTATATGTTTTGTATCCGAGTCTACTTTCTTACCTGTTTATAAGGCCTATAGCCTACAGGCTTATAACTGGGATTTACATGAACTATTAAATATACAGTATACATATCATTATTAACAGACATTCCATCATTCATTTGCTTTATTTTTTAACGTTAGTTAATACATTTCACATCGAAAACCGTGTATAATGGATTGCGATGGGCACTTTTATTTTGATATGTCTAGTCAATTTCAGACCGGAAGTAGAATTATTTATTTAAACTGGCTTGACACTGGCGGTTGAGTGAGTTCATGTTCTTCATGTCGGTTCAAAATGTGATGTTCTTACATTATGTTCAGCGAGAAAGCCAATCGCAAAAGTCGAAATATATAATAACAATAATCTAGATCTCACGTCCAATAATCTTAAAACCTGCCAGCTCACATCCTGTCTCTGTAATGTGTGCAAAATCACAAAATGACCCGTAGTCAAGATAGATTTTCTGTCTTTATCAAATAGAGATAGGCTAGTATTATGCAACTGTTTTAATCGAGACTTGAGTAGGACGGGCAAATTGGGAGACTATGGTGAATGGTAGGCATTGGGGGGAAAACAAGTGAAATGCGTTCAACTGGAGTGTCTAAATATGGCGGATTTTTGTCAAGCAAAATGTTCAGAGCTCATAGAGGACTATTATAAACCAGGTACTGTTCAGCATATACCTACATGTGTAAACATACCGAATTAAAGATTAATTGAAGGATATAAGGATATTTGTTTAAAGTCAACTTGATAATAATAGCCTATGCGTCGAGGTCATTTGTTCCTGGTCAGTAGGATGGTCAGAGATCTGCCAATTCCGACACAAATCTAAGAATGATCAGATAACAAATCTAAAACTGACCCTGTGTACAGTGACTACATCATGACAACCAGCCACATATCCTTTCTGTCTATCAAGACACTCCGCCCCGTGGTGATTTTTTAAATTGCAACGTTGTGTGTGGGAGAGAATATGTGCGCGCGCGTGCTTGAGAAAGAGCTACAGAGACACACACACCAGGCATTACAATGAGTCAACACGTGTTTAAGACATACTACAGTAATACACTTTGTAATACACAGTATAACACTTTTTTCTATTCCAACTGCATTTATCTGTAAGATTGATGTTTAAAAACGAATCAGAATTCATGTTTATTCATTTTATTTAATCACAATGCTGTGACCTACAGTACCTTGGTCTCTATTGCTGACTGGAACAATCCTGTGTGACATTTATGTAGCCCAGTGGCGGACTGGGACACAAATTCAGCCCGGGACATTCAGACGCACCAGCCCACACACCGGCCCACTAGTGTTGCCACCTTTGACCAATAGAAATAAGGGACACCCATCATCGAGCGTGTGCGTAGCGGTTTTGGGGAGTTTTTTTTGGGCGAAAATGGTCGGATTTTGTCAATATTTTTATTTATTTTTTTACTTTATTTCGGTTTTAGGGTTAGGCTTAGGGTTATGTTATTTAATTATTTTGGGGAGCCAGCCCCCCAAACTCCTGAAATGCATAGAAATCTATGAAATCTAAATAAAACAATTTATGTGTTATGGTTTGAAACCGACCCCAACAGCACGGCACAGACAGGTAGTTCAGAGTTAGCCAAAGACTAGGGCGTATTTATTTCTGAAACAGGAATGAGCGAGATAACAATAAGAACAACAAAGGGGAGAATGTTCTTGGCAGAGTTGTCTGCGGCTCTGCAGATTGTCCCGGTATTGAGATGGTGAAGCGGCGTAGCGCCACTGCCTCTGCGGCTCTGCAGCTACTCCAGGATCCAACTCGGGGAGGAACGGAGAGAGAGAGAGTGGTCAATAAACAAGCCAACGGAATACAGAGGCAGTCCAGCCCTCCTTAGCTGAGTCCAGTATAAACACACGTGACTTAATCTTCAGTGTTACCAATGTAACAGAGGCAACTCGCCCCTGCCACGAATTCGACCATGCCTTGAGTGGGAGTCGAACCCCAGGCGTCCGCACTGCGGGCGACATCACAAACCGCTGCGCCAAGAAAGGAATTCCCTTCTAAGCGCTCAGTTTGTATGCCTCTGGGGAGTGAGTTTTACACCCGTTACATTCACCCCCCCTAAACTCACACCACCCAAGGCATCCGGGTCTACGGCACCAGTGTAACAGAGGCAACTCGCCCCTGCCACGAATTCGACCATGCCTTGAGTGGGAGTCGAACCCCAGGCGTCCGCACTGCGGGCGACATCACAAACCGCTGCGCCAAGAAAGGAATTCCCTTCTAAGCGCTCAGTTTGTATGCCTCTGGGGAGTGAGTTTTACACCCGTTACACCAACACACAAGTTTAGCTGAGCCCAGTACAATCCCACGTGACTTAATCTTCAGTGTTACCAACACACAAGTTTAGCTGAGTCCAGTACAAAACAAAAACGGCAAATCTTCAGTGTTATCCAAACACACAGAAAACAGAGAATCCAAAAGGTTCGTTCCAAAAACTCACCAAAGCGCAAATGCGCAAAGCGGGCAACGAGGCACAGCTCCAACGGATGATAGAGATACACAACAGCGGCGACTTCCATGGACGTCCTGAAGAAAAACAGATGAGGCACAACAACGGGGGGAACAGGCAGTAGCAGTGGAAATCCAAAACGACCCGACAACGATTGACAGAAAGACCCGAGTATATGAAGGGCTCTGGGCGCTGATTACAAACAACCGACAGGTGCGTGACGGCAATTGGTACTTGACCTCGAAGCGTGTGGTGGCAATGAGCCAATCCTCCTCACAGTACCTTGAAGCGTGTGGCGGGAATGGGCCAATCCTCACAGTACCCCCCCCTCCACAGGAGCCACCCGGCGACCAGCCCGGCCCGGCCTGTCCGGATGGGAACGATGGAAGTCGGTGATCAGGTCGGGGTCCATGATGAGCTGGCGGGAGACCCAGCTCCGTTCCTCCGGGCCGTATCCCTCCCAGTCCACCAGGTACTGGAACCCCCGTCCCCGCCGTCGGACGTCCATAAGCCGACGGACCTGCCACTGGGGGTGTCCGTCCACCATCTCGGGAGGAGGCGGGTCCGGAGCAGGAGGCATCAGGGGACTGAGGGAGACTCTGTAGCTCTTTCCGAGAGGTGGGTTCCGGCCACTCCTCCACGGCCCGGATCTTGCGAGGGTCAGCTTGGGTCAAGCCGCTCTCCACAATGAAGCCCAGGTAATCGACGGAGTCGGAGTGAAATCGGCACTTCTCTGCCTTGACGAAGAGCCGATTGTGGAGGAGGCGCTCCAGCACACGGCGGACATGCTGGACGTGTTCCTCGAGGGTCTTGGAGAAGATGAGGATGTCGTCCAGGTATACCACCACAAACTCCTCCAGCATGTCACGGAGGACGTCGTTCATGAGCGCCTGGAATACTGCCGGAGCGTTGGTGAGGCCGAACGGCATCACCAGGTACTCGTAGTGGCCCCTGGGAGTCTTGAAGGCGGTCTTCCATTCATCGCCTTCTCGGATACGGACCAGATGGTAGGCACTCCGGAGGTCCAGCTTGGTGAAGACGGTAGCCTGGGTGAGGGGCTCGAAGGTGGAGTTCATGAGAGGAAAAGGGTACTTGTTCTTAATGGTGATCTCGTTGAGTTGGCGATAGTCGATGCAGGGTCGAAGGTCTCCATCCTTCTTCCCAACAAAAAAGAAACCGGCCGCCACCGGGGAGGAGGAAGGCCGAATGAGGCCTGCTGCCAAGGACTCAGAGATGTACTTATCCATCGCTGCCTTCTCAGGGACGGTCAGACTGTAGAGGCGGCTGCCGGGAAGGGGAGCCCCAGAGCGGAGGTCGATGGCACAGTCGTAAGGCCGGTGAGGCGGAAGGGCCTGAGACTTACTGAAAACCTCCTCGAGGTCGTGGTATTCGGGGGGAATAGTCGAGAGGTCCGGGGGCGGCTCACAAAGGGAACTCCGGAGCGAGGGACTGGACGCCGCCTGAAGACACTGGGCATGACAGGAGGAGCTCCACCCCCTGATGGTACCGGAGGACCAGGCGATGTGGGGCTCATGCAGCGCGAGCCAGGGCCAACCCAGGACCCTCTTTGCGCCGCCCCTGTGCCTCAAATAGATTCGCTATCAGCTCTATCTTTAATCTTTCAAAATGTTCAGTTGCTATCGCTATTAGCTCTATCTTAAATTTTTCAAAATGTACAGTTGCTATTGCATGCACTCATCTGTGTTCCACTACACACATGAGTGCATGCTTACCAACTGTCCGTCTGCAACACTACTATCACCAACATCTAAGAAGGGAGATCCCCCCTTGAATGGCCCTTCTAAGGTTTCTCTCCTCCACACTGCCTGTGGAGCTTTTTTCCCTATTGTTAGGTTTTAGTGAGTTTTTCCTTACCTTCGCGTGGGGTATGTCTGGGAGTGCTTGCATTCTTTCATTTATTTGCATTCATCTAAAAATGTTTGGACCTTATGGTGTTCTTGTTCTGTTCTTGACTTATTGTTATGTTTTCTTCTTGACTTGTTTAAAGAAGATCTGTACGGCCCATGGGGACATTAACGTGTGTTGTCGGGCCCTATAAATAAATTTGATTTGATTTGATTTGACAAGAGGGGATCTGGTGATAAAAAACTGGAGTCTCTCAACGTGGTTACCAGCAATGGTGAGAAGGACTGGACAGGTGCGTTGAGTGATGTCAGCCAGGCGGTGCTAGTCCAACGCGAACACCTCCAAGGGTCTCTCGAGGTCCTCAAGTGGAATGTTGGCCTGGGTGGCAAACTCGAAATCCAGGAAACTCTCATCAGCACCAGAGTCAATGAGTGCCTCCACCGTCGCCCGTTGGTCCGCCCAGGCTAGGGTGACGCTCGTCAGACGGTTAGGTGGTGCACGGGTGTGGGAACAAGAAAAACGGCTCACCAGGATCTCCCGGGGTCCCGGCGAGCCTGGTCTTTTGGCCGGATGGGTTCCTCCTCGGGCACCGAACGGGAGGGGAAGGGGCCACCAGTTGCGGAGGGAGCAGGACGGACCGCAGTACCGTCACGAGTGCGGGGGGTCTGGGGAACGTCTGGGGGTCCCAGTCGGGCTCTCTCACGCCTTCTCTCCCGGAGGCGTCCGTCGATGCGAATTGCGAGGTCGAATAGGCCCTCGAGGGAATCAGGCTCCTCACGGGTCGCGAGCTGGTCCCTTACTGCGTCGTTGAGCCCCCTCAGGAAGGTGAGACGAAGCGCTTGATCGTTCCAACCGCTCTCCGTTGCGGCCAGTCTGAACTCCAGCGCGTAGTCGGTGACACTGCCACTGCCCTGCCGGAAGGTGCCCAACCGAGCTCCTGGGTCCTGGCCACGAGCTGGGTGGTGGAAAACCCTGCGGAGCTCTGCCACGAAGTCTGGGTAGGAAAAACAAAAATAAGCCCTCATTGACCAGGAGGCAGTAACCCACTGTGCTGCTCGGCCTGAGAGCAGGTTAGTCATGTAAGCCACTCGGGGCTCCCTCTGAAGTAAATCGGCTGGGTTGATGAAGGAAAACCAACTCACATTGCATGATGAATGTGGCACAATCCTCGAAGTTACCGTCAAACCAACGTGGTTCGGAGAGACGGGGCTCCCGAGGTGCGAGTTCGGGAGGCGCGGGGTCCGCCATGGCTGCGGGTGGTGCTCTGGCCAAGACTCCTGGAGTAGGTGGGGTTACAAGCAGGGCGTTAAATGCTTCACTCAATGTCTGTAGTTGGTGCAGAATATCAGCCTGCTGATTACCCTGGGCTGTCTGCAGGGTAGCCAGAGAGCTAAGGGACTCCTGAATAGGCTGGACCTGAGCCCGGAGGTCCTGCACAGCAGCCGCACCTAACTGTAGGCTGTGGTCGTTGGTCAATTCGATCTGGACCGCCAACGCTGCCTTGACCCTGTCTGTGTCGGCTGGGGTCGTCATGGTCGGGTCGTAATGTTATGGTTTGAAACCGACCCCAACAGCACGGCACAGACAGGTAGTTCAGAGTTAGCCAAAGACTAGGGCGTATTTATTTCTGAAACAGGAATGAGCGAGATAACAATAAGAACAACAAAGGGGAGAATGTTCTTGGCAGAGTTGTCTGCGGCTCTGCAGATCGTCCCGGTATTGAGATGGTGAAGCGGCGTAGCGCCACTGCCTCTGCGGCTCTGCAGCTACTCCAGGATCCAACTCGGGGAGGAACGGAGAGAGAGAGAGAGAGTGGTCAATAAACAAGCCAACGGAATACAGAGGCAGTCCAGCCCTCCTTAGCTGAGTCCAGTATAAACACACGTGACTTAATCTTCAGTGTTACCAACACACAAGTTTAGCTGAGCCCAGTACAATCCCACGTGACTTAATCTTCAGTGTTACCAACACACAAGTTTAGTACAAAACAAAAACGGTAAATCTTCAGTGTTATCCAAACACACAGAAAACAGAGAATCCAAAAGGTTCGTTCCAAAAACTCACCAAAGCGCAAATGCGCAAAGCGGGCAACGAGGCACAGCTCCAACGGATGATAGAGATGCACAACAGCGGCGACTTCCATGGACGTCCTGAAGAAAAACAGACGAGGCACAACAACGGGGGGAACAGGCAGTAGCAGTGGAAATCCAAAACGACCCGACAACGATTGACAGAAAGACCCGAGTATATGAAGGGCTCTGGGCGCTGATTACAAACAACCGACAGGTGCGTGACGGCAATTGGTACTTGACCTCGAAGCGTGTGGTGGCAATGAGCCAATCCTCCTCACAGTACCTTGAAGCGTGTGGCGGGAATGGGCCAATCCTCACACTATGACATTTATATTAAAAAGAGCTAGCCCCCCAAACCCCTATAATACATAGAAATCTATGCATTTTGGAACAGTTACTATATATAGTCAAGAAAGCATTTAGTCATACTTAAAGTTTAAAGTGCTTTATTTGCATTTAACATTGTTTAAATAAATTGGCTGAACTATAGCCTCAACTTGAGCATAATACTGTATGCATATAAAGGGCTGTAAAAACAAAGCCTGTGAACACTTTTACTGAAAGAGGACAATAATACAATGAAACACTTGTGTGACCCAAATTAAAAGATTAATAAAAAATAAAGTGCAAAGAAGAGTAGGCTCCTGGCTGCCAGGGCAGGTAAATAGAAATACTGACATCTAGTTAAAAACACAACCAGATAAATAAGATGTAATATCCCATACCGAATCAATCTCAGGAGATGTTTCAGTTATGAAGAACTGTGCTTGGGTCCTTTGCGTTCTTATATTTCGGGAATATTGTTCTCCTGAGGCATGCTGTCTGATGTCAGTCAGTCCACCATGCGCCACAGAAAACACCTACATACTTTGGTTCCGGCCCATCGGGATTCGTCCCAAACGTCCCGATGGCCAGTCCGCCACTGATGTAGCCTATAGTATACACACTTTTAAACGGTATGACAGTTAGGTTAGTTTATACTTTATTATCCCCTTGGGGAAATGTGTGATTGAGTGATTGATTGATTGATTGAAAACGCTATTAACATATTGCAGAATGGGTACAATACAGTACAGCTCAATACACACAACTGCTAAGAGGATGAAGACCAGAAAAATACTTTCGTCTTGTTTACATTAGGGTCCTCCATTTTCAATTCATCAGTGTCTTCTGCATTTAACCCATCCTTAATATTTAGGAGCAGTGGACAGCCATAATGCAGCTCCTGAGGACCAACTCCAACTGTGATACCAGTACCTTGGTGAAGGACAATGGCAGGACTATGAACCTAGCATGCATGTCTTTATGGCCTAATGAGATATAACAAAATATGTCCTTCTTACCCTGAGTGCCATCTATTTGTAGCAGTCTGGAAAATATGGTATATTATTCAGAACTACTGACTGGTGTTTTATATCCCTTTTGTACACAAAGACATTCTAACTAGTTTCATTGATATTCACACGAACAATGACACAAGCGTCCCCTTCCGAAGAGCACTGGAATATGGATTATAAATGACAGTACTGGATCATATTCTACAATGCGTCTCCCCTTGTGACTGGCAGGCGGGACCAGCAGGGGGCGGTAGCAGGCAGAGAGTTGGGAGGTGATATATGGAGGAGGCAAACGGAAGACGCTCTCTTCGGCAGTGAACTTGGACGACGAGTAGTCGCAGCTAACGGGGGCTCTGGAGAGCCCTGTTGCTGACATTATGCCAGAGGGCCCCGTGAGATAGCAACGGGTGATAACAAGTACTGGCTAGTGGACACGATATCCTAGCAGTACCAGCGATAGTATATAAACAATTAGTGCAGAGCCAGGCACTAGCAATCGGGTTATGATAGTTACTGTGTGCGGTATAAGTAACGTGCGGTTAACCAAGTATCCAAGTCTTTAACCACCGAGTTATAGTAGTTACAGTGTGCGGTATAGAGTGCGCGCACCAGGACGAGCGTGGGCCAACAACCATTCTGCTCCGGCTGACTTCGACCAGACCTGCACCCGGCTGCCTGCATTCAGCCTGCTCCGGCGGACTTCACTCAGACCTGCACCAGGCTGCCTGCGGCGTACGGGAGTTCCTCCCATCCAGCAGGGGTCGTCATCGCTCAGCACACACTCTCAGCCGGCGCTGCCTCTCTGCCCAGCTCCGCCTGCTAACATCCTCGCCGAGAGCGTTCGACGCCATCTTGCCTCCCGGACAACAGTGGAGTGGCGAGGCGGCCATTTCGGATGAGTACAAATGAGCATTGATGCTCCCGATTCCTTATACAATACACAGTGTGGTGCAGCCTGCGGGCGAAAGTAACGTTGCTACTACCATTCCATAGGGGTACCCCGAACAATATATGCCGGCATTAAGATAGGACTTTACTGGTATTTTGTGGGCTCACTCTTTTGTTTCATTCCTTTTCTTTGAGTGTGATAAGGTGTGTGTTTCATAATATTTCCCGTTCAGTGAATCCTTCTATTTTCCTCCCCTATGTTCCCCCTTCCTTCCCCATATTACCGACCTGGAGCAGTATATGTAATCCCTTAGAGAAGGTAGATACTGTGTTCAGCCCAGACGTGGGCAGCACTTAGTCTGGGTACCGTGAGAGCACTTGGTGCCTGGGTGTAATTATATAATTGATTTATGCCAGTGTAATCCTTGTGTTGATACCCATGGTACAATAATCACCAGACGTAGCATTGTTGTAACTAGGCCACGTTACAATAACACTCATCCAGAACGGGAGCACTGTGTGTGTGTCTTTTATTGAGCCTAACCCTAACCCTAACCCTTTGATGCGGGTAATATATCCATTATTAACCCCTTCCTATTCAACCTTCCATTTCCCACTGTAAGGTTTCTGGTGTTACTGAGGGAGGGTACTGCTTGCGGGGGGAACCAAGTTATTTCTTTACCATCCAGTCATTAGGTGTGGGGGGGGCTAAGGAGACAATTGTGGAGGGTGAGGGTGTGTTGGGGAGTACTGCTGACTGCCCAAGAGAGAGGGAGGAAGACCAGAGTACCGGACCAGGTTTGTAAATCCTGGGCCTCATACACTCCCACTGCCAGCCTCCAGTTGACGCTCCGGACCCCAAAGACGGAGGTGCAGCTGGCCAGAGTGCTACTGTGTCTCGCTACCTAGTGACCGTGCACCACAGTTCCCACGAAGCAGGGATAATCCACCCTGCTACATTTGGCGTCACGAACAGGATCTACATCCTACTCCACTCCCTCGTAAGTGACGACCAAGAGACCTAAGATGTCGGACAGCGACACCCCGAAGCCGGAGGTCAAAGCCGGGCCGTCCCGGGCGGAGCGACGAGATGACCCGCCGGCCCCTCTCAAAGAGGAAGGAGAGAAAGCCGAGACGGTGCAGGCTTTGGCCGCAGAAGTGGAGTTCCTAAAGGGTCAACTCCAGGCCGAACAACTGGAACGGGCCAGGCGCCAAGAGTCGCTCGCCGTGGCACAGGCCATGTTCCAACAGCTCCCTCCAGCGCCCCTCCCGGTGGTGTACGTCCAACGAGAGCGGAAGTGCAGCGAATTTGGAGGTGAAAACGAGAGGGGGGAACTGCCTGTGGAAGACTGGATCCAGGCAATGAGGACCCATCTCCGTGCCAGTCGAGTGCCCGCGGAGGAGCAAGCGGAGGTCGTACAGCTTCACCTCAAACGCGAGGCGAAGCAGACGGTACGCTTCCTGACGGAGGGAACTGTCCCCGACACTGAAGCCTTGTTCTCGCTCCTCGAAGAAACCTATGGGGACAAGGTCCCGGTCTGCATGCGCCTGGGGGAGTTCTTTGACCGAAGACAGGCCGCCAGCGAGACTGTGCGCCAGTTCGCGTATGACTTGCAGGAGAGGATCCGTCGCCTACAACGTCGGGCGCCTACACAGGTCACCGTCGCCGCCGCCCTGCTGCAGGAGCAGTTTGTGGTGGGTCTCCGAGACGAGACCCTGAGGCGAGAAATGCGGAAGTACATGAGGGAGGACGAGACGCGGCCGTTTCCCCAGGTACTGAAGGCGGCGATCAACTGGTCCGAAGAGGAGGTGGTCCTGCCCCCCGCGAGGGGTGCCGCCCGGGGCGTGATACACGGCGTCGCCGTGGAGAGACGCGAGCCACCTCTGGACCTAGCCGCACTCCAGGAGTCCATCCGACAGCTCTTCGCCGGCCAGGAGCAGTTGGGCGCGCGCATGGAGCAGCTATTACAGGCGCTTCAACAGGAGTGAGATACGCCCCAGAGAGGCTTCGCCGGAAGCCGACAGAGGGAAGACGTGCCCTCTACCCCGCGCAGACTACCCCGCCGGAGCGAAGATGGGAGGCTGATCTGCTACACCTGGCAACAGGCCGGCCATATCGGCCGCGAGTGCCCCCGCGCGATGGGAGAACCGCGCCCGAAGGAAGCGCCGGGCGGTGAGGTTCCTCTCCCACCAGTACAGGGCGCCACCCACACAACAGCCGGCGGGTCGCCCGACCTGGCGACCGCCAGACGAGGGGCCGGAGAGAGAAGTGTGGTGACGTGCCGGATGATACGCCGCCAAGGCGGCCGGCCCGACAGACGCGCTGGTGCCCGGGCGCCCATTCCAAGGAGACCAGGACCGGAGGTAGTGGACACCGCAAGGGACGTTCTAGCGATCCCAGCGGAAGGCGTTCGTGCCCGCCGGCGGCCCGAAGCGCGGGCCGGGCCGTCACAGGCCCCCGCCCTGGTCGCAAGGCCAACCGAAGAGGTGAGCCCATGGGAGCCGCCGGAAGTCAACAGCGAAGGTTATGTAACGATCTCGGCGGAAGAAGTTCGGGCTTGCTTGCTCCGGGCTGCGCGGGGTCGGCCGGGCCCCGTCCGTGCTCGCCGGAGCCCAGAGAAGCGGACCAATCCGTCGGAGGCCCCAGTGGTCGGCGCCAGGCAGATAACGGCTCAGAAGGGAGACAGCGGCTATAGCTGGGACGAGTTACAGCGGCTCCAAGGAGAGGACCCGGAGGTGGGGCCCGTACGAGAGGCGGTGATGAAGGGGAGCTGCCCCGCCGGAGTGCGACTGCAAGAGGCGAGCCCGCTTATACGTAAGCTCTACGGGCAGTGGGAACGGTTCCGTCTGCAGAATGGGGTACTATTCAGGCGAGTTAGTGACCCTCGAGGGGGAGAAGAGATACTCCAGTTGGTGGTGCCGGGGGTGCTGCGGCGGCACGTCTACGAGATTCAACATGTCCTGGGGGGACATTTGGGCGAACGCGGGACACTAGGGTTAATGGGGCGGGGCTATTACTGGCCAGAGATGGCGGCCGAGGTGAAGGGCTGGAGGCAACAGTGTATACGGTGTGCCCCGGCTCGAGACGTGGTCCCGAAGGCTTGGGCAGTTGACGCTCCGGACCCCAAAGACGGAGGTGCAGCTGGCCAGAGTGCTACTGTGTCTCGCTACCTAGTGACCGTGCACCACAGTTCCCACGAAGCAGGGATAATCCACCCTGCTACATATTCATCCAGGTTGTTTTGGTATGTTTTTCACTTAGTTTTGGAGATATCTGTCTTAGAGATGTCTGCTGTCACTCCAATACAATGGAGCTGAATGGCACTCGGCTTGTGGTGCTCAGAGCACCAGACAAAATACTTTTGAAAAACTCAAAAGCAAATATTCTTTGAAATAATTGTATGATGGAATCTAGGATAAAGTCAAAGAGCATTTGTATAAATGAGGCCCAAGCAGCAGGTTTATCCATCCTCACAATTTATAACCAATTTCCTGTCTTTTGCTGAATCCATTATCAATATGCCTTGTTTATTTAACCCACTCCATCCAGTCACTAATCCAGAAGTTCTCAACCCACTTGACGCCGTGGCAGCACTATATCATTTTGTTTGTAAATGTCATAAATAGTGTAGAAGAGACCAGGAGCGGACTGGGAAAATCAGTCAGAAATATAGCCTCAGTCAGGAATATAGCCTCAGTCAGGAATATAGCCTCAGTCAGGAATATCCGTCACTCCAATAGAATGGAGCTGAATGCCACTCGGCTTGTGGCGCTGAAAGCACCAGCAAAATACTTTTGAAAAACTCAAAAGCAACGTCTCTTTCCAGAAATCATGACCCAGTTACTCAGGATAACACACAGACCATGTTGTGAGCAGTTTCATGTAGAATCAGAATCAAAATCAGAAAAGTCTTTATTGCCAAGTAAGTTTGCACATACAAGGAATTTGTCTTGGTATTTTGGTGCATCAACATTAACAGACAATTAAAGTAGAATAAAGTCAAATGGAATATATAAACTAAATTAGAATACAAATACAATAGAATATTATATATGACAGGGCTGTACAATTGTGCAGGATTGTAGTAGGGTATATACACTAAGTTAGAATAGAAATACAGTGCAATTGTGCAAAAGAATTAAGAAAATGTAGTCTATTCATTATTAAGGAGTGTAGTTCGGTAGAAAATAGTGTTATGGTTTGTAAGCAACCCCAACAGCACGACACAGACAGGTAGTTCAGAGTTAGCCAAAAACGAAGGGCATATTTATTTTCACAAACAGAAATGTGCGACAATTATGTTACCCCATTTGAGGGGAATGTCATTTAGCAAAGTTGGGCTCTGCAGCTCTGCCTTTAGCAGAGTTGACTCTGCGGCTCTGCAGCTCTGCCCTTAGCAAGGTTGGCTCGTCTGCAGCTTTATGCTATCCCACTCGAGGGGGAAAAAGAAACGTAGAATGTCATTAGTCCCAAACGTAGAAAATACGAGGCAGAGTCCAGTAACAAAACAATTCAACAATTCTTCAGTGTTTAAGGAAACACACAAAAACGGACAAAGGCGACTTCCGGTATGAGAGCAGACGGGTAACACACGTGCGATAGAGCTCCTGGTCAAATTAGTGAAAAAACGGATAAAAAAGACCCGAAAAGTAATTAAAAAGGAAAATGCTCACGAGAAGTAAGGAAGAGACAACGATTGTGAAGGAAATAGAAATGGAGAACATACGAGAAGGAGAGAATTTGAAGAAACAGAATCCCCGAAGCGAAGCCGAGAAAAGCCAGGCGAAAGAAGGGGGAGGTAACGCTGAGGCAGACACGGGAATGCCAGGATGGGCCGTGATCATGCAGGCCGGGATACTGGAGAACATAACAGCGGCGATAAAACTGAACACAGACACGATAAGGAATGATATTGGGAAGCTACGGGAGGAATTGAGGAAGGAACAGGAGGACTTCAGAGGTGAAATGAATACAGAAATCAAAAGGGTGGAGGAGAAGATGGCGGAACAGGACAGAAACGTGACCGAGTTACAGACTAGGACGGCACACGCGGAGGAATGGAATACGGAGATACACGAGGTATTAACATGTGTGATTCAGAAACAAGAATAGATGGAGACAAAGATGTCGGACATGGAGGGGAGGTCACGGAGAAATAACATCAGAATATGGGGACTGAAAGAAGGAGTCGAAGGGGAATCGGTGACCCTATATGTGGAAAAGCTTATCAAAGAGCAATTGAAGGAAACGGGACTGGAAAAAATGGAGATACAGAGGGCCCACAGGGCGTTGGCTCCGAGACCACAACCGGACAGACCTCCGAGGGCGGTGATTATTAATTTTCTGAGATTCGAGGTTAAGGAATTGGTACTCCGAACCGCGTGGACCAAGAAGATTGAAATCGAAGGGAAAAGACTATCATTTGATCACGACTACTCGACAGCGGTAGCGATAACACGCTGGGAGGAAGGGGCGGCGATGTACGCGACGGCACGAGAAGCGGAGCGAGAGATGAGACGGCGAGGGATACGGATGACGGAGGACGGAGAAGGAAGGAGGCGGGAGGAACAGACGCGGAGCCTGCAGCAGAGATTGGAGGGAGCCCGCAGGTGGATCAGAGTGGGAGAACGAAACCGGAGGGAGGAGAGAGGAGAAGGCGGAGGTGAAACGTGACGGAGCGAGGACGGAGACGGATGAGGAGGCCAGACGGAGAGGAGGCGGGAGGAGGCGAACGGATGAGTACACGCACAAGAGATTGAAAAAACTATTCAAATAGAGACAAAGTATAGAAACTGAAATAACATATGCATAAGCACACATTACCAGGTAAAGGCAGGATATAGAAATGAACGTAACATATACATGGACACATAATACACAAGCTGATGGAGGAAGTAGATGGAAATATAACTAGGTCTGATAGGCGAGACACAGAACATACTGAAACAGATACATAGACACACGCTGTGAGTAACACAGTTGGGAGGGATTAAGGGGATAAATGGACATCACATAGAAAATAGAGGAGAGGAAAAGAAAATAATAAGGGGTACACGGGAGACACCGCACACGGATATGGGAGGAAGGAGGGACAACGAAACATATGAGTCACATTGAGAGGGACCAAGAAAAGAGGGTCTTTGATCAAAAGGAAGGACAGAGCGCTTTTGACCAGGAGCTCGAAAGCAAAAAAAAAACAGTAAGAAAGCTGGACAAATATGACGAGCGATTGGGGGCAAGGGTTTCAAACCCCCAAGCCGTCAGGAGGGGGCCCCTCGCTAGGAGGGCAATTACCCCTCACCCACCAGCAGGGGACAGGGGGGGACACAGGGACCCCCCGAACGCCTTGGGAGCACTTTATGTAAAGTTTATGTTTTTTATTTATGTTAATCATTATATGTATTCGGTGAAGAGAGCGGAGGCTCCAACCGGAGGGGGGAATGAGTGTGACATGGGGGGGACTGACAGACGAAAGAAGAAGAAAGATGACAAGGGTTAAAGGTATAAAAATGATGTCGTTAAACGTTAATGGAATGAATAATGCGATAAAAAGGGGCAAAGTGATGTTGAAATGTAAAAAAAGTGAGATGGAAGTGATTTTTCTGCACGAGACACATTTGGTAGCACAGGGTCATGAGAAACTGAAGAGATTTGGATATGAAAATGCATACTATAGTTCCTTTGAACAAAACCCGAGGAGAGGAGTAATCACGTTAATCAAAAACACAGTCAAATTTGAATTGATCAAGGAAGTAAGAGACAAGGAGGGAAGGTTTGTTCTGGTGAAGGGGAAAATGGAGGGCCAAATGGTTACGTTAGTAAATGTTTATGCACCCCCAGAGAGTGAGAGGGATTTATATGAGACCATTTTTGACATGATAGTGATGGAACTAGAAGGGATATTGATATGTACGGGAGATTTTAACGTAGTACTGAATCACGACCTAGACACCACGAGTACTAGAAAAGGACGGGCGCCCATCAGTAGATATATGAATATTCAGATGACGGAAATGGGAATTACAGACGTTTGGAGGGGGATGCACGCCATGGACAGGGAATACACACATTACTCACACCCACACGTGACATATGCGAGAATAGACTACTTTTTGATGACGACAGGGGACAGTTACAGGGCACGGGAGAGCAGTATAGGAGTGGCGGACATATCGGATCACAGTGCCATATATCTGACAGTAGATCTAGAAGGGAGACGGAGGAACACGATTTGGAGACTAAATGTAGGAATATTAAATAACAAAGGGGTGGTGAGTCAGATCAAGGAGGAGATAGCCAGATATAAGGAAGAAAATGACAACGGGCGGTAGACCCGAACATTCTATGGGACACATTGAAGGTAGTGATAAGGGGGAAATTGATGGAAAAAACAGCAATGCTGAAGAAGGCCAGAACGGAGACATATCACAATCTGATAGGGAAGCTGAAGAAGCTAGAGGGGAGACACCAGATATCAAAAGAACAGGAAACGCTCGGAGAAATCAAAGAAGTAAAGGCCAGGATAAATAGGGAATTATTGACGGAAATAGAAAAGAAAGCGAGGTTCATGAAACAAACGTACTATGAAGGGGGACCAAAAGCGACCAGACTGTTGGCTAGGAGAATTAGAACGCAACAGAAGTTGAACACGATACACACAATAAGGGATACAAAGACTAATGAAATATTGAGGGACCCAGCTGAAATAGAGAGGACATTTAGAGAATACTATGAGAAATTATACACACAGCCAAAAGCAGCGGGAGAAGAGGAAATAGAAACATATCTGGAGAAGCTAGAGTTACCATCGATAGGGAAAGAACAGAATGAAGAATTAAATAAAATAATTACGGAACAAGAACTGGAAGATGCAATTAGTAGAGCTAAAAACAACAAGTCTCCGGGGAGCGACGGATTCCCATCGGAATTCTACAAGACATTTAGAACTGAATTAGCACCCATGTTAGGGGCGGCGTTCAGACACACGATGGAAGAGGGGAAAATGCCCCCCTCGTGGAAGGAAGCCATAATCACCACGATACCGAAGGAAGGGAAGGATAGGGAATTATGTAGTAGTTTCAGACCTGTGTCCACACTCAACGTAGATTACAAGATGTATACATCGATAATATCAAAAAGATTTGAGTCGTTTATGCCAGACATTATAGCTGAAGATCAAACTGGATTTATTAAAGGGAGACAGACACAGGACAACGTGAGAAAGACATTACACATAGTAGAGGAGATACAAAAACAAGGGGGTAGCGCGGTACTGATTAGCCTAGATGCAGAAAAAGCGTTCGACAGTGTGAGCTGGACATTTTTATATAAAACATTGATGAGGTTCGGACTGAACGGGAGGGCGATGAAGATGATCAAGGCGCTATATCAAGAGCCGACAGCGAGGGTTAAGGTGAATGGCAGCTTGACGGATAGAATCAGATTAGAGAAAGCTACCAGACAGGGATGTTGTCTCTCACCGACGCTCTTCGGCGTTTTCATAGAACCACTGGCACAACTGATCAGACAGACCGAGGACATCAAGGGAGTAAGGATAAAGGGAACGGAATATAAACTAGGCCTATTTGCAGACGACGTGATAGTATACATGAGGCAACCAGAAAAGAGCTTCCCGGCACTGATGGATCTACTGAAGGAATATGGCCACTACTCAGGATACAAACTAAACGTGACAAAGACACAGACCTTAGCATGGAACTATTCTCCAACGACGGAAATTAGAGAACAGTACGGGATAAGATGGGACATGGACAAGATTAAATACTTAGGGGTGAACATCACGAGAGGGGTGGAGAAACTGTTTGAGGCGAATTATACACAGATAAATCAGAACATCAAGAGAGACCTAGAGAGATGGACAGTAATGCCCTTGGACTTCAATTCAAGAATAGAGGTAATTAAAATGAACATACTATCAAGGTTACTGTACCTATTCCAGTCACTACCGATACAAATACCACAGAATCAATTCAGGGAGTGGGACAGACTGATATCGAGGTTCATATGGGCGGGGAGAAGACCACGGGTCAGATATAAAACACTACAACTACCAAAGGAAGAGGGAGGGATGGCAGTACCCAGCCTACAAGATTATTACTATGCAGCACAACTGAGAGCAGTGACGTGCTGGTGTAACGACAGATATGAGGCAAGATGGAAAGACATTGAAAAAGAAGGGGAGGGATACAAGGTACAAGCTCTGGTGGGGGATAGGGAACTATTTAAAGAAAAAGAGGGACTATTAGATCCAATCACCAAATGCACCTTGACCATATGGAACAGAGTAGTAAAAACACACAAATTGGAGAAGCAGTCAGGGGTCCTGAGATGGGTAGCACATGACAAGAGATTCAAACCAGGGAGGTTAGACCATGGATTCAGAAGGTGGGAGAGGGGGGGGGGCAACAGCGATATGCAAAATGATAGAGAAGGGGGAAATGCAAACATTACAAAAATTAAAGGAGAAATTTGGACTAGAAAACAGGGACCACTTCAGATATCTACAGGTTAGAGACTACTACAACAAAGAAATAAGGGGGGCCAAAGACGAGGAACAGAATGGAATAATAAAGATGATAGTATGGGCATACGAAGGGGGGCAAGGAAGAGTAATATCAGCAATATACCGGGCTATAATGACCAGCAAGGGACACACGACCGATTATATAAGGGAGAAATGGGAGAGAGAACTAGAGATAGGAATAACAGGGAAGGAATGGGGGAACATATGTGAGGTACAACATTCAACAACAGGATCGAGAATATGGAAAGAATTTGGATGGAAAAACATAATCAGATTCTTTATAACCCCAGAGCTGAAGGGAAAATATGCACCAACACAAAAAGCATGCTGGAGGATGTGTGGGAAGGAGGGGGCAAATCACACGCACATATTCTGGGGATGTCAGAAGCTGAAGGGGTATTGGGAGGAGATAGGGGAAGCAATGATCAGAATATTAGGATACGGGCTACCACAAACAGGACTGGTGCTTTACTTAGGAGACCTGACACACGAGGGAATACAAGGGGGGGGACAAATATTTAATAAAGATAATGTTGATAGCGGCCAGAAAAGCAATAACGAGACTGTGGTACAAGGAAGACCCACCGACAATAGCAAAATGGGTAGGAATAGTGGAAGAAATACAGGATATGGAAAGGATAACACACATGCTGAGGTTACAGGAAGAGAAATTTGGGGAAAGATGGGGAAAGTGGGAGGATTATAAAAGGAACGAGAACGACATCACAGAGGAAGAACCAAATGCAACACAAGAGAGCAAAGGGTAAAGGAGGAAAGATGTTCAAGCAGGGTCTATGAACCCATGTCACACACCTGTACTTTAGTTAATATTTTCTATTTTGTTTTTGGGATATTACAATTGCTGAATGCTTTTATACCTTATTATTTATGTCTGTTTAACGGTGTGATATTAAATATTCAGGGATGATGTGGTTTGTGTAGGGGTGAACCAAAGGCAAAGTGAAAGTTAATAAACAAGAGAAAAAAAAAAAAAAGGACGAAGGAGAAGGGAAGAAAGAAGCTCAAGGAGGGTCTCTGGACCCAGATCACACATACAAACCTTAGTCAGCATTTATCGTCTTTGAGTAGGAATTACCTGTTTAAGCCTGTTTAAGGGAGATACACAATCAGCCTTTGTATCAAATACCTAGAAAACAACAGTAGGGGAACCAGACAACTAACCATGTGATACCCATGTAAATATTTATGTGCACTGTTTTTTCTTTTTGTTTTTATTGTGATGCTAGTCTCTTCATTTTTTATTATTTATTTTTTGTAAGTGCTGTCTGTCTAAATAACTGTTAATAAAAAATTTAAGTTTAAAAAAAAAAAAACGGACAAAGGCAGTGAGTCTAGGACAAAAACGAGGATATAAGTTCATAGAAAAATAGCCTTCCAAAAGACTCACCAGGAGCAAGGTCAAAGTGGAAAATGAGGCACGGGTCCACGTGAGGCAGAGAGAGAAAACAGCAACAAACTCCAAGGGACGGTGGAGAAGCGAAACGTCTCGCACTGGAGAAACACGAGAGGGAACAGCAGTAGAGTTGGTGGTGACAAAACGACCCGACAATGCAAACCGTGTATAAGAGTCCTCACGACGAGCTGATTGGAAACTCCTCTCAGGTGCGTGATGGTAATTGACGCTGAGAAGCGCGCAGTGCTGGACCAGCCCTCACAGTACCCCCCCCCCCCCCCCCCCCCCCCCACGGGAGCCACCTGGCGACCTGCCCGACCTCGGCTTGTCCGGATGGGAACGATGGAAGTCGGTGATCAGGGCAGGGTCCATGATGAGCTGGCGGGAGACCCAGCTCCGTTCCTCGGGACCGTATCCCTCCCAGTCCACCAGATACTGGAACCCCCGTCCTCGGCGTTGGATGTCCATGAGCCGGCGAACCTTCCACTGGGGGTGTCCATCCACCATCTCGGGAGGAGGCGGATCTGGGGCAGGAGGCATCAGGGGACTGAGAGTTTACACGGGACACATGAAACACAGGATGAATCCGCATGGAGGCTGGAAGCCTTAGACTCACCGCCGTGGGACTAAGCACCTTCCGGATCTCGAACGGGCCGACGAACCGGGGGTTCAGCTTCTTGGCGGTGGATTGAAGCGGGAGATCCTTGGAGGATAGCCACAACCTCTGCCCTGGTTGGTATGTCGGCGCAGGGATCCGGCGTCGGTTAGCTCCCCGACTGGTGCGCTCTGATGCCCGGAGCAGCGCCGTCCTGGTGATCTCCCAGACACAACGACACCGGTCAAGATGAATCTGCACGGAGGGAACTGCCACTTCCGACTCCTGTGCTGTGAAGAGAGGGGGCTGGTAGCCCAGAGATACCTCGAACGGCGAGAGGTCGGTGGCGGAGCTGACCAGGGAGTTGATGGCGTACTCGACCCAGGGGAGGAACCGGCTCCAGGATGCAGGTTTCTTGGCGGCAACACACCGGAGAGCAGATTCCACGCTCTGGTTCATTCTCTCCGTCTGCCCGTTAGCCTTTCCTCTGGTTATCACCCACAGACTAACAGTGGCCCCCAATCCCTTACAAAAAGCCTGCCATACCTGGGAAGTGAACTGGGGCCCCCGGTCCGAGACGACGTCCTGGGGAAACCCATGGAGGCGGAACACGTGGCTCGTCAGGAGGTCCGCCATCTCGGAAGCAGATGGAAGGGGTCCTACTAATCACCCCAAAGTATACCCCAAAATACCCCAAAATATCCCAAAATACCCCAAAGTACCCCAAAATACCCCAAAGTCCCCAAAATACCCCAAAATACCCCGAAATACCCCAAAGTACCCCAAAGTATACCCCAAAATACCAGAAAATACCCCAAAGTACCCCAAAGTACCCCAAAATACCCCAAAGTACCCCAAAATACCCCAAAGTATACCCCAAAATACCCCAAAATACCCCAAAGTACCCCAAGATACCCCAAAGTATACCCCAAAATACCAGAAAATACCCCAAAATATCCCAAAGTACCCCAAAATACCCCAAATACCCCAAAGTACCCTAAAATACCCCAAAGTACCCCAAAGTATACCCCAAAGTACCAGAAAATACCCCAAAATACCCCAAAGTACCCTAAAATACCCCCAAAATACCCCAAAATACCCCCAAAGTACCCCAAAATACCGCAAAATACCATAAAATACCCAAAAGTATACCCCAAAGTACCGGAAAATACCCCAAAGTACCCCAAAATACCCCAAAGTACCCTAAAATACCCCAAAATACCCCAAAATACCCTAAAATACCCTAAAATACCCCAAAATATACCCCAAAGTACCGGAAAATACCCCAAAGTACCCCAAAATACCCCAAAGTACCCTAAAATACCCCAAAATACCCCGAAAATACCCCAAAGTACCCCAAAGTATACCCCAAAATACCAGAAAATACCCCAAAATACCCCAAAATACCCCACAGTACCCCAAAATACCCCAAAGTACCAGAAAATACCCCAAAATACCCCAAAGTACCCTAAAATACCATAAAATACCCTAAAATACCCCAAAATACCCCAAAGTACCCCAAAATACCCCACATAGCCCTGGCCCTGGCCCCCCCATCAATCTATGGCCGGCCGGCCCCGCCTCTCGCTCTCTCTCTCTCTCTCTCGCTCTCTCTCTCTCGCTTGCGCGCACAGGGAGGGGCAGGGGGAGGAGGAAGGAGGGGGGAAGGACACGTGGCACAGCAGGAGAGAGGACATTGGACGAGAGGACAGGGGGAGGGATTTGCAAGGTGAGGGACAGGATCTCTGCATGAGGCTAGTTAAGGTTCATTACTGGGATAAAATTGTGACTTGATTTATGGGTGTACGCCCTCTGACGTAGATCTTCCCTCTCTGTCTCTCCGTGCATATTATAATGTCCCGCAGGGGGCGTTGCTTGGTAGGATAACACAGTATCAGTGTAAAGTCATTGACACACTTATCCCACAGACATCGAGGTTCTCTATCTTAGAGATATATCTGTGGGATAGTTATGACAAGGGATTGACGTTCTATACATACAGGCGTACACATCCGCCGTATACAGCACCCTAGGACCATGGGTAATGGCGGTATCAGTGCACCTATCGGCTCTAACTGTAAACCTATGATAAATAGGGGGGGGAAATGGAAGTTGGATAAAAGGACGGAAGGTCAGAGGGCAATGGATGCCATGACGCCATGGCTTTCACAATCTGCCCACTCCGAGGAAGAGGAACAGAACGAATATTCCTTCTGCCCTGGGCTTGGTGAAGTTACGGCCGACACATCTTCCGAAGACGATAACCCGGACCTGACGGCCCTAATACACGGGAGTAATGGACTAACGTTACCTGGATATAATTACCTGGGACCAGGTAACTCTGTGCCTAATGGGGAACCAACTAATCCCGTGGACGAGGCTGCTATGGAGCATGATATTGTAGGAGACGGGAAATCACGACCAAAGAGAGTGAAGTTTCTTTGACCACACATCAGTGTGCATCATTTAATAGCATAGCCATGGATACCACAACAAACAAAGTCAAGCATTAATATGGCCGCTCTAGATACCCCGGATGCCCCGTGTCCTTAAAGTGACAGTGTAGGTGGATTATGTCCCGTCCAGGTAAGTGCCCATGTAAGTGCCCACTACATATGTCCCCCCAGAATTCACCCTACTAACTCACAAAACGGGTCGGTAGACGGACCTCCCGACCATAACGGCTCCGAACAACTGGAGCCGGCATATGAGCTACCGTGGGACCCCCTGGGGCCTTGCGGTGGCGGGGAGGGCAGGGGGCAAGGTGCCTAATGGGCGGTGAGGGACTCATATTTTCAAAAAGCGACCTAGGGTGACAAGGTTTAACACGGGGAGGTCGCCCCCGCCGCGGGGGCTGAGCGAGTGCCACGGGGTGATCCACATCCAAGTGAGCTGGCTTAAGCCTGTCCACCGAGACATGTTCCGGTTTACCGCCAATGTCCACCACGAAGGTCTTACTTCCCGTCTGTAGGACCCGAAACGGGCCATCGTAGGGGGGTTGAAAGGACCCGCGGTGGGCATCGTGCCGTATGAACACGTATTCCGTCACCTGGAGGCCGGGTGGAACACGAGTCTGTGGCAAACCATGCTGCGAGGTGGGGACCGGCACAAATGCCCTAGCGTTCTCCAAGTTTGAAACGCGCTGCTGGGTCGCAGACCAGGGGTCTGTGGTGTCAGGTAAAAACTCCCCGGGGACCCGCAGCGGTTGGCCATAGACCAGCTCAGCCGACGATGACTGGAGATCATCCTTGGGGGCGGTCGTGAGACCCAACATGACCCACGGGAGCCTGTCGACCCAACTACCATCGCTAAGGGTAGCTCGGAGAGAAGCCTTCATGGACCGGTGAAACCGCTCACACAAACCGTTAGCCTGCGGGTGATAAGCGGTAATGGGGTGCAGTCTCACGCCTAAGTTTCTGGCAATCTCGGACCAAAGCTCAGAGGTGAACTGAGGTCCACGGTCCGACGAAAGGTCAGACGGAGCACCGAACCGGGCCACCCACGTATATATAAACGCCCGAGCCACATCAGTGGACGTTGTGGATGACAGCGGAACGGCCTCTGGCCACCGAGTGGTTCTGTCCACCATCGTGAGGAGGTATGTGAAACCATGCGATGGGGGCAATGGACCCACCAGGTCCACATTCACATGGTCAAACCTCCTTTCGGGCACGGAGAACTGGGCCAAAGGAGCTTTAATGTGGCGGTGTACCTTAGCGCGCTGGCACATCACACAGGTCTTAACCCACCCGCTCACATCCTTTTTCAGCCCGTGCCAAATGAACTTGGCTGCCACCTGCTTTTGAGACGCCCTGTTACCGGGGTGAGAGAGACCATGTATGATGTCAAAAACATGACGTCTCCAACTGCTGGGCACCACGGGTCGCGGCCGCACCGTGGAAACGTCGCACAGGAGTGTGCCGTTAGCCTCATTAAATGCCACATCCTCCAGCCTGAGTGCTGTGATGGCCGTCCTATAGGCCTGAACGTCCAGGTCGGAAACCTGGTCTGAGGCCATGCGTGCATAGTCTAAACCAACATGGATGGCCCCGATCAAGGCCCGAGAGAGACAGTCTGCCACTAGATTGTCCCTGCCTGCGACATGCTGAATATCCGTGGTAAACTCTGAGATATATGACAGGTGCCTCTGCTGACGGGCAGACCATGGCTCACTTACTTTAGCCATAGCAAAAGTGAGTGGCTTGTGGTCTACAAATGCCGTGAACGAACGAGCCTCCAGCAGGGAACGGAAATGCCGCACGGCCAGATAGAGGGCGAGGAGCTCCCTATCAAAAGTGCTATATTTGCACTCATTAGGACGAAGCTGTCGGCTAAAAAACGCCAGTGGCTGCCAAGCCCCACTCACCCACTGCTCGTATACCGCTCCAACAGCATAGTCTGAAGCATCAGTGGTGATGGCAACAGGGGCGTTGGGAAGTGGGTGTGCCAACCTGGTTGCATTGGCCAGGGCGGTTTTAGTATCGACAAACGCCTTGCGTCTCTCGTCCGTCCAGTCCACCACATGTTTGGCGATTTTACCCCTGAGAGCCTTGTAAAGAGGTCGCATTAGCTGAGCAACCCGGGGGACAAACCGATGGTAAAAATGTACCATGCCAAGGAACTCTTGCAGAGCCTTGATGGTGGGTGGCAGTGGACAATTTGCTATGGCGTCAACCTTAGATGGGAGGGGAACTGCCCCATCTTTGGTGACGTGGTGCCAGAGGAAATCGATCCTAGACAGCCCAAACTGACATTTAGCTGGGTTAATTATGAGCCCATGCTGACTGAGTCGGTGGAAAAGGGTCCTGAGATGGGACAAGTGCTCTGCCTTGGTGGTACTGGCGACTAAGATGTCATCTAGGTAGACAAACAAAAAGGGCAGGTCCCGTAACACAGAGTCCATCAAGCGCTGGAATGTCTGTGCTGCGTTTTTAAGCCCAAATGGCATGCGCAAGAACTCAAACAAACCAAAGGGAGTAATCACCGCCGTCTTAGGGATGTCCGCTGGGTGGACCGGCACCTGGTGGTAACCTCGAACTAAATCTATTTTTGAAAATATGAGCTTCCGGGCCAGATGGGTGGAAAAATCCTGAATATGTGGAACCGGGTATCGGTCCGGTGTGGTTACCTCGTTAAGGCGGCGGTAATCGCCACACGGGCGCCACTCGCCGGCAGCCTTGGGGACAATGTGAAGGGGTGAGGCCCATGGGCTGTCAGAACGACGGATAATACCCAGGTTCTCCATGTTGGAAAACTCTGCCTTGGCCACGGCCAGCTTGGCAGGATCTAGGCGCCGAGCCCGGGAGTAGACTGGCGCACCTGCCGTAGCGATGTGATGCTCCACACCGTGCTTACTGGTGGAGGACGAGAAAGTGGGCTGGGTAAGGACAGGGAACTCAGCTAGCAGCTGGTGAAACTCATCTGTAACAGACAACATGTTAGACAAACCCACAGGAGGCGCTGCCCCAACAGTACATTCAAATGAACAAAAGGTGGTGGCGTCGATCAATCGATTGTTCCTGACATCCACCAACAATCCATAGGCACACAGAAAATCAGCACCCAGCAGGGGCACAGACACATCAGTAGTAATGAAGTTCCAGCTAAACCGCCGGTCACCAAAACACAACTCCACTAGCCTACTGCCATACGTGCGGATCGTAGTACCATTGGCAGCTTCCATAGGGAGCCCATGCCTGTCGGCCAGGGTGTCCACCCTTGACGCAGGCAGCACGCTTCTCTGTGCCCCTGTGTCGCACATGAAACGCCTGCCTGAGATGTTGTCCCGAATAAACAGTAGCCTGCCGGCCCCACCAACGCTCATGGCCACTGTTGAGCGCCGGCCCGGGCGTTTCCCGGCCCCTTGTAAGTACATGGGGGACGGCATTGGTTAGCCCTGGCTCCATACTTTGTGTGAAAGAAACACCAGCCAGTGTCTCTCCCTCGCTGGCGAGGGGCTGCCACCGCAGCAGCGACGGTATAATCTCCATGGTGAGAGGTAGAGGGTTGGTCATGATAGAACACGGCCGTACAGTGTTGCTGCTGGCTGGCCAAAAATAACTTATCCACCTCTGCGGCTAACATACGGCAGTCATTTATTGTTGTGTTGGCCAAGGCAGCCCTTACCTGAGCCGGTAACTGGTGCAAGAACAGCTGTCGGAAGAGAAAATGGTTGGGCTCATGTTCTCCCATCAACGCCAACATCCTATCCATAAGCTCGGACGGTTTACTGTCGCCCAGACCTTGCAATGAAAACATTTATCGTGCGCCGGAGGGTTTGTGAGTAGACTCACCACTCTGGCTGCCGTGTTAGTCCCCAGCACAGCGACAACGTGATAGTACTTAGTGTCATCCTCCGTTATTTTCTTTATTGCAAACTGCGCCTCCGCCTGCACAAACCATGCAGTAGCTTGCGTTTCCCAGAACTCTGGCAATTTCAGCGCAACTGCTGCTTCCATAAACTTCAGCGCGACTGCCTGTTCCATTGTTCAATCGTTCTCGAAAGCGTCCAAATCACGTCAGGGTCACCAATGTAGGAGACGGGAAATCACGACCAAAGAGAGTGAAGTTTCTTTGACCACACATCAGTGTGCATCATTTAATAGCATAGCCATGGATACCACAACAAACAAAGTCAAGCGTTAATATGGCCGCTCTAGATACCCCGGATGCCCCGTGTCCTTAAAGTGACAGTGTAGGTGGATTATGTCCCGTCCAGGTAAGTGCCCATGTAAGTGCCCACTACAATATAACCTATAGTAAGTACCTCGACCATGGCATTATACCCTATATATCAATCAATAAGGCCGATAGTATATTTACCGATAGATTACGCGGGCTATCAGAGGACAATACAGGAATAGCGGGTAACCTAGCCAGAGGCATATTCCATATAAAGGAAAAGCTAGGGGAGGTGGGGATACTCCCTAAAGTGTCAGGGATCTTAGAAGACATGATACATTCCACCGACCATCCCACTGTAGAGGATAGGCCAATTGGAGGAGGAGACCATATAAGGCTAGGGGAGGCGGGGATACTCCCTACAGTGGCAGGGAGTTTAGAAGACATGATACATTCCACCGGCCATCCCCTGGTACATGATAGGCCAATCGGAGGAGGGGAGAAGAGGAGGATCCCGCCAGACACACCCTGACATCCTACGAAACGGATACGCGGTGAGACGGTAGGCCAGGAGGAAACGGCAATATCTCAGACCCCTCAGTCGAACGATGGTGTAATCGAAATGGATATTACTCAGGTCGATACCGGGCCCGAGGGTACGGATGTTGTTGACGTTGCCCCGTATCCTGTAGGGGGACCTGTAGGTGAACCGGCAGGAGGTGGAGGTGCGATACCACCTCCGGTCCTGATTGTAAATCGGGCTATATGGAATGAGAGAGACGGACATGTGATCACAACATCCACAAGGAGGTTCGTCTTCCACAATGAAAGGAATGTAATGGAAGGCACGATGAGGTCATGGAAATCGAACACCGACCCCACACAGCCCAATGGAGCCGTACATACACAGGGATCTGTGAAGTATGACTGGTACTCAGCCGAACGCACAATTGGAGGGGGGCTCCCCACCCTCCAGAACATTTACAACAAGCGTTGCAAGGGCAAGGCTAAGAGAATCATTAAAGACTCCAGTCACCCGAACAACTGCCTCTTTGAACTGCTGCGGTCAGGCAAGCGATACCGGAGTCTCAAGGCGAGCACAGAAAGACTCAGAAGAAGCTTCTATCCCCAGGCCATCAGGCTGCTAAACGAACAATGAACACTACACAACAACAACCACCAAACGCACATAGCACACACATCCACACGCACACACTCACTTTAAACAAACACACTGTAGCACCCACTCCACACACTTTATAGCACACACCCACTTTAAACAAACACACTGTAGCACCCACTCCCCACACTTTATATTTATTGATGAAGGATTGCACTACAACTCGTACACCTTACTGTAAATTGTACCTAAATTGTACCTCATCCCATTTCTGCTTTGCACTATATAGTACTGTACATTAGTACACTGCATAGTATTGTATATTATATGGTAACTCAGAACATTGTACATATGTCTATACCGAACACTGTGACCTCATTTTTTTCTTCTAAATTACATGCTATACTATGTTATTTGATACTATCTTGTCTAGCACAGTCTCTGGAGCGTAACAGTAAGAAGCATTTTGTATGAAAGTATTCTGTACTTCTGTATGACAACTATTAAAGAAACTTGAACTTGAAACTACTATGCGGACTATAACAACATGAAGGGACAATGGCAGCCCAATGATATACAAAAGCTATTAATGGACTATGACTGTTACAAGCCTATGATAGTGGAAGCAGAGTATGCAAACTTCCAGTGCGTGACGGAGACCGAAATAGGTGGAACCAAGGTTACAAACCCTATGCCTACGGGTCTCATCGCCGTTGCCAGGAGAACTAATGACGAATTCCCCTTTGTCATGACAGGGTACCAGATGGAATATAATGTGTATACCAGGGAATGGGAAAAGAAAAAGAACTGGCCCGATAACATCACACAAAACCTACCCCAAAGGATGTTCAACGTGTGGTGGAATTCACCCATAACATCTGTGAAGGCCAGACAGATGGACTGTAGCGTGCCAGTGATAGAGGCAGGTGTAGTGGAAGCTATCAACCAGCAGGGGAACATCAAGGTGCGGTACGATTTGGACTGTGAATGGGTACAGAATAATATGTACACCATGCCACCATGGCAGCCCGATCACACCTACAGATGTAGTGATGACAACCTCAATAAAATCATGACAGAGGACCAGCAGAAGCTCTGCTCTTTTCTACCGGGAAGGGCTAATCCCTCAGAGTGCATTGGCATGATGGGCACAGGGACCGCTGTAGTAGGGGAGTTAGACGACAAGACAAAATTCCCCATGCTATTCCAGAACAGAACACTTCTGATGAATGCACGTACCACAGACGATACGAACGCAAACTATAGTATCAATCCACAGTTCTCTGGACGTATATCCCATCACGCAGGGCTCACACAAGCAATAAGGGTACAGAGGACGGTCGATGTGGGCCAGGTAAAGACGTCTGGGTCAGCGGATATCGACGGTGCAAGAGGTAGAGTGGGCAATACCGATACCAGAGAGATAGACCTGGACAGACCTATATTCAAACCGGCCCCTGCCAACAGTGACGTGACATGTTCCAATCTGGGGGTTCCAGTATGTAGACGCCCGCCTCCACAGGTATTCTTTCGGGTTCTCCCCACCTTAGGTGTAGATGGTACGTCTGAGATGAAACAAACTGTCAGCTGCACAGTAAAGGTATCCATATTATGGAAGATCAAAAAGACGCCTCACACAAAACAGAACTGGGCAGGGTACATTCCCAATACCCTGGGACCGGGGGGTCTGTACCTAGGTGAAAGCGGTAACCCTCCATCTATCGTCCGCCAGAACGCAAAATATTGGGAGGATAATCAGATTACAGGACCCAAGATGGCAACATATTACTGTAACATCACACAATGTAATGGGATGCATAAATATGTCATTGTCCTTCAATAAAGAATAATTAAACGCAAAGGTATTCGTCTGTATCTTATTCACAATAAGAGTAATTTAATAAGACCACGTCAGCATGTCAACGAGGTCATATTAGAAGACATCTGCCATCTTCCATAAACTAACCATAGTCAGTAGTGGTGCAATGTACCCATCTGCCTGAGCCTTATATAGATGGAAGGCAGTGAGCCACAACCACTAATCACACACACACACACATGCAGAGAGAGAGAGAGAGAGAGAGAGAGAGAGAGAGAGAGAGAGAGAGAGAGAGAGAGAGAGACAGAGACAGAGACAGAGACAGAGACAGAGAGAGAGAGAGAGAGAGAGAGAGAGAGAGAGAGAGAGAGAGAGAGAGAGAGAGAGAGAGAGAGGATCTACGTCAGAGGGCGTACACCCATAAATCAAGTCACAATTTTATCCCAGTAATGAACCTTAACTAGCCTCATGCAGAGATCCTGTCCCTCACCTTGCAAATCCCTCCCCCTGTCCTCTCGTCCAATGTCCTCTCTCCTGCTGTGCCACGTGTCCTTCCCCCCTCCTTCCTCCTCCCCCTGCCCCTCCCTGTGCGCGCAAGCGAGAGAGAGAGAGCGAGAGAGAGAGCGAGAGGCGGGGCCGGCCCATAGATTGATGGGGGGGGGGCAGGCCCTGACCAGACAGGTCAGACACTAGAGCTATAATATCTGACAGGTCAGACACTAGAGCTAGAATACCTGACAGGTCAGACACTAGAGCTAGAGGACTGACAGGTCAGACACTAGAGCTAGAGGACTGACAGGTCAGACACTAGAGCTAGAATATCTGACAGGTCAGACACTAGAGCTAGAATACCTGACAGGTCAGACACTAGAGCTAGAGGACTGACAGGTCAGACACTAGAGCTAGAATACCCGACAGGTCAGACACTAGAGCTAGAGGACTGACAGGTCAGACACTAGAGCTAGAGGACTGACAGGTCAAACACTAGAGCTAGAATATCTGACAGGTCAGACACTAGAGCTAGAGGACTGACAGGTCAGACACTAGAGCTAGAGGACTGACAGGTCAGACACTAGAGCTAGAGGACTGACAGGTCAGACATTAGAGCTAGAGGACTGACAGGTCAGACACTAGAGCTAGAGGACTGACAGGTCAGACACTAGAGCTAGAATATCTGATGGGTCAGACACTAGAGCTAGAGGACTGACAGGTCAGACACTAGAGCTAGAACACCTGACAGGTCAGACACTAGAGCTAGAGGACTGACAGGTCAGACACTAGAGCTAGAATACCCGACAGGTCAGATACTAGAGCTAGAGGACTGACAGGTCAGACACTAGAGCTAGAGGACTGACAGGTCAAACACTAGAGCTAGAATATCTGACAGGTCAGACACTAGAGCTAGAGGACTGACAGGTCAGACACTAGAGCTAGTCATTTAATAAGACCATGTCAGCATGTCAAAGAGGTCATATTAGAAGACATCTGCCATCTTCCATAAACTAACCATAGACTGTCTTCAGGAGTGGTGCAATGTACCCATCTGCCTGAGCCTTATATAGATGGAAGGCAGTGAGCCACAACCTCCAACACCACTAATCACACACACAGTCAAAGAGAAAATTACAGCACTCATAAATCAAGTCACAATTTTATCCCAGTAATGAACCTTAACTAGCCTCATGCAGAGATCCTGTCCCTCACCTTGCAAATCCCTCCCCCTGTCCTCTCGTCCAATGTCCTCTCTCCTGCTGTGCCACGTGTCCTTCCCCCCTCCTTCCTCCTCCCCCTGCCCCTCCCTGTGCGCGCAAGCGAGAGAGAGAGAGCGAGAGAGAGAGAGAGCGAGAGGCCGGGCCGGCCCCGCCTCTCGCTCTCTCTCTCTCTCGCCGGCCCCGCCTCTCGCTATTCATTACTGGGATAAAATTGTGACTTGATTTATGAGTGCTGTAATTTTCTCTTTGACTGTGTGTGTGTGATTAGTGGTGTTGGAGGTTGTGGCTCACTGCCTTCCATCTATATAAGGCTCAGGCAGATGGGTACATTGCACCACTCCTGAAGACAGTCTATGGTTAGTTTATGGAAGATGGCAGATGTCTTCTAATATGACCTCTTTGACATGCTGACATGGTCTTATTAAATGACTAGCTCTAGTGTCTGACCTGTCAGTCCTCTAGCTCTAGTGTCTGACCTGTCAGATATTCTAGCTCTAGTGTTTGACCTGTCAGTCCTCTAGCTCTAGTGTCTGACCTGTCAGTCCTCTAGCTCTAGTGTCTGACCTGTCGGGTATTCTAGCTCTAGTGTCTGACCTGTCAGTCCTCTAGCTCTAGTGTCTGACCTGTCAGGTATTCTAGCTCTAGTGTCTGACCTGTCAGTCCTCTAGCTCTAGTGTCTGACCCGTCAGATATTCTAGCTCTAGTGTCTGACCTGTCAGTCCTCTAGCTCTAGTGTCTGACCTGTCAGTCCTCTAGCTCTAGTGTCTGACCTGTCAGTCCTCTAGCTCTAGTGTCTGACCTGTCAGTCCTCTAGCTCTAGTGTCTGACCTGTCAGATATTCTAGCTCTAGTGTTTGACCTGTCAGTCCTCTAGCTCTAGTGTCTGACCTGTCAGTCCTCTAGCTCTAGTGTCTGACCAGTCAGGTATTCTAGCTCTAGTGTCTGACCTGTCAGTCCTCTAGCTCTAGTGTCTGACCTGTCAGGTATTCTAGCTCTAGTGTCTGACCTGTCAGATATTATAGCTCTAGTGTCTGACCTGTCTGGTCAGGGCCTGCCCCCCCATCAATCTATGGCCGGCCGGCCCCGCCTCTCGCTCTCTCTCTCTCTCTCTCTCTCGCTTGCGCGCACAGGGAGGGGCAGGGGGAGGAGGAAGGAGGGGGGAAGGACACGTGGCACAGCAGGAGAGAGGACATTGGACGAGAGGACAGGGGGAGGGATTTGCAAGGTGAGGGACAGGATCTCTGCATGAGGCTAGTTAAGGTTCATTACTGGGATAAAATTGTGACTTGATTTATGAGTGCTGTAATTTTCTCTTTGACTGTGTGTGTGTTATTAGTGGTGTTGGAGGTTGTGGCTCACTGCCTTCCATCTATATAAGGCTCAGGCAGACGTGGACACTGCACCACTCCTCCGTAAGCCTATAACCATGTCTGGAATATGTTATCTGATCAAATGGGGCCGCCAGTCTCCCAATTCCTGGATGGATGGTGTACGATTTAGCTCAACGCAGGCCGCTGCTAGGAATAGATTCAATTTCGAGGAGGACTTGGAGATCATACTAAGGATACATGGTATCGAGAGATGGTGTTATTCCAATGAGATAAATAGATACAAAATGTATCACACACATGTCATCATCGATGGTACCGACTGTTCAGCATCTTATCTGTCTAGTTTCAAGAAGGATCTCAATGCTCTGGTGGCAAACCATTGGGAGTTTCCAGGAGATGAGGTGGACATGCCATTCAGTCCCCAGAAGGTGCCATCAAGAGGTATGATTTCCTCCCCTTTGTCATTGGGTATTTCCTAGAAAAGCAGGAAGTACCCTTTACGGGCCGTGGACTGGACGACCTTTGTATTGACCCATCCACCAATAAGAAGACGACATTCAAGTGTGAATGTAGCGCGGCTACACAACTGTTAATAAATGGGGCCCGTTTGGCTAGTACTTACGACCTTTCGCCATTTGGCCAAGTCATGTTACGGACGCTCTCCAGAGATGAACTACAATCAAGGAATGACATTTTCCTGTCCAAACAGGGTAACTACTTCAGGACATCAGTGGAGGAATGTGTCGCAAAAGGGGTTGTGTGCCAAGAGGACATCCGAAAGTTCCTACCATCCATTTACTTCAACAGCATGGCTAGAGGGCAGTATGTCCTCAATAATATAATCCAGGCCTCTAAGATCGAGATCATAGAGAAGAAGGAGGCCTCTGACTATCTCATGGGTACATGGCATATAGGCAGCCCACCCCTATGGGAAAAGTTGCCCTGGCCGGATGTCCTAGCTGATATCGTTAAGCATCAGGGGTATGATGTTGACTACTTCTGCCGTGTATTACACCTCTGGTCTAGGAAGAAAATGGGGAAACGTAATACACTTGCCATATGGGGTGTGGCCAATGCAGGGAAAACAATGTTTCAAAAGGCCATGTCCTTGGTAGTACCACTATGTGCATCAGTGAGTAAGCAGAGCGATACCTTTCCATTCAATGATTGTGACAACAGTCTGATGATTATATGGGAAGAAGGCCTTATGAGGGGGTCTGTGGTAGAGCAGTGCAAAGGGATCATGGAAGGTAGTAATACCTGGGTTGATGTGAAGGGAAAAGGTGCGGCTATGGTCAGGCCTACGCCAGTCCTCATGACCACCAACTTTGATACAAGTATTGTGACAAATGGCAACACAACAACCCATGCTTACAGGGGGCCGTTGCATGCTAGAATGACACAGTACCACTTTGAAAAACCAGTGATATTCGACACCCCAGCATTCCCCTACGCCTATCCCACAGACAGCAAGTTAAGGCTCGCTATCATAGAGTTATATCTGTGGGGCGGTTATGCTAAGTGTAAGGAACACACAATCCTCACAGAGAGCCATAATCCTCTGATGAAAAAAAAGTCATCATAGAAACCATGGGTAATAGCATTGGAAGTGCATGTATTGACGCCGATGCAATACCGGCATACAATTACCTAGGAACAGATAGTTCTGTGGCCAATGAAGAACCAGTGACTCTCTATGAAGCCGAGAAGGAGCATGATATACGAGATAGTAAGTACCTTAAGTATGGCATTATACCCTATATATCTATTATTAATAACGCAGACATCATACAAAACGACTACGTGGTGAGGCAGTGGGCCAAGAGGGAGTTGCAATATATCAGATTCCTCAATCATGGTATCTTGGAATCGGAATGGATCTTACCCAGGACAATACATGCCGTGAAGGTACAGATGTTATTGACATTGGCCCGGGACCGGCCAGGGGACATGTAGGCGACCCATCTGGAGGTGGGTGTGCAATATCACATTTACAACCCCTATGGCCTCATTGACAGTGCCAGGATGACTAACATTCTGTTCCCATTTGTCATGACATGATACCAGATGAAATATGACACCGTCAAGGTCGAATGGAAAACTATCAACCAACAGAGTGCCATGATAATCGGACACCATTGATGATGAATGTAACAGTCTGATATCATTATATTGTAATAAAGAAATATTGACACAAATTGTATTTGTCTGTATTTTATTATGCCATAAAATCGAGCCTACACCTCACATTCCTCCTCATAGTTCTAACAGCTGGAATAACAGGTGGGAACCAATCTTCAATATCAGTAGAGTCATCATCTTCGATATAGACCACGCCCATGTCAGTAGAAGTTGTAGGTCTCATCACAACAGCAGGCAGCTCTACATGAGAAAGAAGAGAAGGACAACAAGACGGTGTCAGTCCCAGTCCCATTTCCACATCATACACCCATCTTCTCTCCTGGGTGTAGGCCTTCACGGTACCAGATATAGGACAGGGACGTACATACCAATATGCTTGCCTATATTGCCAATCATGCTTCTTGTATCCATAACTCTTCTTCCTCGATTTCCCTCTGTATTGGCTATCGTTGTCAGACCCAGAGTAATCACGATACGAACAGTCCTTAGGTACATCATACTTTATCCTGACCTTTTCGATCCGTTGAACCTCTGCCATGTCGGTGAATGCATCCAGGTGTGTGATGGTCACCCGTTCTGCCAATATGCCCAGGGCAGTCTCTACGGTCTTCTTGCCACAGAAGAACTTTGTCTGTGTCCACTTAAAACGGGAAGGTGGAAGGTGAGATTGCGTTGCCCCATCCTGTTCATCTTCGGAGTCAATATCAAGGATTTCCCATTCACCTCCCCATTTCCCCACGATCAAGGTCCTCATGTCCGCAGACTTTTCCTTACGATCTGTCTCATTATCAGGAACGTAGCTGAACAGATAGGAGCAAGAGCGGAGTTTGTCTGTGGTAGTAGACATGGCTATGGTGCAGTGTGTTCATAATCAATACGTGGAGCTTATATAGGCCATGTCATTGGATCATAGAGAGAGGGGTAAGTAGTAGAAGACAGCTGCAATATTCCATAACCTAATCACAGACTGTCTTCAGTGAGCCATAACCTCCAACACCACTAATCACACACACACAGTCAAAGAGAAAATTACAGCACTCATAAATCAAGTCACAATTTTATCCCAGTAATGAACCTTAACTAGCCTCATGCAGAGATCCTGTCCCTCACCTTGCAAATCCCTCCCCCTGTCCTCTCGTCCAATGTCCTCTCTCCTGCTGTGCCACGTGTCCTTCCCCCCTCCTTCCTCCTCCCCCTGCCCCTCCCTGTGCGCGCAAGCGAGAGAGAGAGAGAGCGAGAGAGAGAGAGAGAGAGCGAGAGGCGGGGCCGGCCGGCCATAGATTGATGGGGGGGGCAGGGCCAGGGCCCCCACAGCTGAAAACATCACGCTAAAATGGTATTTTGAGTGGCGAAAATGAGAGGACGTGCCCATTGGTACCCTTCCAATGGTCTAAACTTGACCCAGACGGTTAAATAATGTCACACAAAAGTGTTAGCTACAACTCTGAGCAGCCCCGTCACTACAATATTCCATCCATTTAAAGAGGGCTTAATGCAGTCTGAGCTCAGCTGTAACCCTGCATCCTACTGCTGTGTGTGAGGTGGGTAATACAGCAAGCTTTCTTTGAAGTTGCAAAGATTGAGTTTGTTTTACCAATTATGCATTACTAAATACGAATGTATGTACACTGCAAGTGCTTTTATTGATGGCAGTATGTTTTAGCCTAGGCTAGCTGTATTACTACTGTAGCTAGCTAACTAAACAGGTACCTTGCTTAGCTGATTCTCAAGTTCAAGTTACTTTATTATTTGTCATACAGAAATACAGAATACTTTGCATGAAATGTTTCTTTCTGTTTCTCTCCTGAGAGTGTGCTAGATAATAATAAGATAGTATAAATAAGTATAATAAGTCAAGATTCTATGCTAACCTGTGTTCTCAATTTAGAAATAAAGTGTACAAATTATTTTAGGATTATTTGCACAAAACATACCCATAGCACTTTAAAGTTCAGTGTGAATTGCTTTTTAAAGCAAATTTAAGAGTGGTAGTAAACCCCAAAATTGGCCATTTTAGTTTTCGTTTTTGAGGACTGCATACTTTTTTTGCAAACCAAAATACTATACTTTATACTTATACCACATGCATGAGCCTGGTCTCTTTTTTGAAAGATGACATTCTGGAGTTTCTGATCAAATAAGGACAACTCACCTTTAGTGCTAATGAAATAGAGTAACATAGGTCTGAACTTGAGTTGTAGAAAAACGTGTTACTCACGTTTTTCTGTAGTAGTCCAGAAGTAATTTTTAACCAGAATGGCTGGAGGCTTAAAAAACACGAGATCCATAGCCTGAAGTCTTATGTAGATCATAAAAATTCCGTTCAGAAATGAGTGATTAGGAGTGATTTTGGTCAATTGTGTACAAAAGAAAAGCTCAGTTTTCTCATAGACTTCAACTAATTCTGCAGTTTTTCTCTTCCTGTTTTCGCTCGTGACTTTTCACCTAGATCCCTGATTCGTACATCCCCAGGTATCATTGGAAAGCCACACTCATTGGCTACAACCCTGTCCCATCATTTTCGAGATCGCCAAATGATTGACGGAACTAGAGCCCCAAGAGTCGGGAGTAGTATTTACGCAATACCGTGTACTTCGCGCAAGCCTCAGATATCGGCATGTAACTCGAGAACCGCTGAACGGATTTTGTCACCTGAAAGGAGTAGGGTATATCTGCAGAGCCACAGAGCCCAACGTCTGGGCGGGGCTTCGTGCCGTGGACGGGCTTGAGGCATGGACAAGTCTTTGCACTACTGCGCATGCGTATGAGGGGGGGGGGGGGGGCTCTCTCGCTTGCGCAACTTTCGTCTTGTTTACATCAGGGTCCCCCATTTTCAATTCATCATAACATGACATACAGATAGACAGTAATGTTACATCTAGACATTTATGACATACCAGATCTACAAATATACTAGACATTTATGACATACCAGATCTACAAATACTTGAGGCTTCCTTCAGTGGAAACTGTTTATCCACCATGCCTAGTTCCTGAGGAGATGATGTGCCAGCGATGCCCAGACAATGTGCCCCTCTCAGATCCTGTCCTTATTACTACAAAGGCCAAAAGACTGTCACATGCTTTCCTCCGACGCATTTGCAGCCAGCCGGCAGCCAGCCTGGCAGCGCAGATTCTCACTGGGAGAGTGTAATGTGTGGAAGGTCGCACTACCTCTCTCCAGATCCTACCCTCGCTGTGCAGGCACCCCGACCGAACTGTAGGGGTCGCTGTCCACAACGCCCAGGACCCACCACAGCTTCCATCCCCCTAACTCAGCCAAACGAGTTAGTATAGCGATCAGCCCAAGCCAAGGCAATGCTGACTCTCCGGGAGTCGAGACCGCAGCCCCTTGCATTGGTGACGAGCACAATCTCCGCTACGCCACCTGACCGCCCCAATCATTAGTGGTTAACATACCGTTGTATTTGTTCGGTACGTTACACACTGAAACGGTTCGGTACGGATATGTGTACCTTTACACCCCTAATGGGAAAGCATTAAACATCATCTGTCTAAACCTCGTAACTCTATTCGCCCTCAAGGGACTAAACACGTTTCGCAAATTATGCCACAAAAATGTGGAACGCCCTACCCAAAGCTGTAAAGGAATGTGAATCCCTACCCACATTCAAAACTACTCTTAAAGAGCACCTACGGGAGGCTGCAATTCGAAACTGGCCACTGTAAATGTCCAAACCCCCCACCCCCTCCTAATAGACAGTCTCCTCCCCACCGCATGTATATATTCTCTCCCCACTGTATGTATATTTCTTTCCCACCCACCCCCTCCAAATGTAGTCTCCTCACCACCGTATGTATATTTCTCTCCCACCCACCCCCTCCTAATGTACAGTCACCTCCCCATCATATGTGTATCTACTCTGTCAGGATCTATGGACCCTGATGTAAACAAGACAAAAGTCTTTCTCTGGTCTGCATCCCCTTAACAATTGTGTGTATTGAGCCGTACTGTATTGTACCCATTCTGCAATATGTTAAAATAAAGTTTTCATTCACACTCAAATCTGTGTTCATTTTTTATTTTGCATACTAATGTTCTGTGTCTTGAGTCGTACTTGTGTAGCAGCCTGAATATTCTACAAAGTATTCAGTAGTGCTAACTAACTGTTACTTTCCCTGTGTGTGTATAACGTGTGATTTACAGTGTTCCTTTGGATAGCCTAACAGTGTTCCTTTGGATAGCTCGCCCAGTCTAACGACGAGGTGAGGTGCTACTCTTCTCCAGATGCAGTATGGATTACTAGCAATAACATTGAGCCCTTTTTCCCTTTCTGGAGCGGTCCTTGAGTGGGACCAGTGGAGGTTGCCAGCAGGGGGCGGAGTGGCAGTGGTGGCAGGTGGAGCAGTGGAGAGAAGCAAGCAACAAGGAAGAGGGAGTTACCTGGAGGCGAGGGGAGCAGGAAGCTCTCTTCGGCATTGGACTTGGCCGTGAACGGTCGCAGCCACAACGGGCGTGTGCTTTGGAATAGCCCCGTTGAAGAAGTCAGTGAAGGAGAGCCCCGTCGGAGCGAGCGGCGGGTGATGAGACATACTTGCTAGTGACGGGTTATCCTAGAAGTATCAGCGATAGTGTGTGAGTAAGAGAAACCGAACCCAAGGACTAACATCTAGAGCTAACGAGACTAACGTCTAACGTTATCGGGTTATAGTAGTTACTGTGTGCGGTATAGTAGTATGCTGCTAACGGCTCCGTCTGACTTGAGTAGACTACCGGGCGCGAGGCGCTGAAGAGACCGGTGGTATAGCCAGCCACGTTGCGTTAGCAGTGTAACCGAATAGCAGGAGGGTGCGTCGAGACCCAAAGCTTAGCTGTGTTTAGGGTAGCCAAAGTATTAGCATGCGCGACAGAAGCAAGCCAGCAACAGCAGCGGTGGACGTTTCCCAGACGGTACTGAGGACGCCTCTTCCCACCAGCAGAAGACGCCATACAGCACGTTCCTCCAGCTAACCACTGCCTGCTGTCCGCCCAGCCTGCTGGCTGTGCTCGCGGGATCGCCGACGCCATCTTGTCACCCGGACGAGCGGTGATAAGAGTGGGTCCGGCATCTTGGCTAAGTACTAACAGTACCACGTGTATCAACAGCAACGTCCATTGAAGTGAACGCTAACAACCAGTGTCTAAGGGGTACCCCGAACAATTTAAGCCAGCTTAGGTTAGGTTTTCTTTGGTAACGTGGGCCCACATTTACTTGGTTTATTCTGTTATTTGTTTATTTGATTGTTTGATTCTTGAATTCCCAATGTGTCTACATTTTATGCCTGGGTTCCCCCAGTACAAGCGGGGTGGTTTAATGTATTGAGCACTCGGTGCCTATGGTGGGAAGAGCTTCCCCTACATTGATAACAAGAGCACCCGGTGCCATATATTAAGGATTAACATTGTAATGTATAACCTGCCCAGGCTTCACTAAAGTAGACCTAATCGGGATCATTGTTTCAAGTTTCTTTAATAGTTGTTGTAACTGAGGGGTACAATTCCCTGACTGTATTAATCAAGTATGGTATCATTAAACCACTACCGTCTTATGTACATTATACTGGCCATACCGTACACGAGTATATGATGAGAACACTTCCCCACAATGAATCGGTTCTACACAAAGTTGTCTTTAAGTATTTATTAGCAGCAAAAGGTACATAATATACTTCTCTATCTTACTTTGGATGCGCTTATAAGGCAAAGGAATGTGCGTAGGCAAATCAATAATGAATGTCCATTCTCTGGTTACGCAGGAGGTAATTATACAACCTGAATCTTAGGGAATTATATCTATGGTACACTAGTAATATATAGCGGGAGATACTGGAAGGGTCCCCCCGGTTGTAAGCCAGCAGGGGTAGAGGATCTGTCGGTAGTAGAGAGTCTGGTCAACGATGACTAAGGAGACTCCAAGTACAGGAGACGGTGCAATAGTCTCTTGATCCACAGACGAATACAGCTGTTCTCCGTAGACTGTAGCTCCACAGTGAAGAAAGCTAGCCGGCCTCAGGCTCTCTGAGGCGCAGACTCGACGTGGCTCCTCACAGGGTAAATCCCACACATGTAGGCGTCGGCGATTCTCCGCTCCATAAATCACAGGACCAAAACAAATATAATCCAGCCGCAAAGGGCTATGTAGTCGTCGGGTAGATTAATCCAGTGTACATGTCCACACGGTTCTCGTCTAGGTCTCCTCGGGTGAAAGCGCCATGAAAGCAGCCCAGCCTGGATAAGCACTCTAGCTGATACGAGGAAGCGTTGGTGATGCTGGTCACTGTAGAACTTTAGCCGCACGATACACTATACACAAATAGACTATTACTGACTTAATAGAAATATGTCGCACTCGACGGTATAGCGCCAAACTCTGACAATTCAGTTATTAATTCGCACGCGGTCTCAATGCTCTATTTGGGGCCAAACAGGCCATACTTCACCGCACGGAGTATCGTGGGTGAGGCTTCAACTTATTGGGTAACTCTACTTCTGTATTCACCTGCGCCATATTTATATGTACGGGGAATAAACTAGTACCAGCCTCATTTCTGTCTCGTAGTCCTGGGCAGAGCCGGGCATGTACAGACATGTCTTGACGGTAGCTTTGAACTCGACTCTGGGGGTAAGACACTGGCGCTGGTGGAACGCTATCCAATAAGAGAACGAAATATTATGGTCTGTAGGCTACTAGGTTAAAGGGATATTCCGTGTATATGTACAAAGAATACACAAGGGATATCAAACGATATACAAATATTATGCAATATATATCAATCAATAAATACATATATTCGGTTTAATCTGACCCTTTGTAACAGCCGCCTCCTAATTAGTCCCACCTAATTAGCTAAGCAGAGACAGATTAACCGCACTGTCCACTACTCAATGTCTGTTGTGAGGGTAGGCAGTTCACAAAGTCAGGGGTCATGGTCGTCATTAAGCGAGTCGGGGAGCCTTGGCGACTCTATCAGCCTCGCCACGGGTCGGTTGTAGGTCCGCCCTTGGGCGAGCAATTCTGCCGCTCTGACCCTTCCGTCGGCACCAGTGGTCACTTTGCTTACGCGGCCGGCCGGCCACGCAGCTCGGGGTAGTGACTGGTCTATGGTCATGACGACTGGACGGGATGAAGGGGGGCTTAGGAGGAAGCGGGCCTGAGACTGCTTTGATCTGTGCTTGGCTGTGCCTCCTCCTCCTCCGTCTGTTTCTCTTGTTTGCTCTGTACCCCGTCTGAGGAGGGGCCGGTCCCGGCCGCCCCGTCAAGGAGTCGCTTGGGGTGCTGGGTTCGAGGTCAGCTACGTCTGGAGCGCAGCTGAGGGGGGTGGAGTTCCGAACTCCCTCTGGTGCCCACGGTTCTCTCACGGGCCTCTCGCTTAATGTCAATAGCCTCTGCTGTACGAGGGAGTGGCCGGTGTCGCTCGCCTTTGTGTGTAGGCAGCGTGTAGACGTGGGTTGACTGTCAAGTCCGTAGAGGGGGCCCTGGAGCGTCCATCCCAGTCGGGTCTGAACCGCGACTGGGCATCCTTTGGGTCCGATGTGGGCCGCCTCAATTGGGAGAATGAGGTCCGCGTGGTCGGAGCCGATGAGCAGGGTCGGTGTGGCGCCGTCGATAAGCGGTATAGGTAGTTGACGTAGGTGCACATATTTAGCCATCAGCTGTGGGATGGGGTAGGTGTACTGAGACAGGCCTATGTCGTGGCTGGTGAAGACGTTGGTTATACTATACTGCTTCTCGGGCTGGTCCACCGCTGCTATCTTGAAGGAGACCTTTTCACCGTTTATGGTCTTCTGGTCCCTTCTGATGGTGCGTATGGTCATGGTATCTTTGACACCCCGCAGGCCCAACTGGGCTGCTGCGGAAGCGAGGAGGAGAGTCTTTTCAGACCCATCGTCCAGGACGGCGTAAGTGTCCAGGACCTTGTCCTCGTAGCTCAGGAGCACTCTGACCACTTTGAGGAGCACTCGGGGGGTCCCGCTCTGCTTGGGGTCTATGTGGAGCACTCCTGTCTCGGGGGGGTTGTCACCTGTCTGTGGTGACACAGAATCTATATGGTGCGAGTCGCACCGTGACTCCCAGTGTCTGCTGTAGCAGTCGGGACACCAGGGAGCGGTCTGGTGGAACTTTGGTGCTGGTGCCACCGCCTCGGCATGGTACATTACCGCGACGGGCCCACTCTGTTGTCCTGGCTGACGCCTGTTGATGTCATGCAGGACCTCCAAGTGGGTGCCACCGCACCTGCTGCACTTCTTCTTCAAGCGGCACTCAGCTGCTAGGTGGCTGCGCGCGCAGCGGAAGCAGCGGCGGTGGTCCTTGATCCACTGACTCACCTCGTCCGTGGTCAGCTTCCCGAAAGTGTCGCATTGGTACAGCCGATGTTCTCCCTCACAGTACTGGCACTCAATCTTCCACTGGTCCTCTTTCGTCGAGGGGGTGTGGTGGTTCTTGTGCTGCGGTACTGATTCGGCTTGGTGCATAACGGTCACCAACCGGCGGTTATCTGTTGATCCCCGAGGTCCGAGTCTTGGGCTTGGTCCACTCCATACGAACGTGTCGAGTCGTAGGCTACTGACCTCCCTGGCGAGGAACTCAGATAAGTCTAGGAGGGATGCCTCTGGACCGTTGGGGTCGCGGTAGTCTCTCTGCCGCCTGAATCGCTCTTGTCGGGCGGGAGGGAGCTTCTCTAGTATCCTCTCTACATTAGAGTTAGCGTACAGTTCATAGATCCCTTTTTCCTTTTGGGACCCCAGCATCCCTACCAGGGACTGTACCTTGATAGCGAGGTCATCTAATGCTCTGTTGTCTCTGGCTGGGGGGAGACGGTCAATGTCTCTTATCTCCTGTATCACGTAGTCCCATATGCGTCCATAACGTTGGTCGAGGGCTAGTAGAGCCGCGGTGTATGGGGTAGTAGAGCTGGAATATGCCAGCGCTATATTGTGCGCTCTGGGCACCTTCAGGTGCTTGAGTAGGATAGCATACTTGTACGGTTCATCTGGTACGTCGGACAGCATAGTCTCTAGGCACATTCGTAGCTCTGTGTACTGTGCTCTGTTCTCGTGTGTGAAGTCCGGGAACGTCGGTGTGCCAAGGTACGATGCCATGGATGACTGGCACATCGGTGAGCGTTGGGGGAGAGGCCTCCTAGGCGAGTCTCCTCTTGCGTGTCGTCTTGGGCTGGTACTTGGTGGGTACCGAAGGTCGGGTACCCAGGTGCTGTTCTTCGGGGCTGGCGGTGCGTCAAACTCACCCGTGAGTTGAGTCGGGGGTTTGTAGCGTAGTGCCTCGGGGCTGACTTCTGGGCTGTACTGGGCCTCCTGGTCCAGAGTACGTTGCTGCTGGTCGGGGCTGTACTGGGCCTCCTGGTCCAGAGTACGTTGCTGCTGGTCGGCTTGACATTCCTCCTCTTCCTCTTCCTCTTCCTCTGCTAGGACCTGGAGTCTTCTGTTCAGTCTCTCGGCGTGGTCCGGTTCTTCCCGGTTGCTGGGTCTCGTATGGACCGGCCGGGGAGGGGGTTCGGAGACGTGGACAGGATCCTCCTGTTGGCGGGGTCCCGGGTCGCTTGGTCGGGTAGGGGAATGCGTCCTAGACCCTTGTCGTGACGATCTCCGGGAGCTCCGTGCGGAGAGAGGGGGTGTCGCCATGGTGATCAATTTGTCCATCAGCTGCGCCTGCAGCCGGTCGCGCTCTGTCTCGCGCTGGGCATGGGCGGCGTTGCGCGCTGCTTCGCGCTGGGCATTGGCAGCGTCGCGCTGCGCATTGGCTGCGGCGTGCTGCGCATCGGCGCGGCTTCTCTCAATGTTCTCTTCCGTCTGGAGGCGTCTGGTCTCCAGTCTTATGCGGTCGTATTCACTCCTTTGTTGCGCCTGGAAGCGCTCTCGCTCGGTTGCAGAATGTTCGCGTTCACGGAGGGCTTGCGCTTGGAGTTGCGCGTGAAGGCGCTCTCGTTCGTCTGCAGCTTGTTCGCGCTCGCTCGTCTGTTGCGCTTGGAGTCGATCGCGTTCACCCTGAAGTCGATCGCGTTCGGTAGAGGCTGCCAGGGTGGCGATGAGTGCCTGTGCCAGCATCTTGTCCGCCTCGCTGGGGGAAGACGCCGGTCGAGGCGATCGGCTCCCGGCAGTACTCGTTGGAGATCCGTTCTCCTGTCGCGTACCGAGGAGATCCATCTCCTGGGTGCGCGTCTCTTCTTGTGGTGGGTCGGGTTCCGTCCCGGGAGGGCTTTCTTTATCCTGGAGCTCTCCGGGGACTACCTCGTCGACGTTGGCGGGGGGTAAAGTCATGTCAGGTCCCTCCTGGTCCCCACTGTGAGCTTGGTCAGTTACGTTAGAACCCACTAGGGTCTCTACTGGCGGGGTAGCCTGGTCGGTAGGGTTGGACATAATTTTACTATCCGCTTTAGTTACTTTATCCGTATTTAACTTCCTTTTAAAGCTAGGTATTGGACTGACAACGTAGTCCTCTAGGTGAAGAGGTGGCTGCCGTCTGCGCTCTGGGCGATCTAGCTTAGGAGAACCGTTTGTGGAGTGTTCATCATCGGCCATGTCAATATTAATATTATATTAATATTACGCTAATTCTCTCCGGCTCGAAGGACCAATTGTAACTGAGGGGTACAATTCCCTGACTGTATTAATCAAGTATGGTATCATTAAACCACTACCGTCTTATGTACATTATACTGGCCATACCGTACACGAGTATATGATGAGAACACTTCCCCACAATGAATCGGTTCTACACAAAGTTGTCTTTAAGTATTTATTAGCAGCAAAAGGTACATAATATACTTCTCTATCTTACTTTGGATGCGCTTATAAGGCAAAGGAATGTGCGTAGGCAAATCAATAATGAATGTCCATTCTCTGGTTACAACCTGAATCTTAGGGAATTATATCTATGGTACACTAGTAATATATAGCGGGAGATACTGGAAGGGTCCCCCCGGTTGTAAGCCAACAGGGGTAGAGGATCTGTCGGTAGTAGAGAGTCTGGTCAACGATGACTAAGGAGACTCCAAGTACAGGAGACGGTGCAATAGTCTCTTGATCCACAGACGAATACAGCTGTTCTCCGTAGACTGTAGCTCCACAGTGAAGAAAGCTAGCCGGCCTCAGGCTCTCTGAGGCGCAGACTCGACGTGGCTCCTCACAGGGTAAATCCCACACGTGTAGGCGTCGGCGATTCTCCGCTCCATAAATCACAGGACCAAAACAAATATAATCCAGCCGCAAAGGGCTATGTAGTCGTCGGGTAGATTAATCCAGTGTACATGTCCACACGGTTCTCGTCTAGGTCTCCTCGGGTGAAAGCGCCATGAAAGCAGCCCAGCCTGGATAAGCACTCTAGCTGATACGAGGAAGCGTTGGTGATGCTGGTCACTGTAGAACTTTAGCCGCACGATACACTATACACAAATAGACTATTACTGACTTAATAGAAATATGTCGCACTCGACGGTATAGCGCCAAACTCTGACAATTCAGTTATTAATTCGCACGCGGTCTCAATGCTCTATTTGGGGCCAAACAGGCCATACTTCACCGCACGGAGTATCGTGGGTGAGGCTTCAACTTATTGGGTAACTCTACTTCTGTATTCACCTGCGCCATATTTATATGTACGGGGAATAAACTAGTACCAGCCTCATTTCTGTCTCGTAGTCCTGGGCAGAGCCGGGCATGTACAGACATGTCTTGACGGTAGCTTTGAACTCGACTCTGGGGGTAAGACACTGGCGCTGGTGGAACGCTATCCAATAAGAGAACGAGCCCTACTAGGTTAAAGGGATATTCCGTGTATATGTACAAAGAATACACAAGGGATATCAAACGATATACAAATATTATGCAATATATATCAATCAATAAATACATATATTCGGTTTAATCTGACCCTTTGTAACAGTTGTCATACAGAAGTACAGAATACTTTCATACAAAATGCTTCTTACTGTTACGCTCCAGAGACTGTGCTAGACAAGATAGTATCAAATAACATAGTATAACATGTAATTTAGAAGAAGAAAATGAGGTCACAGTGTTCGGTATAGACATATGTACAATGTTCTGAGTTACCATATAATATACAATACTATGCAGTGTACTAATGTACAGTACTATCTAGTGCAAAGCAGAAATGGGATGAGGTACAATTTAGGTACAATTTACAGTAAGGTGTACGAGTTGTAGTGCAATCCTTCATCAATAAATATAAAGTGTGGGGAGTGGGTGCTACAGTGTGTTTGTTTAAAGTGGGTGTGTGCTATAAAGTGTGTGGAGTGGGTGCTACAGTGTGTTTGTTTAAAGTGAGTGTGTGCGTGTGGATGTGTGTGCTATGTGCGTTTGGTGGTTGTTGTTGTGTAGTGTTCATTCATTGTTCGTTTAGCAGCCTGATGGCCTGGGGATAGAAGCTTCTTCTGAGTCTTTCTGTGCTCGCCTTGAGACTCCGGTATCGCTTGCCTGACCGCAGCAGTTCAAAGAGGCAGTTGTGTGTGTCTGTTTCTTTGAGTTCCATTTGCTATTCTAACCTCTGGGTAAATATTGTGACTGCATAATTATTTAACCCTTACACCCCATTTACAGAATAGCATTTGAAGGGTCTATACAGGTGGTCAAGGAAGGGTACTGCTTAAAGGGAAGCCCAATAATACTATTGAACTGACAGTCACTGGGTGTGGGAGGGCTGTCGGAGGTACTGAGGGAGTGAGGGTGTGTGGGGAGCTACTGCTGACCGCCTTGGAAGGCGAGGGAGACCAGATTACCAGTCCCCAGGTTAGTAAATCCTGGGCCCCATCCACTCCCACTGCAAGCCCTCCAGAACGACGTTCCGGGCCAAAGACGGGGGTACATATAGGTCCAATACTATAGTATCCTACTACCCAGTGTCTGTGTACTACTACTCCCACAAGCAGGGATAATCCACCCTTCTACACTTGTATTGAAAAACTGATTTTATATGTCTGAGGAGAAGACTGGTACTCATCATCTTCGTCGCCACAAAGTACTGGGGGGTCTACTGTATGTGAGACATATTTCCTTTAGAGTGAAAGAAAAATGACATGTGAACAAGTATGTTGTGTGCCAGGTTAATGTGCACAGTCCCCCCCCACCCAACCCCCTCCAATGTACAGTTTTCCCCACCTACCCAACCTCTTCCAATGTACAGTTTATTCCCCCTCAAATGTATATACTCTATTATTACTATATATACTCTACTATTTTTGTATCACAAACAGTGCTGTATATTTGTAGATCTGGTATGTCATAAATGTCTAGTATATTTGTAGATCTGGTATGTCATAAATGTCTAGATGTAACATTACTGTCTATCTGTATGTCATGTTATGATGAATTGAAAATGGGGGACCCTGATGTAAACAAGACGAAAGTTGCGCGAGCGAGAGAGCCCCCCCCCCCCCCCCCCCCCCTCATCCGCATGCGCAGTAATGCAAAGACTTGTCCATGCCACAAGACTTGTCCACGCCACAAAGCCCCGCCTCAAGCCCGTCCACGCCACGAAGCCCCACCCAGACGTTGGGCTCTGTGGCTCTGCAGATAATGCTATTGCCTGAAAGGGCTATCGACAGGCAACTAACCGAGCCACTAGAGGTCACCAAAGTGCAGGTGGGCAAATCGTCCTCAAGAGGGCCCACATGTGGGCCCCCACCTGATAAGAGGTTTTAAACGTGGGTTTAGCATTGGCCTATATTTTATGATTACAGAATGCCAAGGAGAGAAAGAGATCGGAAGAATATTAAAAAGCAGCTGATAAATGCTCTTTGAAAAATTGGGGATACATGTACAAGCTTGTCTCACAGACCCATAGTTTGGATTATAATTGAGAATCTGGTGCTAACATGGTCAATAATGCTTATTTTGGACAGACAATTGTGTCTTAAACATTTAAATTGACCAACCAGACCCTTTTTATTACAATCAAGGCAAGAGGGCTAGTGGTGGTAGTGCTATATGACATATTATTTTATAATACAATTATAACATTGAAGGCTACAGTATGAATATTATATACAGTACAATTATATTACTATTATAAAACAAATATTATTTGCTCCACCTTAGATAAAGACAGTGAAGATGGAGATATGCAAGAGGGAAATAATGATATCAGGAAGAGAAATGGTGAAGAAGTGGAGGAAAGAGAAAATGCAGATGATTCTATGGACAGAAATTATGAAGAAGTGGAGGAAACAGAAATGCAGATGATTTTATGGAGAGAAATGATGAAGAGGTTGAGGAAAGAGAATGCAGATGATGCTATGGAGAGAAATGATGACGAAGACGGTCATGAGATGCTAAAGAAAGTGAGGATGAAAATGATGATAGGGAGAGAAATGATTCAAATGACACAACAACAAATAACTTGAATGCTCTCCTGTTTCCATTAAAATATCCCACTGATCCAGCCAGTATCCAGGTACAATATTAACTTTAATGGAGAGAATGGGGAAGATAGAGAGGGGGGAGGGAGAGATAGAAGAGAGAATGAGTGGACAGGATGAGAGAAGGAGAGGAGAGGACATGAGGAGAGAAGGAGAGGACAAGAGGAGAGAAGGGGAGTACAGGAGGAGAGATGGGGAGTACAGGAGGAGAGAAGGGGAGTATAGGAGGACAGAAGGAGGGCAGGAGGGGAGAAGGAGAGTTAGGAGAGAGAAAGGAAGAAGCTCAACGGCACTCAAATTAACTATTAAACTGTTTTATATCCTGTATATGTTGTAAATAGCTTTTAAAGAATAGGTTCACTATTTTTCAACCGAGACCATATTAAAATGCTGTTTCCCAAATATTTATATTCCTCACTGATATCTTTAGCATTGAGAAATGTACCACTGCAGCAATGGTTTAGGCCTTCAAACACCATGATAATCTACTTTTCAAACACCATGATAAATCTAAGTTTCAAACACTATGATAAATCTAAGTTTCAAACACTATGATAAATCAACTTTTCAAACACCATGATAATTTACTTTTCAAACACCATGATAAATCTACTTTTCAAACACCATGACAATGAGGTGAAATAAATTGAAAGGTGTATTGTTCCCTGTGTGTTTTTATCATAGAGGTGTGGTTATACTATTAATCTGGATTGTCTATGTTATTCTAATGTTAATCTTAATCAAGGATGAAGACTATTTCACCATACATGACGCATCATATCTTTTTGCTCACTGATGGGGTCCCATGTTGTGCAGTAGGTGCCCTTTTTTTCTTTTCGCCCCTGCCCTTCAAACAGCCTGAGTCCGCCACTGCTCATAGCGGTTACTTCACTTAGCAAAAGCAAAGGGCCTCTCCTCTGTCCCTATTCTCCTGGACCTGTTGGCAGCCTTTGACACAGTCAATCATCAGGAATGGGAATGACTGGCTCTGCACTGGCATGGCTGATATCCTACCTCTGCGACCGCTCCTACCAAGTATCATGGAGACAGACCCTGTCGGCCCCCTGTCCCCTTCGGACAGGGGTCCCCCAGGGCTCGGTCCTTGGACCCCCCTCTTCTCCCTCTACACCAAATCTCTGGGTAACATTATTACGTCTCATGCCTTCTCGTATCATTGTTATGCCGATGATACTCAACTCTTCCTCTCCTTTCCTCCCTCATATATCCATGTCTCTGAGCGAATCTCGGCCTGTCTGTCCGACATCTCCGCCAAATCCTCCCCGCTGACGACCTTTCCATCAGTGGAAAATGTAGCCGTGGCCATGTCCCCGACCGGCAAGAACCTTGGTGTAGTCCTTGACAATCGCCTGAACTTCTCCGCTCACATCGCCGTAACGACCAGAACCTGCAGATTCCGCCTGAGCAATGTCAGAAGGATCCGCCGCTTCCTGACAAAAGAAGCCACTAAACTCCTTGTCCAATCAACAGTATGTCTCGCCTAGACTATTGCTATCCAGAACGCAGCCGCCTGCCTGATATCCAACCTACCAAAGTCAGCCCATGTAACCCCACTTCTTAGGGACCTGCACTGGCTCCCCATCGCAGCACGAATCCGCTTCAATGGTCCTCGACCTGGCATATCGTGCGGCGAAAGGAATGGCTCCCGCCTACCTCCGGTCAATGGTCTCTAACTACACACCCTCAAGACCCCTCCACTCTACATCCTCTGGCCGCCATCAGTCAGTAAGACATACTGTGACGAGCCTGGTGGTGTTCAGACTCGTCACAGTTCAAAAACAAACTAATTCAACTGTCCACACAAGTGCAATTTCAATCAATAAAGAATATTTATTGAATTGGGCAGAATATAGTCCGATGGGCAATTAAAATGGTCGTAATACAGTCCAAGGTCAAAAACACAAAAACAGGCTCTCGTACAAAAAAGGGATTGTTCAATACTCAGAGTTGTCTTCCAGTCCAGGGTCAGTACACAAGGGGGTTTCTCAGCCAGTCTAGGGTCCAGTACACAATGAACACCTTTTCGCCTTCACCTCTCTTCTCCACTACCTCTCACCTCACAAAACTCCAATCTCTCTCTCTCCGTACTTTGCTCCTACCTCACCTCCTCTCCACAATACTCTATCTGTCCTAGTGTTTTATGTTATGTGTGGCTGGTGTGTGTGGGGGATGTGGGTGATCTAATGGTGCACAGGTGTGTTCTATCAGTCCTAATCAGCTGCCTAATTGCTTCAACTCCTCCCATGGCAGTAGTATCTCCCATCCTTCACATAGCCATGGGACGGGGGGTGATATCTGCCACAATACATTCTTCAAGACTATCTGTAGATGGAAGATAAGGTTTTAAAGGGGAACTATCTTATAAATGGCCTTTTTGAGTGTTTAGCATTGTTTCCTAGCTATGTGAACTTATATTAATATGATCTATGTCTCAAAATTCTCATATTGGTGCATTCTTCCAATTCTCCTCTCACAATATTCACCCTCACTGAACTGAGTCGTTTGAAAATGTGCCTATATGTGATGTCATATAGTCACTGCTGCATGTTAATGTTCAGGCGAACACGACGCTCAGCAGGCCCGGCGCAGTGGTTTAGGAGCCCAGGCTCAAAACAGCTCGAAATCTTGAGGTAGAAAAATGCTGTTTTTGAGGACTTGATTAGAAATACAAAACAATGAATAAAAAAAATATATATATTACAGAGGTGTTCCATAGACTCACAGGAATTGTGTAAAAGTGCCCAAATAGTGAAAGAAATAGTAAAATAGTTCCCCTTTAAAGGTGCTATAGTATAGATAACATATTCATGTATTCATGGCGGCAGGGCCGGATTAACGACCGGGCTGCGGCCCGTGGGCCTCTAGTGATGAGGGGCCTAAAAAAAATAATAAAAAAAATTAAATATTTTTGGAGGCCCCTCGTCACTAGAGGCCCCAACATTTTTTTTTAGATTTTTTTAACTTACATTTTTTATTTTTTGAGGCCACTCGTCACTAGAGGCCTTTTGGAGGCCCCTCGTCACAAGAGGCCCCACTTTTTTTTTTTTTTTTTTTTTTTTTGAGGCCGCTCGTCACTCGAGGCCTTTTGGAGGCCCCTCGTCACTAGAGGCCTCAAATTATTATTATTATTTTTTTTACTTTTATTTTATTTTCTTTTGGAGGCTCCTCGTCACTAGAGGCCACAAATATTTGTTTATTTTTTTTTTACTTTTATTTTAAACATTTTTGGAGGCCCCTCGTCACTAGAGGCCCCACATTTTATTTAATTTTTTTTTCTTATTTTGGAGATCGATGTCACTGAATGAAAACATATTTCATCAACTAAAATATTTAGTCAACAAAAATATTTCATCAACTAAAATATACAGTACGACTCACACCCTGCCGTCTGCAAGTGGCTAATCTTGAGTATTTTTTCTCCTCTTCATAAGAGTTTGAGGTTTTCCGTTTGAGGTAAAAACAGCAATAAAAAGTCAAAACTTGCATCTCCACATCCCAGCCCTGACGCCTGAATACTTTTACCAACGGATTTCCAGTTCCGTGTTCGCGTTCTGCGCTCTGATTGGCCACTGACGTTTCTGGTAGCACCAATCGTGTGACGCCTCTTTCTTTCACCGGTTAAGTTTAGGCACTCTTTCGAAGTTGGTTAAGGTTAGAGTTTGTCTTAGAGCAGGGCGATAGAACACCAGCCCTGATTCCATACTCTAACCTTAACCAACTTCGAAAGAGTCGCCTAATAAACGTCAGTGGCCAATCAGATCGCAGAACACGAACGCGGAAATGGAAATCCGTTGGTAAAAGAATAGACACAGCCCCGACACGAATAAGGCAGATTGGGATCATTATTCATGACAGACAGCAGAGACCCGTCGGTGCTGATAGCGGATATCATCGAGCTCCCCCTAGTGACTAGGGCCCTAGGGGGCGTTATTTCTAAACCTAGCCGCATTTCTGGCAGACGCTCTCTGATTGGCCACTGACATGTTTGCCCAATCGCGTGACGAGCTGTGTCTTTGCCCATTTCCTCGTCAAACAGCCTGCAAACTACCTGCCGTTCTATCGCCATGCTCCAAGACAAACTCTAACCTTAACCAACTTCGAAAGAGTGCCTAAGCTTAACCGTCGAAAGAACTTGCAGTCAGCCCGTCATGCTCTAAGACAAACTCTAACCTTAACCACAGTGGTGCAGTGGCAAATTGACAGTAGGTCAAACGCTCGACGCGCGTGCGCGCGCATGCACCGTTTTTTTTGGCTGCTCTCGTCCTGCAGCTGGATACTATTGCCTCACAGCGCGGCCATCAGCGCGCGGCCCAGAGAGCGCCGCTGGCTCTGCGGCTCTGCAGCTGCATGCTTCTCCGGGAGTCCGGTTGGATAATGCCATGTAAAAAGCGATTGCGCGTACTTCAGCCTCAGTGACCGAGGTATAACGCCGTTATACCGAGTTATACCAGCACTGCACCACTGCTTAACCAACTTCGAAAGAGTGCCTAAGCTTAACCAGTGTAGAAACAGGCGTCGGCCAATCAGAGAGCGTCTTGCCAGAAATGCGGCTAGGTTTAGAAATAACTAGGGGCCCCACACTACACACTAGTACTAGTACTAAATACCTATATGTCCCTATGCCATAAATGTCATGTATGTTGTGTATGTCATGAATTGAAAATGGGGGACCCTGATGTAAACAAGACAAACGTCTTTCTCAGGTCTGCATCCCCTTAACAATTGTGTGTATTGAGCCGTACTGTATTGTACCCATTCTGCAATCTGTTAAATAAAGTTTTCATTCATTCAGTAAAAAAAATAAAGATACAAAAAAAATATATATATAATCAGATCCTCATCCAGCGTTTACTTTCACAGCATCTATAGTGAGTCAGTGACTACTAGTATCATCTCATCTCTTCTCTATCTATTTTTATTAAATTTTTTGTATTGCAAATAAAAATATGATTGATTGTTTGATAATGAGGGGTGAGAGACGTTGAGTCTACGTGACACTGACGTCCAGGTCCAAGGGTCACCGTCAGGTCAGGTCAGGTGACCACTGATCGCGAGAATTGCACTTGCAAGTTGATCAAGTAGGCTAAGACTCGTCTCGAGTAGTACTGTATGATCAATTGATATGACTGACACTCAAAAAACATGGATAAAAAAGTTAAACGGTGGGAAAGCGGTGGGAATCTGGCCCAGGGGCCTCTGAATTCTTAATCTGGCCTTGCATGGCAGTTCCAAAATGAATATTGTTGTTTACATGCACTGGATGTGTACGTGGAATGCACCCGATTGGATAAATGACATGCTGGTGCTCTAGTACGACATCACCCGTAACCTGGTGCTCTAGTGCAACATCACCTTTATCCTGTAAATCAAAATGTATTTTTTACTCCAGTGTCTACAAACATTACTAACACAAACATGTTAGGACTCTGTAACAGGTGGGCTAAAATGCACAACACAGGAGACAGGATAGCGTTCAACCTCGTAGGGCATTTATTAATATGCCGAAGAGGGGAGAAAAATGTGCGGTGTGTGTGCGTCTTTTAGCCTGGCGGGCGGATGACTGTGGCCGGTGGAAAGCACTGGGGGTAATGAGCTGTGGATGACACAGAGAAAAACAAGAATAAGAATAAGCTTTCACTGGGAAAAACAGCACACAGGAAAAACACAACGAACACAACGATAGAACAGGAACGTCAAAAATCACGGGGAGGGTTGTATGCAGGGTTTATAAGACGGTAAGAGAATTCAAGTCAAGAGTTTTATTTGTCACGGCATACAAGTATACAATGAAATGCGGGAATTCACACCATATACAAGAAAAAACATCATTACGAGAAGTAACATACATAGAGGATACTGGCCAGGTCATTCTTAAGGAAGATCTGACACTGATGAACGGAGACCCAGGTATGTTGTAGTGTAGAGTAGGGGTGTAACGGTACACAGAAGCCACGGTTCGGTACGTACCTCGGTATTGGGGTCACGGTTCGGTACGAGTTCGGTACAACAGAAAAAATATATGTATAATAATAATTATTAATATAATTTCTTTTTTAATTCTTTTAATTCTTTTTAATGTATATATTATATTTATTATAATTATTATTATTAAATAGAATAATTTTCTATAGGCTTGCCGTGGTAGTCAGTGATACTTTTTTTTTGGTCAACTTTTTTCTCCCATTTTCTATTTTTCTCCCATCCCAATTTTGTATCGTCCAATTCTACCCTCCCCTGTCTCGAACGCTGTTAGGCCATGCCTCCCACAAGCCGGCTGCAATGTGGACGAAGCCTCCCACGTCGCCCCCGTCGCTTCCTGATTCTGCTGCGCAGGCGCACCAACCGACCTGTAGGAGTCGCTGTCCACAACGTCCGATCCCCACCCATCAGCTTTCCCACCCCTAACACTGCCAATTGTGTTAGTATGAACGACCAGCCAAGCTTATAGCAATGCGGAGAGCTGGGCTCGAACCCAGTGTCTCCTGCATTGGTGGCGAGCGCCTTGCCCACTACACCACCTAGCCGCCCAGATACTGGTGTCATTCTGTGTTCAGGCATCCACTTGCCTACTTCCCCTTTAAACTTATCCTTGCTAAGTTTCAGTTTCACTTCTAGAGAGAATTTTACTTCACGACGAGACTGAATACTAGAGAACAGATGACATTATTACAACAATGGCAGAGGATTATTTGGATTTAAACACAGTGGAGCTCAGATGATCTGTCCGGAAAAGTATGTTTCTTCTTTTTATTTGATTGTGCCTGTGAGTCCGGCGGGGGAGAATGTTGATGTGTTTGTTGGCGCGTGTGTGTCGGCGACGCGTGTGTGTTTCTTTCCATTGGTTTCATTTGGTTAACGCTATTGGGCGAACAAGAAAACGAAAGAAAACTGTAAATTGTAATGACCCTGCAGCTGTTCCAATGTAAATGTGCCTTTCTCCGTGCACTTTCGCCGCTCTGAAGTCTGACTCGCTGTTTTCGCACGGACCTCGCGAGTGCCTGCATGTGGGACTTGTGTGTGTGCGCTGTGGGGCGTATTCGTCGCATGGGTGCACGTACCGCACCTTGACGGCCGTACCGTAAATTTGCGGGACGAATACACGTACCGTTACACCCCTAGTGTAGAGTGATGATTAGAAGACAGGTGTGGAGCCTCCATCCATCAGCGTGATTTCCTTCACCTGTGCCGACTGCATGCCCGTAGATCACTCGCCGAAGTGCAGGGGGTGTGTGAGACGGGCACGGAAGATTGAGCTGACGTGAAGGGGGTGTGTGCAGACGGTATGGAGGGTTGTGAAGGTGAAACCATAACAGGTTGCAACATGCAACATTATCGCCACCCACCTGATGGTGAAGATCTGCCCAATTCTCAAAATCTGCATGTCACAGTAGTCCCCGCAGCAGGCTGCTTCGCCTTCTTTGTAAAACCAAAATTGGTTAGAAGGCTTACTTCTTTGATATTTCGTTTAACTTTCGACATTATCTGACCTGAATACCTGTATTTAGTTTTTTTTAAACGGTGGGTGAAGTTTGATTTGTGCAGCGCCGCCACGCTCCGAATGGTAAACGCAAGAATAGCATGCCATCTATTACGAGTAGGGTATATCTGCAGTGCCGCAACCCCATATATTTATGCTATTGTCTATTACGGTGAATTAGTGTACAAATCATTAATCATACATCAAAATAGCCTAATTTTATTATTATACACGATGATGACGATACAGAAAATTACAGACAAATTTGAAATGCATGGCAAAAATAGCATTTATTGTCAGTATTTTAGAGACCCCCCAAAAATTCACAAATCATGTTTTCAGGGGGGCTGATGTCTCATATAGGGGAGCCATGGCTCCCCCAGCTCCCCCATGGTTCGCACCCTGATCCCGGCAACAAACCTTTAGGAGTCTCCACACTGCACACTGAGTGACCAGTTGGGGAGGAGGCGGTGCAGGAGCAGGCGGAACCAGGTCACTGGTGACGTAAGGCTTGACCTGGGACACGTGAAATACTGGATGGATACGTCAGAGGGAGTGAGGAAGAACCAGCTGGATGGCGGCGGGGTTGATGACCCGTCGATGGTATTGTATGGACCGATGTACAGGGACGACCGCTTCTTGGAAGAGACATTGAGTGGCAGGTCTGCAGTGGATAACCAGACCTGTGCCTGCACTTTGAATCCCTCTCTTTTGGTTTCTATATTTTTCCATTTGGCTTCATAATTCACATTGCACCAGCATGCTACTGTTCTAAGCTGTGCTGCATAGTAATAGCTTTCTAAACCTTTTCCTTTGGTAGTTGTAGAGTCACATATAAGTAGACACATAGTCACGTTATAAAAGTTCCTGCTTTGTATATAAATGCCTGCACAGATTAGCCCCTCCCCCTCTCAAGGAGTTTATCCACGAGAAAAGGAACACTGGATTAGCCACTAGGTCAAACACCAGAGGGGATTGTGAGGTCCATTTTAGAAAGACCGCCTTCAGCTAAAATGTTCTATCGATAAAGGGAAGTGGAACATGGAACAGCCTTCCGGTCCCCTTAAGGGAATGTACCACCCTGTCCCATCTTTAGGGGCCAACTCAGGAAATGGCTGTTAGATAGCCAAATATGCACTCATTAGAGATGTTAGTGATGTTGTACTGACTGAATGTCATGTTAGTGTGGTCATGTCAGTGATTTTTTATGAATGAACGTTGTATGGTCCGTTTTGTGTTTGTTTTATGTTAGGACTACGGGTGGAAATTAGCCCAGTGCTATTCCCGGCATAATTACGTCCTTATCATGCTGTGATATTATGCATACACTTATGTAAATGATGTTCATTAATTTGCATTGTCCTTAATAAACAAATCTTAAATCTTATATCTGATCCTTGGCCTTTTTCCCCCCCAAATGAATCTTGATATGTCTGTCCCATTCCCTGAATTGTTTTTGTGGTATTAATATAGGTAGAGACTGAAATAGGTATAATAACCTTGGTAATATGTTCATCTTAATGATTTCGATCCTTGAGCTGAAATCTAGGGGCATTACTGTCCATCTTTCTAGGTCTCTTGATTTTCTGATTGATCTGTGTATAGTTTGCATCGTATAACCCCTCCACCCCTCTTGTAATATTCACCCCTAGGTACTTGATCCTGTCCATGTCCCATTTAATTTTGTATTCTTCTTTGATCTATCGTTGGCGTGTAGTTCAGTGCTAAAGTCTGTGTCTTCGTCATGTTGAGTCTATATCCTGAGTAGTATCCATATTCTGTCAGTAAATCCATCAGTCGGAAAGTTTGTGTCTGGTGGTCTCATATTCATATATACTATCACGTCGTCTGCGAACAGTCCCAATTTATGTTCTGTTCCCCTTATCTCCACCCCTTTGATGTCTTTGGTCTGTCTAATTAGTTGAGCCAGTGTTCGATGAATACATCGAAGAGCATCGGCGAAAGACAACAACCCTGTCTGGTAGCTCTCTCTAGTTTAATCCGGTCCGTCAAACTACCATTTACCTTAATCCTAGCCGTTGGTTCTTGATATAAAGCGTTTTTTGTCTAATCCAAATTTCTCCAATACTTTATATAGAAATATCCAGCTTACACTGTCGAAAGCTTTTTCTGCATCTAGGCTAACTAATACTGCACTTCCTCCTTCCTTTTGAATCTCCTCTACCACCTGCACTGTCTTCCTTATGTTATCCTGTGTCTCTCTTCCTTTAATGAATCCGGTCTGGTCTTCTTCTATAATATCTGTCATAAATGTCTCAAATCTTTTGGATATTATTGATGTATACATCTTGTAATCTACATTAAGTATGGACACAGGTCTGAAACTGCTACATAGTTCTCCATCTTTCCCTTCTTTTGGAATTGTAGTAATTATGGCCTCTTTCCATGAAAGTGGCATTGTGCCTTTTTTCATTGTGTGTCTGAATGCTGCTTCTAATATGGGGCTCAGTTCCTGTCTAAATGTTTTGTAGAATTCCGAGGGGAATCCGTCGCTACGCGGTCGCTTACTACTCTTTGCTTTACTGATTGCATTCCATACTTCCTGTTCTGTGATCTCTGCATTTAATATTTCGTTCTGTTCCTTCCCTATCGATGGTAGATCTAATTTTTCAAAACAATTCTATCTCCTCTTCTCCTGCCACTATCGGTTGTGTGTATAGTTTCTTATAATATTCTTCAAATGTCTTCTCTATTTCAGCTGGTTCTCTCAGTATTTTGTTTGTGGTCGTGTCCCTTATTCTGTGTATTGTGTTCAGTTTTTGTTGTGTCCTGATTCGTCTAGCTAAAAGTCTGGTCGCTCTCGGTCCCCCTTCATAGTATGTCTGCTTCATGTATCTAGCTTTCTTCTCTATTTATGTCAGCAGCTCTTTGTTTATCTTTCCTCTAACTTCCTTTACCTCTCTAAGTGTCTTTTGGTTCTTTGAGCTTTGGTGTTCTTTCTCTAATTCTTTCAGTTTCTTTATCAAGTTCTGGTATGTCTCTATTCTAGCCTTCTTGAGTAATGCCGTCTTTGCTATCAATTTTCCACGTATTACTATTTTTTTTTTAAATTTCTATAAATGTTTTAATTTAATTTAATTTTCATACATAAAACAGAACATAACAGTACAATAATAATAATAATAACAATGACAACAGCGACGACAACAATAATAACAGTAACATGCAAGGAGAGGGCTTTCTCCACCTGCGAGGTGGAACCTTTAATTAACAGTGAGGTGATAAACTGCCTAATTTGTAAGTATTTAAAAAATTCCGTTTTCAATAGGCCATACCGCTGCTGTAGAAAGGACATTAGGGTCTGGCCATCAAACAAGTGGCCAAGATTAGTTTTGCCCTGCGTATGCCAGGTCTTGAAGCCGCCGCCAATTTGGTCTGGCTTAAAGTCAGGATTGCCTACGATCGGGGTAAGAGGAGAGGTCAGCTTAGCTCGGCCCTCCACCTTACGGACAGTCTTCCAGGCCTTGACGGAGCATAGTGTGATGGGGTTAGAGCATATTTTCCTAACAGACTTAAAGTCTTTGATAAATAGTAGGTTCCACAGGGGGGACTTAGATTGCGAGGATTCAATGTCTAGCCAGATTGATAGTGGGTCTGATCTGAACCAGCCGACAAGTACCCTAAGGTGTGCTGCTAGTTGGTAATGTCTAATATTAGGTAGGTCTAGACCCCCATATTCACCATCCATCTGTAATTTGGCCATTTTCAGACGCGGTTTCTTCCCATTCCAAATTAATGAGCTTAGCCAGCCTTCTAGCACCTTGATAACCTTGTTTGTCAGCAGCACTGGAATCATTTGGAGAGGGTATAATAGTCTGGGGAGTACGTTCATTTTGACGAGGGCTAGCCTACCCAGCCAGGAGATTGGTAAAGGGGCCCATCTAACTATGTCTGCCCTTATGGTGTCTAAAAGGGGGGGAAAGTTGGCCTTAAACAATGTATCATAGGTGGGTGTCACAAATACTCCTAACAAAGCCGGAGGGCGACCAGCGAAATGGGAAGGGCTCGGGCAGAATCGGGATGGATTTAAGTGTCCCAAGTGGCATTGCTTCGGATTTGGAAAAGTAAATTTTGTACCCTGAGAAGGTTCCAAATGTGGAAATCATGCGGGTTAGACATTGAATGGAAGAGTCAGGTTTAGATATAAAGATCAGTACGTCGTCCGCATAAAGAGTGATTTTGTGCTCCCTCTCGCCCACCCTAATACCTGAGACCGCGGCTGACTGCCTAATGGCCTGAGCGAGTGGTTCTATGGCCATGTCAAATAGTAAAGGGCTAAGAGGGTCCCCCTGGGGGTTCCCCCGTTGTAGAGGAAAGTTGTTAGACCTAAGCCCGTTAGTCAGAACCGCCGTCATCCGTGAGTTGTAAAGAACCTTGACCCAGTCAATAAAAGTGTTTCCTAGGCCAAATTCAGCGAGGGTTAGAAACAAATACGGCCATTCTACACGGTCAAATGCCTTCTCAGCGTCGAGAGACAGAACCACCGCGGGGTGGTCCATCTCACAAGTCATTTGGATGATATTAAGGAGCAGTCTCATGTTGTCGGTAGAGTTCCTACCCTTAATAAAACCGGTCTGATCTTCGTTAATAATGAAAGGGATAACTTTTTCTAGGCGCATGGACAGGATCTTGGAGAGCAATTTTTGGTCAGAATTAAGTAGGGCTATAGGCCTATAGGAGGCACACTTTTCAGGGCATTTACCCTTATTAAGGAGAAGGCAAATATTAGCCTCCCGTAAGGACTGGGGTAATATCCCAACCTCAGGAATGATTAAGCATTGCCAGTAAAGGATCCAAGAGAATATGACCGAATTCCTTATAGAATTCGCATCCAAAACCGTCCGGGCCCGGAGCCTTACACAGAGCTTCTTCCTTCGTAATTGGGGCGTTAAGGAGCAAGTTCTGATCTTTCGATACCTTAGGGAGGTGCAAGTCAGCGAAAAAAGCTTGCATGTCAGAGAGAGCACCATCGGGTCGTTCAGTCCTATAGAGTTGGGCATAGAAAGAGGCAAACTCTTTATTAATAGTTTTGGTGTCAAAGGACCTGACCCCGTTTGAGTCCGAGATTGAGGCTATTACTTGGGTGTCAGCCCTCCTTTTTGCCAAGTTAGCTAGGCACCTGCCAGGCTTGTCACCGTGTTCGTACATTCTCTGTCTGGCAAATTTAAGAGAGTATTCGGCGTCCTGGATCAGAAGAGTGTTTAACGCAGTTCTGGTGGCCGTAAGCTCTATAAGCACAGCCGGGGCTGGGTTTGAAACATGTTGATTCTCAAGGTCGGCTAGTTTGGATTCGAGAAGTTTGCATTGTTCATTTTTCTTGCGTTTCTTGGATGATACGTAAGACATAATCAGTCCGTGAGAAAATACCTTGGATGTTTCCCAGAGCAGAGACGGGTTATCCGTAGAATGTGAGTTAATTGAGTAGAACATTTTTAATTCCGATTCTAAATAGGAGACAAACCTATCATCCTTGAGGAGGTATGGGTTAAGACGCCAACGTCTCGACAGCGCCCTCTCTTCTGACAAGGAGTAGACCAGATATATAGGGGTGTGATCCGATAAAACAATACTTCCGATTGTGCAGGATGATACTAGAGCTTAGAGGAAGGGATGAAGAAATAGTCTATTCGGCGGCTAGGTGGCGCAGTGGGCAAGGCGCTCGCCACCAACGCAGGATATGCTGGGTTCGAGCCCAGCTCTCGGCGTTGCTACCAGCTTGGCTGGTCGTTCATACTAATACAATTGGCAGTGTTAGGGGTGGGAAGCTGGTGGGGTGGGGATCGGACGTTGTGGACAGCGAGTCTACAGGTCGGTTGGTCCGCCTGCGCAGTAGAATCAGGAAGCGACAGGGGCGGCGTGTCCCTCCCACGCAGACCCTCGCCGCTGAGAGATCGCGCTGTGCAGGTGAAAAGATGCGACGGCTGCCTCCTCGAGTACCGGAGGGGACACGTGATGCAAGGCTTCGTCCACATTGCAGCCGGCTTGTGGGAGGCATGGCCTAACAACGTTCGAGACAGGGGAGGGTAGAATTGGACAATACGAAATTGGGGAAGGGAGAAAAATAGAAAATGGGGAGAAAAAGTAGATAAAAAAAAGAAGAAATAGTCTATTCTACTGTTGCTCTTATGTAGGCCGCTAAAAAAGGTGAACTTCAGTTCGGATAGGCAAAGGGTTCTCCAGACATCTGAGAATCTGATGTCTGTACATAGGGAGGAGAGCATCTTTGCTTGCCTAGAGGGGGGAGCCAAACTGCAAACAAAAGCATTATCAGAGGCCAGGCCATTAAATTCAGTAAATACTTTGGATAGAAAGTCAGGGGAGTAGCCTGGGGGACAGTATACATTCATAAATGTCATTCTTTTACCCTTAAGAACCCCTTTGATAATCACATAGCGACCTTGGCTATCTAAAGAGGAAGTTATGAGTCTAAAGGGGAGATTTTTATTGATCAGTATGGCCACTCCCCTACTAAATGTAGAATAGTTTGTGGCGAAGACCTGTCCCACCCAACTCTTTTGGAGTTTAGCGGTGTCGTTGGGTCCCATATGGGTTTCTTGTAGTAAAGCAATAGAAACATTCTCCTTCTTTAAAAAGGTCAGAATCGCCTTCCTTTTCGCTAGTTTCTGAAGACCTCGAACATTCCAGGAGCAGAGCTTAAAGCTCTCAGAGTTAGCAGTAGCCATAGAATATTAGGGGGTGTGTAGACAGGGCAGACCTAAAAAGGCCTGTGGGCACACCAAATTCACCTATTTTACCCACTAAGCATATGTACCTAGAGCCATACATAAAACTAATATTTTCAGTAGCAGACATGTGTCCTGAGCCATACATAAAACATACATAAAAAACATAAAGGTGCTGGACCGGTGGGCCTTTCCCCAACAACACAGGGACTCACCATAGGGCCTAAAACCCTCAAACCTACCATAAGTAGATTACTCTCTCAGTGGCTGCTTGCCACACTCCCAAACATAAACAAAAAAAAAAGAAAAAGAAAACGCCTCAAAACGTAGAGTAAATGGAAAAGTTCACATTAAACCTTATAAAAACATGGCTAGGTTTAAACAAGAAGCCTAGAACAGGAACCATAGCAAGAGAAAAAAAGGGGGGGGGGGGTAAATAGCCTGTGTACTGCCTGATAAACGTGTGCAGTACGTCCACCAGGCCGGAAGAGAGTGATATTCTGCTGACAGGTCCGTTGTTTCCTATGGTTCACACAGAGTAGCTTGCTGCCTTGTCATAGCGCAATTAGGCCGCAGTGTCAGGAGAGGGCGCTGTGCAAAAGTTCGTCTGACATTTTAGCGGTCTAGCAGGTCAACAGCAGATGATGACGCCTCTGGCCGCATACGCGACCATTTGCCATGTGTGTGGCTAGCAGAACGTAGCTGGAAGAACGTGGCTGATGGATCCATGAGACCCCAGTCCGAAAAAATATGTACACACACACACACAAAGGGGAAAAAAATGCATCACGGAGGCATTAAGCCAAGTCGTGACGAGGCGTAAGTGACACGCATAGAAGTCCTAGGTCATTAGGGCGGCTACGTGGCGTAGTGGGCAAGGCGCTCGCTACGAATGCGGAGACGCTGGGATCGCTTGTTGGATCCAAGCGCTCCACATTGCTTTCAGTTTAGCTGGTCGTCCGTACTAATACACATTGGCCGTATTAGGGGGTGGGAAACTGATGGGTGGGGATCGGGCGTTGTGGACAGCGACTCCTACAGGTCGGTTGGTGCGCCTGCGCAGTAGAATCAGGAAGTGTCGGGGGCAGCGTGAGCCTCCCACGCGTTACTCCTCGCCACTGAGAGATCGAGCTGCGCAGGTGAAAAGATGCGACTGCTGTTACCTCAAGTACCGGAGGGGACTTGTGCTATGTATGACTTAGTCCACATTACAGCCGGCTTGTGGGAGGCAAGAAACAGCGTTCGTGACAGGGGAGGGTTGAATTGGATGATACGAAATTGGGATGGGAGAAAATATAGAAAATGGGAGAAAAAGTGGATAAAAAAAAAAAAAAAAGTTCTAGGTCATTTAAACAAAGCTAGCGCTTAGCTCCCCGGCATATAGTGGATGTAAAAAACAAAAAAAATATAATAAAGTGGCATTATGTAATAGTTATACAAAACAGACCAGGCCAACCCCCCTTAAGTCAACCATATTTAAGCATCCAGGCGACACTTAACGTCACAGTCAACCATATTTATAAGAACGAAGAAATATAGAGTGATATGACGCTCGGCGCATTTAGCCATAGCGAGGTGCTAACGGCCCAAAATCAAGCTACTACCGCGTTTGGTACTGGTGAGGCCGGTGTCGAGGCCCCTCCACGCCGGGTCTTCAAGAAGTCCACGGCGTCCTCAGACGATGAAAGATGTTTTCTCGCCCCGTCCTCTGTTGTGATAAGTCTCGCAGGGAATTGAAGAGACGGCTTGAGTCCTAGCTTGTAGAGGGGGGCCTTGACGTCTTTGTAGCGGGAACGCTGCTCCACGACTTCGGGGCAGTAGTCTTCAAAGATTAGGACTGGTTTCCCTCTGTATTTCAGCGTTCCCCTCCTCTTCCATGCCTCCCAGATAATCCTCTCTTTTATTCGATAGTGATGTAGGCGAGCAATAACCGCTCTAGGCCTGGAACCGGGTGCTGGCTTGGCAGTAAGGGCCCTGTGACACCGGTCCAGCTCGGGTGGCGTAGGGAGGACCTCCTTCCCCAGAATTTCAACCAGTACCTCCGCAAAAAAGTTGCTGGGCCGGTCGCTATGAACGGACTCATCCAGTCTGCGTATATTAGACCGGCGGCTCCGGGACTCAACGTTGGTTAGCTTAGCCTTTAGCTTGTCATTGCTCTCTTCTAGCGCTTTTAGGACTAAATATAAAAATATGGGAGTCACATCGTGGCAACGAGCAACTACTCCATCCTCGACCCGGACCCGGACGCCGTATTACTATCTTTAGTGCATCCCATAAAATGTTTGGGTCTACCTCTCCATTAGCATTTTCTTCTCTGTATCCAATTATGTCTTCCTTTACTTCATTAACCAAACCTTTGTTATTTAATAGTCCTACATTCAGTCTCCAAACTGTATTTCTCCGTCTACTTTTAAGATTCACTGTCAGATATATTGTGCTATGATCTTATATGTCCGTTACCCCTATCCTGCATTCTTCTACCCTGTATCTGTCCCCTGTTGTCATGAGAAAATAGTCTATCCTTGAATATGTTGTGTGTGGATGTGAATAATGTGTGTATTCTCTATCTAGTGTGTGCATTGCTCTCCATATGTCCATGATTCCTAATTCTGCCATTTGTATATTCATATATTTTCTAATGTTTGTCCTCCATTTCTTTGTGATTGTCGTGTCTATGTCATGTTCAGTACTACATTGAAATCACCTGTACAGATCAGGACCCCTTCCCCTTCCAACGCTATGATATCAAAGATAGTTTCAAATAGATATTTCTCACTGTCTGGTGGAGCATACACATTCACTAGTGTTACCATTTGACCTTCCATTTTCCCCTTGACCATTACATACCTCCACTCTTTATCCCTTATTTCCCTGATCATTTCAAACTTCACTGTGTTCTTAATTAGTATAGCTACTCCTCTTCTAATGTTCTGTTTTTCAAAGAACTATAGAACAGATTTTCATACCCGAATCTCTTCAGCTTTTCATGTTCTTGCGATATTAGATGAGTTTCTTTTTTTTTTTTTTTTTTTGTCTTTTTCCCCCTCCATTTTCCTCCGATTTTCTCCCCATCCCAATGTTAGTCGTATGCCAATTCCCAGTCCCTTCCTGGTCGCTGCGCACTTACCCCCCACAGTCAGATCATCTGGGAGAGTGGAGGCTACCACGTGCTTCCTCCGACACACGTCCAGCCAATCACCGCTTCTTTTCACCTGGCAGCGCGGATTCTCATTGAGAGGGCGTAGCGTGTGGGAGGACCACACTATCCCCCTCACGTCCAATCCGCACTTAGCAGGCGCCCCGACCGAACTGTAGGAGTCGCTGTCTACAACGACCCGGACCCACCCCGCCAGCTTCTCCCACCCTCTGATACAGCCAATTGTATCAGTGCAGACGGCCAGCCAAGCTGGTGACAACCCCGGAGCTGTGAGCTGGATTCGAACAGGCAAATCCAGCTCAGCTCCGGGGCTGGTGACGAACGCAATCTCCGCTCGGCCACCTAACCGCCTTAGATGAGTTTCTTGTAAGAAGATGACCTGCGCCTCCTCTTTCTTAAGTTTCGTCATCACCTTACTCCTCTTGATCGGATTATTCATACCATTCACATTCAACAACATCATTTTTATACCCTTAACTTGTCATATTTATTTTCCAATTGTTCTCCCGTTCTACCCATGTCACATAAAATAATATTTGTGGTTGTAGCCTCTGCTATCTCCGTCTGATTTACATACATATAACCATAATAAACATTAACATCAACATTAACACTTTGCCGCCCAACCACGAGTTAACTCGGGTTTCGGTGCCATGCGTTGAGGACCAGAGCCACGAGTTAACTCGTGGCAAGTTGTTATTGTTTTATTCCATATTGATCATCGTATCAACATCCCCCATCGACTCTGCAGATCTACCCGCATCTGTGATTTCGGCAACATGCAATACCGGCCAGATCCTCTTAGGGGCGCCATCGCTCCACTGCAGTATCATTGAGGGCGAATGGGAAAAAAATTTATTTTACTGTCTATGGGCGTTTCATATTAGCCTGATCCCAAACGAAGGGCCCGCACCGTTGTTCACATTTCGATTAGCAGATTTCAGCCTGGAATAATGGGATTTATGATCGGCCAATGGACATATCGATCTAACAGATGCCGATCGATAAGGGCGAAATGCTGCCGGCTATCACATGGGCTGACGGTAAGACATTATTAACCTAAATTATAGCCGGATTGGAGCTTGTTGTAAAACGCAAGCAATCGATCGATTGCACGGACACTCTATTGCTAATCAATAATACTAATCGGCGTCCCCCGCCGCCCCCATTTCATCCATAGATGCTCTGGAATAGTCCGGATGATATGCATTTTGTTTTATTTCATTCAAATATATACAACAGAAATGCCGTTCGATATAACGTTAGTAGCCTTTAGCCTCATATCTAGCTTCCCAGAAAATATATGAGACGAAAAGTGCGATAAACCTTATATTCACGGCGCTATAAAATGACAACCAACCAATGGATTTTTTTTCTTCTTTAAGCCATTATGAAGGCACGGTTTATGCACTCAAGTGACAATGAGAATGGACAGATAGCAATACTATAAAGTATAGATATAGCTGTACAAAGTCACATCGGTTTGTTGACAAACCTTGGTCCTCCAGCACCATATTAGACGGCGCCGGGCCAGTCCTCAAAGTGTTAACACTAGGAACTTCCATGGTATTTGAGGGTCTCACTCTTTCCCCCGCTGGTGGGTGGGGAGTAGTGGCTCTCCTAGTGAGAGGGCTCCCCCTAGTGACTAAAAAATGCACAATATATATGTCCAACTCGTTCTGTGTGCGACCTCCGAGCTCCCGGTCATAAGCTCTGTATTAGTCACTTTCATGTTCCCGTCTAATTGTATTATGCGTCATGTGTAATCCTGTGGTTCTTTCATGTCCGTCTCAATATATCTCTTGAATCCCCATGTCCTTTTTTATAACTTTTGGTATAATTATCTCGTATGTACTTTACCATCTTCTCCTTGCATACTGTAAGTCCTTTTCATGTTTTCATTTTCTTGTATTGTGTGTGTCATATGTATATCAGTCTAATGTGTCTTGAATCGCCATGTCCTTTTTTTATAACTTTTGGTATAAATATCTCGTATGTACTTTACCATCTTCTCATTGCATCAGTCCTTCTCATGTATACATTAACCTGTATTGTGTGTGTATTGTACTTATCCTCCCTTGGATCACCGTGTCCCCTCTCATCTCCTCTCTGCCCCCATTTTCTGTGTCTTTGCGTCTTCCTTCTCAGCTGATCAGAGGAGCGGGATCAGATTAAGACTAAGAAGATCTGCTTACCGTCGGGCTATTCCATCTATCTTCCTGGCGAATGCACGTTCGCTGGAGAGTAAGATGGATGATTTACGAGCACGGGTCCGATTCCAGCGAGAGATGAAGGACTGCAATATCCTGCGTTTCACGGAGACCTGGTTGAAACCAGCGACTCCGGATCACAGCATCTCTCCCTCCAACTCCTTCACCATCTTCAGAGCGGACCGTACAGAGGCCTCGGGGAAGAGCATCGGCGGGGGTGTCTGTCTTATGACCAACAACGGCTGGACTATCCCTAAGGAGGTACAGATACTCTCCCGTTCATGCTCCGCCGACATGGAACACCTCTCGATCCAATGTTGTCCCTTCCATCTTCCACGCGAGTTCACTGCAGCAATCATGACTGCAGTATACATTCCTCCCCAAGCGAATGTCGGCAGAGCGCTGGCGGAGCTACACGACCATCTAAACACACACCAGATCAAGCATCCAGACGCGGCCATGATTGTAGCTGGGGATTTCAATCAGGCGAATTTGAAAAAAGTCATGCCGTCTTTCTTTCAACACATAGTCTGCTCCACAAGGGGAGGAAACACACTCGACCACTGTTACACCCCGTTCAGAGCTGGATACAAGGCTGTACCGGCTCCACCATTAGCGGGAGCGACGAACGCGTCGGATCATGCCGCCATCTTGTTGGTCCCTGCTTACAAACAAAGATCACGTGACGCCGTCGTGTCACGTGAGGTAAAAAAATGGACCGACCAATCAGAGGCCACGCTTCAGGACGCACTCGATGACGTCGACTGGGGAATGTTCGAGGAAAGCACCAGTGACGTCAGCGAGTTCACAGACACCGTTGTGAGCTTCATAACAACACTCGCTGACAGTATTGTCCCCACAAAGAAGGCAAGGGTGTTTCCGAACCAGAAACCATGGGTGGACAGTACTATCAGAGCAGCTCTGAACTCTCGCACCACTGCTTATAACCTTGGCAGAGAGTCAGGAAACATGGAAGAGTACAAAACAGTCTACACTCTGCGCAAGGCTGTTAAACTTGCTAAGAGGATGTATGCTGACAAGATGGAGGCACAAATGGCACAGAATGACACAAGAGGCTTATGGCAGGGACTGAAGACAATAACTGACTACAAAGTCAGCGCCCCCTCAATGGGGAGTGACGACGCCTCCCTCACGGACCAGCTCAACACCCTCTACGCGCGGTTTGGTGCAAACAGTGGCGCTTCTAGCTCGACGGCTAGTGACGTCACTGGCGCGCCGGCTGTTGTGGAGGGGGGGGGGCATCCGCGGGGGGGCGAGGACGCTCTCTCATTGACGGTACACAGTGTGAGAAGAGCATTTATGCAGGTGAACACCAGAAAGGTGGCTGGCCCAGATGGAATAACAGGACGCATACTTAAGTCCTGTGCTAACCAGCTAGCCCCTGTGTTCACCACCATATTTAATCGATCCCTGAAGGAGTCAGTGGTCCCTGCCTGCTTCAAGATGTCTACCATTATCCCGGTACCAAAGAAACCCTCCCCAGCAGGTCTCAATGACTACAGACCGGTGGCACTCACCTCTGTGGCCATGAAATGTTTCGAGAGGCTGGTCAAGGATCACATTTGTGCCTCCCTCCCCAGAGATATGGACCCTATGCAATTTGCATACAGGCCAAACAGGTCCACTGACGATGCAGTCTCCCAAGTACTGCACAGCACCCTCTCTCACCTGGACCGTCGGAAGGGGGGCTATGTGAGACTGTTGTTCATTGACTACAGCTCAGCGTTCAACACCATAGTCCCCACCAGACTGGTGGACAAGCTGATTGAGCTGGGTCTGAGCTCCGCTCTGAGCGCCTGGATACGGGACTTTGAGTGAAAGGCCCCAGGCGGTCAGGGTGGGGGGTCAGACCTCCAACACCATCACCCTGAGCATCGGGTCCCCCCAGGGCTGTGTTCTGAGCCCCCTGCTGTACTCACTATACACACATGACTGTGTGGCCAAGTTCAGCTCCAACTCCATAGTGAAGATTGCGGACGACACAGTGGTGGTGGGGCTGATCTCGGACAACAACGAGAAGGCCTACCGGGAGGAGGTTGAGGTACTGGAACGCTGGTGCCAGGACAACAGCCTGCTCCTGAACATTGGTAAAACCAAGGAGCTGATCGTGGATTATAGGAGAGGACAGCAGGAGACACACACACCACTGAGGATTAACGGGGCTACCGTGGACAGAGTGAGCAGCTTTAAGTACCTGGGGGTCCATATCGCAGAGGATCTGACATGGACAACACACACTCAGTCGTAAAAAAGGCGAAGCAACGCCTCTACCACCTGAGACAGTTAAGGAAGTTCAGAGTATCTGGGAAGATACTCCAGTCCTTCTACTCCGGAGCTGTAGAGATCATCTTGACTGGAAACATCACTGCCTGGTATGGAAACAGCACGGCACAGGACAAGAAGGCCCTACAGAGAGTGGTGCGCTCATCCGAGCGTACCACGGGTATTGCACTACCACCCCTGCAGGTTCTATACAACAAGAGGTGCAAATCCAGAGCCTGCAGAATAATGAAAGACACACACCACCCCAACAACAGCCTGTTCATGCTGCTCAGGTCAGGCAGACGCCTGCGAACACCAGCTGCTAGGACAGAGAGACTTCGGCTCAGCTTCTTCCCCCAGGCCATCAGAGCCCTGAACACTGAACTCTCCACACACAAGCACACATGAGCACACACACAACACACACTGTACACGCTCACACACTAGCAGCCACTTTAACATGAGCAAGCACACACTCATGCTGCACACGCCCACACTTACGGCCACTAAGGAAAGGTCACTTTAAAAATAGTATAGTATAACCGGAGATTGTATAAATTAGCATGTACAGGAAGACACTACCAAAGGACCTAGTATGTCCTCCATGCTCTGTAAATAACTTATGTACATATACCGATATGCCCTAACATGTTACTTGTTTATTGCTTATTGCTTATTGTTTATTGCACAATGTTGATTCTATTATGTTATTTGCACATCGTTGCGGGCAAGACCACCCGCATTTCATTGTATACTTGTATGCCGTGACAAATAAATCTCTTGACTTGACTTGCTTTGAATCGATTCAGATCCCCTTCACCTTCCCCTTCTCCTCGCCTTTTCCTCGTCCCTGGACCCTGGTCCATCTCCTCGCTCTCTCCAACCTCTGCAACAGCGTCGGTCTCTCCTCTTCTCCTCCCGGCACCTTCCATCCTCTTCGGTTCATGTCCCTCGCCGCGTCCCGCACGTCGCCGTACACCTTTGCGCCTTCATTCCAATGGACCTTCAGCGTGGTCATTGGTGATTGAAATCGGATTCCTTTTTCTTTCAGTCTTTTTTATCTGAATGTAGCTCTGACGCTTTATCGCCACCTCTGTTGCATAGTCATGGTCGAAGGTTACTCTCTGTCCCTCCACCTCCATCTTCGTCTGCCAGGCTGCTCTGAGGATGTTTTCTTTGAAAATTCCAAGAAATTAACTATAACTGCTCTCTGTGGTTTGTCTAACCGCGGCTTCGGCGCCAGTGTCCTGTGTGCTCTTTGAATCCCTGTCTTGTCGAGGTCCGTCATCTTCAATTCTCTTCGAATTAGGTTGTCTACATATTTGATCATAGAGTCTCCTTCCATCCCTTCTTTCAGTCCCCATATTCGTATGTTGTTTCTCCTCTACCTCCCCTCCAAGTCCATTAACGTTTCTCTCAATATAGGGCGGCTACGTGGCGCAGTGGGCAAGGCGCTCGCAACGAATGCTGGAGACTAGGCTCGAACAGGATGCTTCCTGTTCGAGCCCCGCTCTCCACATTGCTTTCAGTTTAGCTGGTCGTCCACAGTAATACACATATTACGGGGAGGGAAACTGAAGGGTGGGGATCGGGCGTTGTGGACAGCGACTCCTACAGGTCGGTTGGTGCGCCTGCGCAGTAGAATCAAGAAGCGACTGGGGCGGGGCCCCTCCAAAGCCCAGACCCCCGACGCTGAAAGATCGAGCCGCGCAGGTGAAAAGATGCAACGGCTGTTACCTCGAGTATCGGAGGGGACTCGTGCTATGTATGACTTAGTACACATTGCAGCCAGCTTGTGGGAGGCAAGAAACAACGTTCGAAGACAGGGGTTGGGTTGAATTGGACGATATGAAAATTGGGATGGGAGAAAAAAAATCGAAAAATGGGAGAAAAAGTGGATAAAAAAAAACGTCTCTCAATATGTTCTGTTTGAGCGTCTCCTTTAGAATATCTTGTATTTCTGTAGTCCATTCCTCCGTTTCAGCCGTCCTTCCTTCCAACATCTTTATGTCTTTCTCTTGTTCCTGTAGTTTTCCATCCATTGCCTCGAGGGGATCATCCCTATGTTCCCCGGGTCCTATGTTCCCCGATTGATTGATTAATTGATTGAACATTTTATAAATTTTTATTATTTTATTAATTATTAATGTCCGCCTTGTTTCGAACTGGTTCAGCTTAGGCCCTCTTTCGAAGTTGGTTAAGGTTAGAGTTTGGAATCAGGGCTGGTGGTCTAAAATTTTCAATCAATCAATCAATCTGGGAACATAGGACCCGGGGAACATAGGACCCGGGGAACATAGACATGCTCCCGCCTCGAGTCCCTTATCCATTTCCTCTCTGAGCTCGTCCTGACCTTTCTTTAACTCTTCCCTGAGTCCATCGATGCTGTTTTGGATATTATGCGTGCTCGCCTGGATAGCTATTGCGTTAGCTTGTATGCTAGTATGTAGGCTAGTTTGTAGCTTTTGGTTAGCTGTTGCGTTAGCCTGTTGGTTAGTCAACGCGCTAGCTTGCATGTTCTGCGTGGTAGCTTGTACGCTATCTTGTATGCTAGTTTGTATAGCTTGGATAGCCTTTGCGTTAGCTTGTATGTTAGCTTGTAGCTCTTGGTTAGCCTCTTGGTTACTCACTGTGCTAGCTTGTATGCTTGCTTGTATCTTCGCTATCCAGGCGGGCTCCACGTCTCTGTCTTCCTGCGTCATGCTCGCCTGATCTACCTCCTCCGCCATTTCCTTGTGTCGAAATCTTTCCTCCGGTGTTTGTACTTCTTCTGGGGTCCTTTTTTTCTCGCTCTCTCGTCCTCATCCTTCCTTTTCTCTTATATCCTTGAATTGTTATTTTGTTTTAGTTAGTTTTACTTCCCTTTTTCTATGTTTTTTCATCACATGTCACACATCACACATCAACAAGGTGACAAAAACAAAAATCATTCTTCCAGCTTAGAAACATAGCTACGGTACGGCCGTTTATAAATCCAAAAGACGCTGAAAAACTGATCCATGCCTTTATCTTTTTTTTTATCCACTTTTTCTCCCATTTTCTATTTTTCTCCCATCCCAATTTCGTATCGTCCAATTCAACCCTCCCCTGTCTCAAACGCTGTTTCTTGCCTCCCACAAGCCGGCTGCAATGTGGACGAAGCCATACATAGCACGATTCCCCTCCGATACTCGAGGTAGCAGCCGTCGCATCTTTTCACCTGCGCGGCGCGATCTTTCCGCGTCAGGGGTCTGCGCTTTGGAGGGGCGCCGCCCCCATCTCTTCTTGATTCTACTGCGCAGGCGCACCAACCGACCTGTAGGAGTCGCTGTCCACAACGTCCGATCCCCACCCCTCAGTTTTCCCTCCCCCTAATACTGCCAATTGTATTATTACGGACGACCAGCCAAACTGAAAACAATGTGGAGAGCTGGGCTCGAACCCAGCGTCTCCAGCATTGGTGGTGAGTGCCTTGCCCACTGCACCACCTAGCCGCCCATCCATGCCTTTATCTCAAGCCGACTGGACTGCTGTAATGCACTCCTCACCGGCACCCCAAAAAAAACCACAGAACGACTCCAACTCATTCAAGACTGGGCAGCTATAGGCTACTAACTAGAACCAAGAGGAGAGACCACATCAGTCCAGTATTAGCTACCCTGCACATGCTTCCGGTAACATTTAGAATAGATTTCAGGCGGTCGGGTGGCGTAGCAGAGATTGCGCTCGTCACCAATGCAAGAGGCTGCGGTCTCGACTCCCGGAGTCAGCATTGCCTGCGGCTTGGGCCGATCGCCATACTAACTCGTTTGGCTGAGTTAGCGGGAGGGAAGTCGTGGGTGGGAATCTGGCGTTGTGGACAGCAACGCCTACAGGTCAGGTCTGGGCGCCTGCTCAGCGAAAGGCAGGAAGTGGTGAAGGCAGCGTGACCTCCCACGCGTTACACTTCACCAATGAGAGTCCTCGCTGCCAGGTGAAAAGAGAGCCGCTGGCTGTCTCTGCATGTGTCGGAGGAAGCATGTGGTAGACTTCAGGGTTCCCTTGTACCGACCAGTAGGGGGAACATGCGCACAACAACCAGATAGGGGAGGGGGGGAATTGGCATAACGTCTAAATTGGGATGGGGAGAAAAGCATAGAAAATCAGGCGGAGAATTTTTTTTTTTATAGATTTCAAGGTCCTAGAATATTGCGATCATCTACTACTATTGAAGGTTCCAAACCACAGCCTAAAGAGAATCAGGGACGCAGCTTTCGCAAACTATGCACCAAAGTTATGGAACGATGGACATCAGGGAAGCTATAGATCTCAAATAAATTTTTTAAATAACTAAATAAGCTAAAACGTACCCCTTCACCATAGCCTTTTAATACACTCCGCTGCTGATTGTACTGTAGATTGCACTATTTTACTCTGTCCATTATATTTTACTCTTTTATTACAGGTTCTAAACTGTCAGGTATCAAACTGTGTGGGTATCAAGCAGAAAGAGAGACTGTAAGGTTTTTAAAACTGTGTGGGGGACCCAGGCCTAGAACTGCGCCCTGAGAGAGGGAACTGCGCCCTGAGAGGGAGGTTTGAAGGGTCAAAGTGGGTATCAAACAGGAGGGAAGACGGTCAGGTTTTGAACTGTGGATACCAAACAGGGAAGGTAAAGATGACTTAAACTGTTAAACAGTCATCCAGAACTATTTTATTGCACTGCACTATTGCATAATTTGTCTGTCTATTCTATTCTACTATTTTATTGCACTGCACCATTGCACTATTTTACTCTCTATTCTATTTTACTCTTTTTATTATTGTCTATTTTAAAAACTGAATCAAACCATAAACAAAACCATAAAAGTTAGAAAAAACTGTGATTTTATGTCTCCACTTTATGTGCTCATTTTATGTCTGTCTTTTATCTGTTGTGAAGCACTTTGAGCTGCAATTTTGTATGAAAGGTGCTATACAAAGTATTATTATTATTATTATTGAGCCCATGCCCCCCAAATAGTCTGTGTACGCCCCTGCTGTCTACCCATATACTCTGTATGATAGCATGTACAACATTGCTGTATACAGTATACCACATACTTACATTTATATATTTTATATCTAACCCTATTTGTCTGAATATACCTGTATATAACTCCTCTATATACTTGCTTGTACACCTGCACATACACAATAACGCTGTATATACCATATATATATATATATATATATATATATATATATATATATATATATATATATTAAGGCTGTCAAATATATCGCGTTAATATCGCGTTAACTCCCGATTCTATTAATGCCACTAATTTTTTTAACTCAAGATTAACTAAAAAAGAAAAAAAAAATTATACTAGACTTCACTCAGGTGTATTATTGATGCTCTCATTGATACTATGTTTGTTTCTGAAGTGTGTGTGTGTGTGTGTGTGTGTGTGTGTGTGTGTGTGTGTGTGTGTGTGTGAGATATAGAGAGAGAGGGGGGTGAGAGAGATGAGGAAGGGGCAAAAGAGAAAAAGAGCTGGGAGAGTGTGTGTGTGAGGGAGAGAGGGGGGTGTGTGATTAATCAGCCCTTGTGTGTGTGAATGTAACAAGTTCCTAACGTTTTCTTTCCCCTATTATTTCATGCACACTTTATTCATTGTTTTAAATTATTATTTTCTTTTAAGTTATTTTGTGCATCACTCTGTTTTGAATTTGATGCAAATTTGCAATGCATGAGGGTCATCCTTTTGTGTTAAATGGCTGCACAAAGCAAGCATTTGTTGACTCGCATGTTGATAAGAGTATTAAAACTTGGAACTTGAAAAAGATCTGTTTAAGGTAAAAAAAAAAAAAATGCGATTAATTTGCGATTAATCGTGAGTTAACTATGGACAATCATGCGATTAATCGAGTTAAATATTTTAATCGTTTGACAGCACTAATATATATATATTCTCACCGCATATATACCTATCCTCACCTGTCTGTGGTGTCTGTACTTACCTGCACATTGTCCTTTATTATATCTATACATATCCTACTCTTACTAGTATGCTGCTGGCCAGTAGTAGTCATACTGTCTTTATTTATTATACTACAACATACATCCGACAAGCACTACACTCGGTAGTACTAATTTGTTTATTTTGTACCCACGATCACAGTAGCACCACTAGTCAGCATATACTTAAAACAACTTGTGTGGGAGGAGGGCGGGGTGTGGTTTTGGTATCGGCTGCAGAGGGAGAGTTGGGGGCAATAAAAAGCTTCATCAATTGGCATTAAATCAGTCTCTTGAGTACCGAGTTTGTTCAAACCCAAAGGACCCACATTGCTACAAATTTTTTAAGAATTGATTGTTTTATTTCCTCAAGAGATAACATTTTCTCTACTCACTGCTACTTCTACTATATTATATGTATTTCAATCATAAAGTATTTTATAGAATAATTTTTCAACACAACCTGGACCTATCAATATCTCCAGTGAAACAGAAACAAACATACAAAAAATGTATGAATGAATGAATTAAAGAAAAAAGACAATACAAAACAGTCAGCAATACAAATAAATAAATAAATAAAATATATAAATGAATAATAGCAGTACATACGTAAGTTCATGATCACCAATTCTTCCCCAGTGAGAGTCCGCGCTGCCAGGTGAAAAAGAAGCGGTGGGCTGGCTACACATGTGTCGGAGGAAGCATGTGATAGTCTCCACCCTCCCAGACCGACGGTAGGGAGTAGAGTGCGCAATGACCAGGAAGGGGATTGGCATAACGACTAACATTGGGATGGGAGAAAAACGGAGGGGGAAAAAAGATTTAAAAAAAAAAAGAAAAAAAAAATCCTATGGTAATCCAATTATATACATACTGAATATGCATGTGCATACATGAAAACACTGAAATGGAAAAAATAATCTTTCTCTGCAGTCTATTTCAGTGCTCGTGAAAGTACCCAAACAAAACACCAAAAATCTGCATAGATAGAGAGATAATCATTAGTTGTTCACTGTGCTCCACTTGACTCACTAGTTGGCAGATAATTAGAGTCAAGTGGTTGCCGATGCCACTCTAATGAGACACCTGGGGCAGCTCATCAAAGAGGAGGCGGGTTCCAGGTGTGCTCTATTGTGTCAGTTGTATAGGTTCATGAAACGTTCGTGGAAAGACCTGACGGTTTGTCTTCCACGGTTTGGCATTCCGCTTATATTCACATCTGCCCACTAGTGTTGCTTTTCTCCACGTCATTGTAAATGAGAGCTCGCTCTCGATGATTTTTCGAGATTAATAAAGATAGAATGAATATGTCTGCTCATATCGATGTCAATAAAAAATAAGAAATTACTTTAATCAGCCAATATGTTGGCCAGTATAAATCTGCCCAGGTTTGCTCATTTTATGAAGTAAAAAAAAAAGAAAAACACTAATAAGGTCAACAACCAGACTTTTGCAAATATGTGCTACACGTCTGAGCCACCAGGAACCAGCCACAATATTCAGTCTCCTGGAGCAGTGGAATGATAAAGTCAGTAATATGGAAACATATCACCCTAATCAGTCAGGCTTCAGGACTGGTCACTCCACAGAGACGGCCCTCATTGCGGACACAGTCAACCATCAGATCCTCCTCGTGTCCCTCGCAGGAATGGGAGTGGCTGGCTCTGCGCTGACATCATACCTCAATGACCGCTCCTACCAAGTGTCATGGAGAGGGACCCTGTCGGCCACCCGCCCCCTGCGGACGGGTGTCCCCCAGGGCTCGGTCCTTGGACCCCTTCTCTTCTCCCTCTACACTAAATCTCTGGGTAACATTATCATGTCTCACGCCTTCTCATATCACTGCTATGCTGATGACACTCAACTCTTCCTCTCCTTTTCTCCCTCAGATATCCAAGTCTCTGAGCGGATCTCGGCCTGTCCGACATTTCCGCCTGGATGACAACCAACCACCTCAAGCTGAAGCTAAGCAAAACGGAGCTACTTCACTTGCTGGCCAAATCCTCCCATCACAGTGGAGAATGTAGCCGTGGATTCATCCCTGGCCGCCAAGAACCTAGGTGTAGTCCTTGACTTCTTTGCTCACATCGCGATTCTTCATGAGTAACGTCAGAAGGATCTGGCCCTTCCTGACAAAAGAAGCCACCCAACTCCTCCTGCACTCAACAGCCATGTCTCACCTTGACTACTGCAATGCACTGCTAGCTGGTTTACCGGCTACTGCCACCAAGTCACTTCAACTCATAGAGAATGCAGCAGCCCGCCTGATCTCCAACCTACCAAAGTCAGCCCATGTTACCCCACTTCTCAGAGAGCTGCACTGGCTTCCCATTGCTGCACAAATCCGGTTAGAAGGGAACGGCTCCCTCCTACCTCCGGTCAATGGTCTCTAACTACACACCCTAAGACCCCTATGCTCTACATATTCTGGCCGCCTCAGACCCACTCCTATCTGAGCTCTGGGGGGGGGGGGGGGGCACTCAACACTGTAGCACTCAAGTTCAACACTGTTTGATGGACAATGTTACTTACCCTTAGCTGCCAGAGTTGTACTGTACCCTTCCTGCTGAATTCGTCGCTTTGGATAAATGACTAAATGTAAATGAGCACTCATACTCTGAATGACTTGATCATTACCTGCTCTGCATCTTTGTCGTTTAAACCTCTTAACTGGCACCGACCCGGCCCCGGGACGCTTTAACTCTTTCAGTGCCAGCAGGGGGTGCACGATTTAGTGCTTGAATGCCTACCATCCACTTCAATGTTAGCGTTAATATTGCCTAATCTATGTTTTAAATGATGGCTATGTGTCTAATCTGCTTATCAATGACTCATTTTCCAGTCAACATTGTCAAAGCAGATTGTTTTTTTATCGGTTCATTTCCGTTTTATAGCATCTTGAAAAGCCCTCGTTTAAGGAAAATAAAAAGATTCCATAATAAACGGAATATTCTAGAATACACAAAAACGTTCAAATTTTTCGGCCTATTTATGAATAGTTTTCAAATAAACGCTAGATTATCGATAGTATATGTGTACGTATGCACGCTATATAGGCAATCTGATATCTGATCTGATATATTTCCTGATCACTCGCACAGCCAAACAACCACATCACACATAGGGGGAAAGCTTATATCTCTGTGAAAACAGGTCTGATTATCCTAAGACTGGTAAAATAGATTCCTTACCAGAGATCAGATGTTATCCAAAAAGATTATTCCAATTCCTGATCGCCATTCCAAGAATCGATCGCTTTTATTGATCCAACGCTACATACTGTAAACACATATTACACGCTGTTCTTTTTTTTTTTTATCCACTTTTTCTCCCATTTTCTATATTTTCTCCCATCCCAATTTCGTATCGTCCAATTCAACCCTCCCCTGTCACGAACGCTGTTTCTTGCCTCCCACAAGCCGGCTGCAATGTGGACTAAGTCATACATAGCACAAGTCCCCTCCGGTACTTGAGGTAACAGCAGTCGCATCTTTTCACCTGCACAGCTCGATCTCTCAGTGGCGAGGAGTAACGCGTGGGAGGCTCACGCTGCCCCCGACACTTCCTGATTCTACTGCGCAGGCGCACCAACCGACCTGTAGGAGTCGCTGTCCACAACGCCCGATCCCCACCCATCAGTTTCCCACCCCCTAATACGGCCAATGTGTATTAGTATGAACGACCAGCTAAACTGAAAGCAATGTGGAGCGCTGGGCTCGAACAGGCAAGCCCAGCGTCTCCGTCATTCGTGGCGAGCGCCTTGCCCACTACGCCACGTAGCCGCCCATATTACACGCTGTTCTGATGGTCCACAATGACTGGGATCATCTCCGGTTACATGCGTGAGAAGTAAAATCTGGATTCCGGATTTTTCTTTTCTCATCCATTTTCATTGAGTCCATTCCAAAAGGGTGCATTACCATCTGGGAGACGATAGGGGGCGCTTTTTTCACATCTGAGCTCCTGATGGGGCTGGTTTCCCAACGGTAGACTCGGTTGATGAAATATGAATTCAGATCGCTAATAAATAAAAAATTCACGCTAATTGTCGTGGTGGGCATTCAGGGGGCGGGCTGATAACGTGTTATGTCGTTTTGGGCATTCATAAGTGTTAAGGACGTTTTGCCCACCGGCGCGCCGTGCCACTTTGCCGACCTCTAGCGGCTCGGCTGTGCATATTTCTTAATATACAATACAATATATATATATACAGGCCCCATTTGTTGTCGATGGAGTCAATGAGGAAATGGTTTTCTGCAGAACTTTTTCTTTTCTCCCTTTTTACCAAAATCGCTCCTAATCATTCATTTCTGAATGGATTTTTATTAAATATGGACATGTACTACACAAGCCATACCAAAATGGCTGTCTGGTGCGCCTGCGCTGTGATTTCTGGGCGCACCACCCATGTCACAAATGCAATCACAGAGCAGGTGCACCTGGCAACCATTTTGAAGTAAAGCAGAATTTGGTGATGTTGACATGTTTATTAAAATTATTTAAAATGTTTATTAGCAACGCCAAGCTTTCAAACCCTAGAATCTGTCTGTCCGAAAGCCTCGTGCAACTGTGAGTACCTTTGAAATTTCTCTGCGACAAGCGTTTTGTTGCCAACCAGATCTTCAGACTTAATTGTGGGAATTTTCAATCATCGTAGAAGGGACTGTAGAGATTCACGAGAGCTTTAGCTCATCCAACGATGTTGGCGTGTGTAACTGAGGGGTTACAAAACCCTGACTGTATTAAAGATTGTGATAGATTAAACCACTGCTAATTATTATTATTATTACTTGCCAGACAGTACAGTTATTATATGGCAGACACTCAGAATAGACGGCACGGTGACAAGGAAATATCATTTATAGTATTTATTATTATGCAGCAATGTACAGAATGGGAATTAATTGATCGCGCTTTTATGGCGAAGAATAGGATAAAGTCAGTGAGTAGCAAAGTCAGTTGGAATGAATAATTCCTAAGCTGGGTATACTAGACCAAACGCCGCCTGGCGTGGGATGGCACTATAGGGGGCAAACGATGGTACCGCTGGAGACAGGGGGTATCCTCCCAGAGATGTAAGCTCTGGAGGAAGGAAGAATGTTCGGATACTCAGTCTGTTCACTTGAAGAAAAGGGGTTCTCATACGGATCCGGTCCTTATAATCCAAGTGCTCAGTAGCAAGGTAATAGCTGTAATCCAATGCTCGATAGCAATGATGATAGCCAGCCAGCTTCGGTCCTCGAAGCTAGCCCGAGGTAAAATCTTCAAGGTGGTTAAATCCAAACGACAGTGGGTATTAACGATGCTCTTCTCCACGGTAGTACGTTCCACAATCACTATAATCCAACCAATACTGGTTCTACAATCGCCGCGGTAGGTTCCAATATGCACATGTCCAGTAGTTCTGCGACTAGGCCCTCCTCGTGTGCTGGCACTAATTACTAAGTCCACACACACTTGCTAAGGTTTTACACTAGCTACTAAACGAACGAACTGCTTGGTAATGCTACACACCGAACGAACTGCTGTAACACGATTCACACTAAATGACAACTCTTTACTTCACATTAAGCTAGGTCGAACTTGACGTTACTGCATTAGATCTGACACTTGCACTTGTTCACTTCGCACGTTAGGTTCACACTACGGCTGCTGCGCCTTCCACGATATATATACTTAAAGGCTTTCTAGTGCCAAGCCTCAGCTCTCGTCTGGAATCAATGCGCCGGCACCAGGCATGTCCCAACATGTCCAGACTCGCCTTTGAACCTGACTCAGGGGCGCGGTACTTGGCGTCGCGAACGTCAAGGGCATTATCCAATGAGGAAAGCGAATATTACTATGATTCAAACGGAGGCTTAAAGGGATATAGCTTATATATATAAATAATATACAAGTTATATAAAACAATAAAACGTAGATTCTCAGTGTTAATCTGGCCCTTCACAACAGCGTGACTTATAGTACCGAAAGGGGCTAATGTCCAATCAGTCTTTATGGTAAATGCAGTCAATTGAAGCAATAACTTCCTGTGTGCTACAGTATATTGACTGAGAATGAGTTCTCTTGCTTGCAGAGTCGTGCTGGCAGGGTCTATATGTACCAAGATGCATTTCACACTTTGTTGGCTGAAACATAGCGTTACTAGACAATAATACTGCTTATTAACACATTCGGCGCCAGGCCCGAGATAAGTCGGGTTAACTCGCCATCGCTTGAGCGCCAAACCTGAGAAAAGTCGGGTTTTAATCGTTATTTCTTTTATTCGCTATAACCATTCATAATTCATCCATCTAGCCTGATTATATCTGATATATTATCATTCGGAATGGCTCTGAGATCGCAAACGGCCAATATGCCGCCTAACGCCTTGCGGCCGGTATTGCACATAATTGGAAAGCCTCTGGCTTGGGCTGTACGCTGATCTAAGAAGTCCGGTCCAAGTTTACCTTCTCGGGCATGAGTAACGTTATAACACATGAACTGGGGACACTCTAGCACCGCCGGTTCATGCGTTTGTGGATGAACGTTGGACAGACGACCGCGATCAGTATTTGGAATGGCGATCAGATAATTGGATTATTCTTTTTGCAGTACATCATAGACGAGGTAAGGACTATGTTATCAATCTTGCGTTGATCCGATGATTTTTTCCCTGCGATCGCAGCGTGTCTGTAATGTACCGTGTAATGTATGCCATTGGTGGCGCTCGAAGCATAGAAACCCCCTTTCGTGCATGCATGATGAAACATAATACCGATAATCTAGCGTTGATTTCAGATTGATTCAATAATCAGGCAAGAAATGGCACGATTTATAATGAAATGCACTGAAACGCTGTTTGCCGGAGTTTCCTGGGATTACACAGGATCACTCTAAAACTATACTCATATTCACCACGGTATAAAACGGAAATGTATGGATGAAAATATTTTCTGTTTTTTGCATGTTGACCGGAAGAAACTCACTGACAATCGACGTTATTAGATCCATAGCTATAATATTTAATATAGGTTTAGCACTGCAAACACCGGAACTTATTCCCATTGAACAGAGCGCTGGCACGCAACGGCCCAACGCCCATAGCGACCTCTGGTGCTGAACCTGTTAATAACTATTTTAATTTGGTTATTGTTTACAACAAATCAAAAACACACTTGTGTGGACTTACAAAAAGAAAAAAATTACAAATGTACTATATGTAACGGATGATACTGCAAAGCGCAGTCACGATGGACTTCAGATGTTGTGAAGTGACTGGGGCGAGTAGCGGTACTATTCTCGAAGACACCGTCACAAGACCGCCGCCATCTTGGTATAGGGGGACCATACGGATTTCTACCATCAAATGCATGCGTTGAGGTCCGTTTTTATTACATGTTTTATCACATTCTTGTTCATTTCATAACATTTTCATACGATTTGTTTTGAAAATATTGAGGCCAACATGGCATTTCACTATTTAGAAAGCCTTTCTGGTGATTCTAAGGCGAGATATGAACCAAAGAAGCTCCTCCTGATTGACTTGACATAATGTCCATACAAAACACCTGCAGACATGGCCATCTCTCGAATACCCAAATTGAAGCTGCTGTTACGTTTTGTACTAATAACAAACACAGAAATCCAAATCGCAAGTTTTATATAATACCAGCTGATGTATCACGGAGGGAAAAGTGGCTGGTGGCTAACGTTCGGCTAACTCGCTCTGGTGTTGTGGTCGTGGTAGCTACATGCTAAGCTAACGTTAATTACATCATATCGAACCGATAGGAGCTTATCTTATTTAATCTTACGTGGTGATACCACATGTGCCACTACCCGATCAAACATCCACGTAAGATTAGATAAGATAAGCTCCTATCGGTTCGATATGATGTAATTAACGTTAGCTTAGCATGTAGCTACCACGACCACAACACCAGAGCGAGTTAGCTGAACGTTAGCCACCAGCCACTTTTTCCTCTGTGATGGTAAAAAACTTGTGATTTGGATTTGTTTTTGTCATTAGTACAACGCGTAACACAGCAGCTCTTTGGCATTGTGAAGGTTCCCACGCTTGCCTTGAAAACATTTTCCATGCTACCTCCTGATTTTCCAGGTACCATATTAAGTGATGATCTATAGGCCCCTGAAGCTTTCCGCCCCCATCCGCGCCCCCCTCCCCTCACACACACAACACCCTAGGACACCTGACTACTTACTTGATTTAAAAGATGTGCCAGTCAAGACTACATTGTAAATGCTTAGAGATGATGTCTTATTGCTAATATCAATGCATGAAATAATGCAACAAGCTGTAGATCAGTGGTCCCCAAACTACAGCCCGCGGGCCTGATCCGGCCCACCTCCACATTTGGCCCGGCCCCCTAGAGCCCCGGAGCTTTAAAAAAATTTAATAAAAATAAAGATTTTTTTTGTTTAAGATGGCAGCATCCCCATTGTCGGTGCTGAATGTTTGTTAGTGTTTGATATTTTTTTAGTACTTTTAAACATCCATTTTTAGTAAGTAGTAGTTTTCATTTGATCCTATACATTTTTCATTCACCGATTTGTGAACTTTTTTTTTAGTGTCCTGAAAGGCGCCTTATAAATAAAATGAATTATTATTATTATTATCATCCAGGAGGGAAAGACACTTTGGATAGTAGGGACTGCATCTCTGCCTGTCCTGGCCAGGAAACACTTTGCAACTGTGATCTCCTCTGGCAGTAGTTGGATATTGTAATGTGTGGCGAGGGGTTGCAGCAATTCCACTGAGAGAAACTGGTCTGAGGCTGGATAACATGCATGCCTGTATGCCTCTCATAAGTTGTTCTCCAACTCATGAGAACCTGCTCTCAAGCTCTTGCAGCATTCTGTCGAGGACTGGATAGAACAGTCTCTGTCTCAGCTGATCTCCTGAGCTGAGGTCTGAGCTTGTGCCACAAGATGACTCAACTACATACTCGTCCATCCTTTTCTGCTTCCTCCTTTGGCTGGTAGTATGTTCCTCAATCCCAAGGCCATTACATATGGCTTTTGTCCTGTCATACATGTCCACTGCCATCTCTGAGGTGCGATAACCTTTGAGTGTGTCCTGCACTGTGCTTTTAAATAGTACAGAACTAGAGCTAGGTGGTCTGTAGGTACTGTATATTTATTTCATAAAGTGTTATTTATTTCATTAATAGTGTTATTATTTATTTCCTGACTCTTTTTTTTTCTGTGAAGATCCCGGAAAGGGTTAATAATATTTGGTTATGTGTGGCTTTCTGGAAAACAATAAATGTTTACGTTTAGGCACCCCTGCGATCGTCACACTTTTTCTGTTACAAACTGACCCCGGCCCCCACCAGAGAAGGGAAAAGTTATGTGGCCCTCACAGGAAAAAGTTTGGGGACCCCTGCTGTAGATGAACAACAATTTATTGAACTGGAACATGAGCACTGGGATTGATATATGTTCTCTCTTCAACTCCTCTCCTATCTCATCCTGTCCTCTTCTCTCCACACCTCCCCTCTCGTGTCTGCTCCCGTCTTCTCTTCCTACTCTTCTCAACTCCTCTCCACTCTTCTCCCTTTTCCTCCGTCATCCTCTACTCTCTTATCCTCCTCTTCTTCTCCTCTTTCATCTTCGCCCCTCTTCTCTTCCTCCTCCCCCTTTCCTTCTGTGCCTTCCTGGCTCCTCCCCCTCTCCACTCCTCTTCCTCCTCTCTACAGTCTGAAGATCTGAATGGTCATGATCAATGATTTTTCAAAAATGTCTCACCCCAAATATTCCTATTATTAGTATCATTTATTTAACGAAAAAAATAAAAAATCACAAAATAGTTCAAAGTAGAACAAGACTAGACTGGTCATGTCAACTAGTATAGAAGTAATGTCACAGCCTAATGTGAAAATGTATTGGTAGTTAGCTAGCAATGCAAGCTAGCCAACACTAGCTAGTTAGCAAGCAGAATGTTGGCTAGCAAGATTGTACTGCATGTGCTTGCTAACCATCATTAATGAATCCAAATTCAAAACAAACTCCCTAAATGTGGTGAATAACACGGTTTTAGGAAAAGTCAATGAGTGAAATAGTACATATGGGGATCAAACATAGTTCTAGTATTTTAAAAGCAAGGTAAAAATTACCTCAACAATTCTAGTGTAAGCTGCTAGCTAGCAAGATTGCACTGCTTACTAACTAACTAACGTTGATACACCCAGGTTTACCACACAGTTAAAACACAGCTACTTGCAGAAGAAGTTTCACTGTAGATGTCAAGGCTCCTGTGTTGGCTGGGAAATGCATGTATTTGACCGTTCTTTTTTTTTTATCCACTTTTTCTCCCATTTTCTATATTTTCTCCCATCCCAATTTCGTATCATCCAATTCAACCCTCCCCTGTCACGAACGCCGTTTCTTGCCTCCCACAAGCCGGCTGCAATGTGGACTAAGTCATACATAGCACAAGTCCCCTCCGGTACTTGAGGTAACAGCAGTCGCATCTTTTCACCTGCGCAGCTCGATCTCTCAGTGGTGAGGAGTAACGCGTGGGAGGCTCACGCTGCCCCCGACACTTCCTGATTCTACTGCGCAGGCGCACCAACCGACCTGTAGGAGTCGCTGTCCACAACGCCCGATCCCCACCCATCAGTTTCCCACCCTCTAATACTGCCAATTGTATTAGTACGGACGACCAGCCAAACTGAAAACAATGTGGAGAGCTGGATTCGAACACGCGAACCCAGCGTCTCCACATTGGTGGCGAGTGCCTTGCCGCCCTATGTATTTGACCGTTCTATTGAGATCGCGAGTAACGGTTCTCGGTTATTATTCCGGAAGTCCACCAATCCGAAACTATACTTTTAAAGTCCATATCACCAGGTTGCCTGCATCAATTCCAACATCCAATATACCAGATATGATGCCAAGAGCATGCTCTACAACATGGGATCATCCATTCCTATCTACACTAAAAGCTGTTCACATGTAAAGGGTTTTTATAAACTCATCTTAATTATGTGCTCAATAGTTTCATTTGATTACTATTTTACACATCATCCAATAACATTTGTTGTAACAGGTTACCTCGCCGGAGTATTTAAACCCACACCCAGGCTCAGCTCGGCCCAGAAAAAAATACATGGTTTCTAATGGAGTGCAATAGCGACCACAATGTGTTAGGGGGCGGTATTGACGTCTGGAATCTCAGACACTCAGAACAGCCTGCACAAGGTGCCTCGATGAATTATGAATGGCAATAGCGAATAAAAGAAATAGAGACAAAAACGTAGATCTACGTTAACGCCACTCAACGGTCGGGCCACAGAAACATAGTTCTACGTTAACAGCACAGGAAGTGTTAAGGTGTCTCTCAGTGCCTCTGGCTGCAGGAATCCCCTCCCCCTCAAAGTGAAGCAGCACACAGCCATCTGTCGCCGATTTCCTCGCCTGAAACCTATTGTTTTCGTTATTATAACCAGGCCCAATGCACACCAGTAATGGCGATTGCGATGGAACTACTGGGATCATTCATTGTAGAGTACCTTCTGACAAAGGTAAGGTCTATTTTACCAAACCTAAAACATGCTTTTGTATTGATCATAGCGTCGTATTTTACCGAACCTAAAACATGCTTTTGGTAACGATCGCACGTCGTAAAATAAATAAAGATCCATTCAGAAATGAGTGATTAGGAGTGATTTTGGTAAACTGTGTACAAAGAAAAACTCAGTTTTATCATAGACTTCAATTCATTTGGCTTCCTGTTAAAGAATTTAGTTGTTCACCTAGATCCCCGATTGACACATCTCCACATGGGGTATCATTGGAAGCCACACTCATTGGCTACAACGATCCACAATAATTTTCGAGATCGGATCTAGGTTGACGGAACTACTGCAGCCTGAGTCTGGAGTGGTATTTTGCGCAATACCGTGTGCTTTGCACAAGCCTCAAATAACGGCATGTAACTCGAGAACCGCTGAACGGATCGACAGGCAACAAATAAGCCTTCAATTCGATATTGTATTACAAAATATGCACATCCGAGCCACTAGGGGTCGCCAAAGTGGCGGTTGCAAAAAGTCAGAAAAACGTCAAATTTTTTATTTTATTTTTTACATATTTTAAGAATACATAACACTTAAATTATACCTTCCTTCTCTTGGTTTAAAGAGACATTGAATACAAATGTAGGTAGGCTTTTACTCTTGGCACGAAAAATGATTTCCAAAGTTTTTATGTACACCATATCTACAAATTTTTATGTGCAGGACTTTATGAATGGAATTGTCGATTCAAGGTAACTAGCTTTGTTTATTATTCTAATAGCTCTTTCTGTAGTTTAATAATAGGATCTATATTTGTTTTATATACATTCCCCCAGACCTCAACACAATTTCATAATTATGATTTTGTTATGGTAGAATGTATGCAATTACTTAGTGCCATTAGATATCCAATATTGACCAACAAGTTTTCTATGGGCGCTAACTGTATATAAACCCCCTTAACATTAGCATTGAATTAGCATAATTACCGGGTTTTAAGCTATTGCTGTTGAGCTTCTAAGATACTTGTATGATTCAATAGCTTTATATTCGCTTTTAAATGGAGAGTTAAAAAGCATCCAGAAGTAATTTTCATTTAGAAGCAGTGAGCAGGGCTCCCCTTGTGACTACACTAACGGCAGAATGTTTGACCTCGCTAGTGTTATGTGATGGAAATACTCACTAGATGGTTCCGTCTGCTCGGTCCTGCTGGTCTTGATTGATGTTTTCAGTTCATCTTATCCTTATGATTACTACATCATCTAGTTTGCTTGGAACAGCTCATGGATTGATTGAACATTTTATTAACAGATTGCAGAATGGGTACAATACAGTACAGCTCAATACAATGAAATCCAACAGTCCTTAAAGCTTGGGATTCTCCCGTTGCAGTTTAAATCATTGATCTCCGACCATTGTCGATCAAGTTGCACGTTTTAATTGATTTGTTATCGTTGCATTTGCCTACCCTCATCTCGTCATCTTATTGTGATTTCTATGCTGTATTTATGATTGCTCGTCTCTGTATGTAAACTCGACTTTACTGTAAATAAAGCTTTGAAATGAACTAAATTAAATACGGCTGAATATCCATGTCAGCCAAAACACTGAAATGTATCCTCGTCCAGCAAAATCCTCTGCGCTCATATTATGGGATGTCATTGTCACTGTTGAAAATGAAGCTAGTTTACAATACAGGAGAAGAGAACAACCTTTGTTTTTGATGAGTAGCATTTAGACCACGCCCCCTGGCTACTATAAACCCACACTGTTCTTCCGGCACAGGCACGGGGGGGGGGGTCATCCGCTAGACACAGAACATCAGCAACAACCACCTGATGTTTTCCACACTATATCCAGATTCAGATAAGAGAGGGTTGAGAATCAATGAAGTGGAACTTTTAATATATATATATATATATATATATGTACAAACCAGAAAATATAATCAACAACTCTCTCGGGGGAAAGAGGCAAAGTGAGCATACAGCATTTTCTTCATTGGGAAATCAAAAAGGGTTTGTAGGACAATTAATGGGCAAAGCGTTTGCTTGGTCCAAGGAGAAAACAACTAAACAATGAAGAACAACTCCTTGTCTTCTTGTATCCACATGCAACACAGCATGTCTCAGATCTACACACATGTATACACACACACAGGCTAGGCTATGCTTAAAAATGCTTGTAAACACACATGTATCATACACACACACACACCCCTATAGAAGCTGGAGGAACGCATAGGAAGGCACAACCCAGGAGGTTTGAGTGTAGGGAGGAGTCACTACAGATGAAGAGGAGGGAGTAGAAAGGTTTGTGGATGATCTCCTCCTTGGTGGCACCAGGGAAGCGGTCCTTTGTTCTCATTGGATGATCTCCTCCTCTGTGGAACGAGGGAAGCGTTCTCATTGGATGGCAACGATGGCTGAACTGTACTGTCCTTAGCAGACGACATGCCAGCCAATGAATATGAACCATTTCCTGTTGTGTGTGTAGGTGAGGTGTTCATCCCAGGATTAACCAGGCCAGGCTGGCTGGCTGTGACCTTTGGCCTGGGAGGTCATCCCTGTAGCTGGACTCTGTAGGCGCCAATGAGAAGCTTGACCTGAGGAGATGAATACACCAAATGTCAACCACCACACTGCTATGAGTACATATCACACTGCTATGAGTACAGATCACAGAAGACAAGTGTTTTTCTCGTAGACTGGATCCTGAGAGTTGGGCACTTGATACACAGCTGGCTCCTGACTGGGTTTCATTCATTCAATCATTTTATTTTTCAAGTTTAAGGTAAACAACCAAATAATGTGATACAATACAACAAAAGACCAAACCAGCATAACACAGACACACAAAACAACTGAGAGCAACAAGTAACCTACTGTACGTAGGAAAGGGTAGCTGGCAGCGTTTCATGATGCACTGTGTAATGTGGTCTTACCGTCATTATCAACACAGTTAAAAGCCCATATTATGCCCATTTGTCAGTGTAATATTTACATTTCCGTGGTCTATTTACAGACATTGGCATGTTGTTTATGGTTACAGCTGTACAGACTGTGTGCAGCAGGTCAGGCTCAGTCAGTCTGAAACAGGCTGTTCTGGCTCCTGTCTCTTTAAATGCAAATGAGCTGCTGCATCCCACACCCGTACGTGGAGGCAGAACAAATTCAGATCAAACTGTCAGACTAGGCATTGCAGATCAAATATGAATGAAGTTCAAGCAATATCATATCCTATTTCTCTTCTAAATGTTGTCAGAAACATATTTTAGTAAAACATTTAGGTGGAAAAAGAGAAGGTTAATGGTATTTTCCTTTACCGTTTACCAGTAATATTGTCCGTTAAACTGTATGTGAGGTGAGAGGTCAAATAATAACGTTTTACAGGAGGACTAACGGAACATAGACCAATCTCGGCCACTCTTTGTCTGGGAACGCCCAAAACCAAATTCGGTTACGCCCCATTTTGCGCGACATCCAGGCTTTTTTTACTGTCAGCGTTTGGGAATTCCATGTAGACAGGTAGGTGGAAGTGGAATTATACTTATTTTAGAATATATATATCAAATTTCATGAGTATTCATCTATATTTAGTCATCTAAAGACTATTAGATATGAACGTATGTACCAGTAAAAAGTGGGAATCTCTAGAATGTGTTTTGGGCGACGGTGTTTACAAGTGCGGGTAGCCTCTCAATTTAACATTATACACAATACTTTCTGTTGTCAGTAGATGGCAGCATCGATTTAAAAGGTGAAAATGTTATGACTACAAAATGACTACAAATCCCAAGACCAAGATCACCTAGTTCACAGGTCAGCACCGGATTAGGAAAACGTGATCTGAACATGAACACAGGAGCGTTAAACTATTAATGCAACCTGAATATAGTGACAGAGAATGGTCACCTAATTATTTATTGATCTTTTTCCCCCTCCTTTTTTCCTCTGATTTTCTCCCATCCCAATGTTAGTCGTAATGCCAATTCCCAATCCCCTTCCTGGTCGCTGCGCACTTACCCCCCACAGTCGGTCTGGGAGAGTGGAGGCTATCACGTGCTTCCTCCGACACACGTCTAGCCAATCAACCGCTTCTTTTCACCTGGCAGCGCGGACTATCACTGAGAGGGTGTAACGTGTGGAAGGATCACACTACCCCCCTTAGATCCTATCCGCGCTGAGCAGGCGCCCCGACCGAACTGTAGGAGTCTCTGTTTACAACGACCCGGACCCACCCCTCCAGCTTTCCCACCCTCTAATACTGCCAAATGTATTAGTGTGAACGGCCAGCCAAGCTGGTGACAACGCCGGGAGCTGGATTCGAACAGGCGAATCCAGCGTCTCCAGCGTTGGTGACGGGTCACCTAATTATCTTAACAAAAGTTATCCGCATTTATCACATGGCGTTTTAACATTCGCCGAAATGCTTGATTGTGATTGGTCAATGGCCCCCGACAGCGGTGAATTATTTTTCGATAACCACCGGTGATTATTGTTTTTCGCAGCTGGAGTAATCAAGCCCACTGACACACTGTTTCAGCTGCTCAGCATATGCACAGCTGCATTCAGTCATCAGTGCAAGCTGCCGGCGATGACAGCGGGAGCGACAGAACAGAACTGCGTCTGCATTTGATCTCGTAAAATGAATTAGGGATATTGTTAGTAAGTTAGCCATGTAATAAGCGGGATAATGTATAGCCTATACTCTGTCATTGTAGCAAAATAATTGACCTTCACTGACTTTTAAAACACCTCGGCGAGGCGCCTCAGTATTTTAAACTCTGTCGGTCAATTATTTTGCGACAATGACCTCGTAGCTATACATTATCCCTTACATAAAGGACAAATAAACTCAAACACGTCACCCAGTATATAGTGACATAGATGTGTAATGGAAGAAAATACTAGAGTTCAGGAGAGTTTTCTGTCAGAGATTAGCTCTCTTTGGGCTGGACTTTGGATTGTAACTCTGCAGACGTTCTACCTGCACCTCCAGCTGTATAACACACTAAAGGTAAGGGGAAAACCCCAAAAAAGCATAGTATGGGCTCTTTAAAAACAAAAACACATCCAGTGGGCCTGTACCCTAAGTAGGATTTAAGATTCAAAATCAGGGATGAAAACCTATTTGCTGGAATTTTGGGTACTTGCCCAGAGCAACATTTGAATCCTTCAGACGGAGAACTGTTTTAAGCCTGTCTGAAGTTTTCATAATTGCACATTCATAGTTAAAATAACATACCGCCATGGTGATAAATCTACCTTAAATGTATCTCCTCGTCACGCCAACAAGAATGTCACCTTTTTACAACTGCAAATACACAGGCTGTCCAAAAGATTAAACAACAGACTTCTACGGTTCTTGGTCTCCAGGGCCCAGGAGTTCAAAACTTTGAATCCCTATCTGATCGGATCAGATTTGGATTAATTCATTTCAACTCATTATGAATTGAAAATGGGGGACCCTGATGTAAACAAGACGAAAGTCTCTCTGGTCTGCATCCCTTAACAATTGTGTGTATTGAGCTGTACTGTACCCATTCTGCAATCTGTTAATTAACATTTTCAATCAATCAATCAATCAATAGGGATTACAAGTTTTGAAATCCTGGGCCCAGGGTTTAGTTTGGCTCAAAGCAACTGTGTAACTTTGTTAGTTCCAGTGAAGGATAATTTCCAGCTAGCCCTGTATGAAAAAAGACTTGCCACCAATTAGTGAGACGGTGCAAATATACATCCCTGTTCAAGACTCATGGCTTTCATCATCATTAGGTGGCTTCTTCGTTCCGAAGGTTGCCCATCACTCTCCAACCCATTCTGTCCCCACTTCTTCTCTCCAACTCCGTGACTCAGCCTCTCACTCCGCTCCAATCACAGACGTCGTCTACCCAGCCTCTTCTTGGTCTTCCACTTCCTCTCTTTCCATCCACCTTCCCCATCACCACCTTCTTGAACATCTCCCCGCTGGATCCTCTCAGAACATGCCCGCACAACTCCATCTTTCTCTTTTTTCAACCTCTCCAGCAGCTGTCCTCCTTGCATATCCGCTCTTCTCAGTACCTCCTCATTCTTGATCTTATCCTTCCATGTTATCTTCAGCATCTTCCTCAGCGTCCACATTTCAAAAGAGTCTATCATCCTCTTTGCCTCTTCATTCAGCGTCCATGCTTCTGCTCCGTATGAAAAGACTGACATAACATAAGTTTCCAAAATCCTGTTCTTCTCAATAATTCTTTATGGTTCCAGAATGCGCCCTTTGCAATTCCGGTTCTTCTCTTAATGTCCATGTTAGCTCTTCCACCTTCACTGATCCAGCTTCCAAGGTACATGTACTCCTTCCACTTGTTCAAGTTTTTCTCCATCCATCTGTATTTTACAAACAGTTCCTGGTGTTTTTTCAATGATCATTACTTTAGTTTTCGTTGTGTTTAGCGACATTCCATAGTTTTTGCATTCGACATTCAGCTTATTCATCATGTTGCTTTATTGATACTTAATTCAAGGTTTGTGTGCTTGTGTGCTCAAAGCAGGAGCACAACACAGGAAACACAACACAGCAAATACAGGCACTTCAAAAATATCTCTTTACCTTCCATCTCTACATTTAACCCCTAACTGCTCCTGATGAGCAGGTTGGCACCTTGCATGGTTGCCTCCAGTAGAAGTAGAAAGTTGCACTGTCTGTGAGTGAATGTGTGGGTGAATGTGAGACATAAGTTGTAAAGTGCTTTGGATAAAAGCTGTTATATAAATACAGTCCATTTACCATGTTTATCATTATAGCACAGAATATTACACTGAGTGAGTAAGGAAATATTAGTACTTTCTCAGCGCTTATAGTTTGTGTGTGGGTGTGTGTGTGTGAGTGTGTGAGAGTGTGTGAGAGTGTGTGATTTCCTCTCACCTTGGCTGTGGGTGACTCTGCCAGGCGTATGAAGAGCTTGTTGATACCTGGAATGGGGCTGAAGGAGTAGATGAAGTGACTGTCCTGTGAGGTTATGGAGGAGAAAAAAGAGACAACATGAAGCCGAGAACACAGAAGTCTGACATGATCTTTTCACTACTGAATCATTTGTTGAGACTGATTACTTGTGATCCATAAACAGAAATATTTTGACAATACATTATTCAAAAAATATTATATTTATGATAGATTTATTATATTTACATATAATATATATGTATTATTTATTTATTATATGTATTAAGGCGAGACACCCCAGGTGAATAGGCAAATATAATTTTTTTGTTGATTTTGAGATTGTTATATTTTGCTTCCTAAACATGTCTTCTATGAAACTAGTGACAATAAAACGTCAATAACACACATTTAGTTGTTTATTTTACTTCATTTTGCCTTATTGCATCCATAAATGTGCACATATTTAATGGGGAAGTGCCTCATTTGCATATATAAACATAAAATTCAGAAAAATTGCAATATATTTTTTCTTAGTTTATATGTACATAACAAACTGGGAAAGTTTCATAGTGATATCTATTCAAATATTTTTTGCCTCTTAGGGGGTACTACACCGTTTGTAGCCTGTGTGTAGTTCTGTTCAGTTCAATAACATCATTATTATTATTATTATTATTCAGTTATCAGGCATGTTTTTAGGTTGTCTATTACTAATGGTTTGATTAGGTATTGTGTTTGTAAATATCCGTTTAAAAAAGTATGGCATTTTACAATACAGAACTTTGAAGGCGTTTTCCCAAAAATGAGTTTTAAGAGTTTTTCCTCATACTCTGAGCCAGAAATCTCCACTTCAGTAGCACTCACATACACCAAACCTTCCAGTTCTATTCATATCTATGTTCTGAAGGTATTTACAGAAGGGTTTGTTGATATCGCATTCATACCCTGATTTATATCACATTTTATTCATAAAAACATATATGGAAATATGGAATTTTACCATAAAAATGGACTGAATGGAGTATTTTCTGATTTATGGAGTGATAAAAAGAGATATCTAAAATCCCCTCTGTAATAACCTTTGGCTCTAATATGTCAACAAAATGAAACTATAATTTTGAAAATGGCTTTATCCAATGTTCAGATTTCTGTCCTGGAATTATATGCAAATTAGTGCATATTTAAGTAGAGCATGCCTCATTTGCATATTTAAACATACAATTTCAGAAAACTTGTAATACAAAAAAGTCTTGTCTTAATATAAGTAATCAACTGGGGAAGTTTCATTGTGATAACTATTAGTTAATTTGTTTACCCTATTCACCTGTAGTGTCTCGCCTTAATAATATTAATAATAATAATAACATAATTTGACAGCTGGTAACACGTGTATTTTTCTACCACACATGTGATTGGACAAGAGGCTTATAATCCTCAAATAGAATAGTCTCTTACAATTTAAGAAAATATCATTCCGCCGTATCTACGTACATTTAATTAATTTACTAGATTAGTCACCTGTTATGAGGTAACCGGCAAACATGCCCTGTTAGGTAGCTATATAAAGTAACAAGAACTTTTTATCTTTAATGAGAAATCCAAAGATTCTGATTTACTTTATTTGTATGTTTGAAACAATTCTAAAAATTGACAGAAAGGCGGCCGGGTGGCGCAGCAGACTAAGCGTCTGCCCACCACAGCAAGAGACACTGGTATCGAATCCGGCTGTCAGCGGTGCCTCCGGCTTGGCCGGCCGTCATACTGGCACAATTGGCGATGTCAGCGGGAGGGAAGCCGGTGGGTGGTAATCTGGTCGTTGTAAACAGCGACTCCTACAGGTCGGTCAGGGGGGCGCCTGCACAGCGAGGGAGGGAAATGGTGAAGGTAGTGTGACCTCCCACGCGTTACACTTCACCAATGAGAGTCCTCGCTGCCAGGTGAAAAGAGGCTGGTGGCTGTCTCCTATGTATCGGAGGAAGCATGTGATAAGACTTCAGGGCTCCCTAGACCAACCAGTGGGGGGCACATGCACACAACGACCAGGAAGGGGAGGGGGGAATTGGCATAACGACTAAATTGGGATGGGATGAAAATACAGAAAAATAGGAGGAGAAAGAGTGGATCCAAAAAAAATAAAAGAATGTTGACAGAACAGGTGGTAAATGAGATGGTCAGTGATCCTTAATCAGCACTCCTACTCTGAATGTCTTTATCAATACAGGTTCTGCATTGTGGTCAATAAATTACCAGGCTTCATTCCCATCAACGCAGTACATCGCTAACCACCATATAGCAGCCCCTCTTGCATGTTATTACTTGTTAAGAACATGGAAATGCAGAGTGAACCTCATATTGTAGTTGATATACCTATGTATTAAACGCCATTATAACAAGATTGTGTAAGATAAGAAGTGTTGCGTTTAGGTGAAGTATTTACAATGTTAGCCGTTTGGCGAAACAAGATGACTGGCCAGAAAGCACCCTATCTCTACACTGGTCTACACACTCCCTGGCAGCTGAGGAAGGAGAGAATCCTAACCAGGAGATTTTTTTTTTTTTTGCTTTAAAAGTGAAACACAAACACTGGTACTGATTTAAGAGACCAGGCCCAGCTGTAGAAATATAATTGGATGTAGTGAATTATCAGGCATCAGGAGACGTCCCAGTGGTTAACTGTTTTAAACTGTTAACTGTTTGGATTCAACAGGGGCATTGTTGACATTAACAAAAATGAGACAATTTCTTAATGTAACCTATACAATATCTATAGACTACAGAGCATGCATACATACATACCAGTCTATTTAATATCCATTGTTAACACATTCTGTGCCACGCCTCTTCCGGGAAGAGCATAGCCTCATGCCACCCATTAAACCAATGTAGTCCGTTACCTTGTTTGTAGAGCTATAACTATATTCTATATTATAGCTATGGATACAATACTATAGTCATTTGACACTGGGTTTCTTCCGGTCAAGATACAAAAAAGAAATAATTTTTCCATCCATACGTTCCCGTTTTATACCATGGTGAATATGAGTGTTATTTCGGAATGATCCGGGCCAATTCCTGAGAGGCTGGTTATAAGCCGCAATGTGTATTATACCAAATCCATTCGCGTTTTGTCCCTACACACGCTACTTTAAAAAAAATCAAATGCATATGATCGGTATTATGTTCCATCATGAATGCATGAAAGGGTGGGGGGGGGGGTCGTTTTTCAATGCTTTGATCGTCACCAACGGAATACGTTATGGATCGCAATGAAAACATTATTAGATCAACACAAGATTGATACCATATAGCCCTTACCTTGACTAGGATGTACCCTGAAAAGAATATTCCAATTATCTGATCGCCATTCCAAGTATTGATGTCCATCGTTCCGCCAACATAATCCAACACAGAATCCACCACAGGAGTAATTGTTTCTTCTCAATCCGAGCATTAGAACCGCTACACCTGTCCGACTAAGAATAGTCTGCCGGGACCTATATCATCGACGCACAGCGAAATACTCAACGTTTCAAAGGATGTGCAATATCGGCCGCATACCACCAGGCGGCGGCATTGGACTTTTGCGATCTCAGACTCATTCCCTATGATAACACCAGGCTCCCTGGATGGAATAGGGTATTAAAAAAAAAAAAAAAAAAAAAACGATCCAGAAACGAGTTAACACGTGATTGGCACTCAACGGTCAGGCGTCACAAACGTGTAAATCAGTGAATGGCACTGGAAGTGTTAAGATAAACCAATTTGCTCCATCTTGCCTGGTGAATTTCGCTCTCAAGTTGAAATATTTTCAACTAGAACGAAGAGTGAAACGGTGTCGGTTCGCGTCTTTCAAATTTATTTTGTATGCATTCACACAACCTCTAAAAGTAATTAGGCCGGTGTGCCTGACTCGCAGAATTCAGATCAAACTGTCAAAGTAGGCATTGCAGATCACCATGTGAATGAAGATCCAGCTATTGCATATCCTATTCCTCGCCTAAAACATATTTTAGTGAAGCGTTTAGTTGGAAAAAGAGAAGGTTTACTGCTGTTGTTTACAAATGGCGGTTGCTGCTGACTGGCAACAAATGTGAACAGTATCAAATTGCAGCACAGATAGTACCTTTGGTACCGACTACCGACCCCAGAGCCACCAGTAGCTAAAATTGGCACGGAGAACAAAACAAAGTGGGAGCATGGATTGGGCACGACACGGCAAGGTAGCGGAAAAACGTCATAAGTGGCAGTCATTTACATTTAGTAATTTAGCTGATGCTTTTATCCAAAGTGACTTACAGATTGTGAACAACAAGTCAGCAGGAGGGCTACATCTCTGGCAGCTAACAGCCCAAACCCACTGAACGCGAGACGCGGGCGGGTGATCAGCGCTTCACTTTCGCTCCCATGTTAACGGGCGTCGCTGTTCACACCGGCCACGCGGGAAGCGCTTTGGTTGGATTCAGAGGCGTGCGCCATGCGTATTTTCACAGAAATACACTTAATATCTGCATTATTACCACACATATAGATGTTGTTCAACCAGCTAATGTGTCTGTATCTTTCCCAATACAAATAAACCATACTATACTTTTTCAGGAGTACAGTCACACTGATTTCATCATTCTAACATTTATTCTAACATTCTAATTAATTAGATAATAACTGGTTATACATGCAAAATGGACAATAGAACACTGGAACTGGAAATCTTAAAAAAAAATTCAAACGGGGACTGACTTCGCATATAGACTAGGCATTTACAGCTGTTCCAATGTAAATGTGCCTTCCTCCGTGCGCTTTTGCCCGCTCTGAAGTCGGACTCGGTGTGGACGGCCACGCGCGCTGTTCTCGCACGAAACCCACGCATGCTTGCGCCTGCGCCTGGTGGGGTCCCAGCGTAAGGGTCAGTGGTATTGTTCGTCAAACAGTGTCAAACTTGAGTGTTACACTCCGAGTACATAGTAGTATAGACATAATATGCATAGTAGGTAGTAGTATAGGCCTAGTAGTATAGTAGATAGTAGTATAGACACAGTAGCAAAGTAAAAGACAGTAAGAAGTTTATTATTATTTCAGATATGGCGGGAAGTTCGTGACTATGGTGGGAAGTTCGTTCGACCATTTATGTGTACAGTTCACTGTTCCAACCACCACTGAATCTCAAATGAGGAAAAAAGCAGTGTTGCCCTCTGGGTAGAAAACAGGTGGGCTCTTCTGGATTGGTCTCCAACAGGCCGGTAGCTATGGGAACACTTTGGCTGTACTGTGTAGATAGGAACTGCCCCCCTCCAGCTTTAATCTCCTTGGCTGTATTGTGTAGAATAGATAGGAAGGAAGTGATCTAGTCAGAGGAGCTCACCAGGAAGATGGGGAGCTGGAACTTGTCATTGAGCACCACAGCATGAACGCTGCAGGGTCCACAGAGCCTGGCTGTGATGTCATTCAGGAAGTTAGAATGGAAGATGAAGAGGAGGATGCCAGACCCTGCATAGTGGAAGAGAGAGAGGGGGGGGGGGTAACGGAGGGAGAGAGAGGGGTAATGGAGAGAGAGAGGGGGGGGGGGGGGGTAAGAAAGTCACATGGGTTAAGCGACATTTGTCGAGCATTGGCTCTAAATAAGAGTGTGTGTGTGTGTTATATATATGCGCATGTGAGCGACTTGTGCGAGTGATTAGGTTGACAATCTCCTATTCTGGGGCAAATTTGGCCGTTCAAAGGGACTTCTTTATATTTGATCGAATTTCAATAAAAAAAATTAATACAATTAATATGAGCAGGGGGAAAAAGGGGCAGGGGTTCAATCCCCTCCTTGGCCCCATCTGTGCACATGCCTGCCTCTAGCCAACAACAGTTCAGTCAATGTTGCTGAACATGAACAATAGTCTCTCAAAGCTAGAAACTACAGAATCTGAGACTCGACTGAAATTCTCAAGATGTACAGCCTGGAGCTTCTCCTATTCTCAGCCGAGTTGAGGAAACTATAGTATATGACATCAGATACCTGGAGTGGGTACAGGGCTCGAAATTGCGACTGAATTGGTCGCATATGCGACCGAAATTGTATCTGTGCGACATCAACTATAATTGGGAGCATTCGTGCGAGTGCAAATAATTGTTCTGGTTCAACCATATTGCGATGCTCTTATTGTGAAAATCCCGTGGAGAGTGGTATCCGCTCGGCTCACAACACAGCAGTAGTGTCTGGAACGCGGACATTGCAACAGAGCAAGGCTAGTGTGCCTATTTTGTAGGGGTGGGAATCACCAGTTTAATCACGATACGATATCGATTCTTTGGACAACGATACGATATTATCCGATATCACACAGTCTGCCACGATACGATACGATTCGATTCAGGTGCCTGCGATCGATATGAGACGATATTATGTGCCCATTTAATACAATCGTAACATTTAAATCAACAACAAAAAAGGCAATGGAAATATCATGACATTTTTATTTTTGAGCTCTTCCAGACATTTAAATGAAAAACAATCTATTGTTTTTAATACAAATAGACCTCCTGTTCACTGTTTTTGGTTCGTTTTTCTTTTTTTTCCTCGATATTAATATCCTATTCACTGTCACAGAGCTGTATTTTGGCTGGAAAAGCATATTGGGAGTCCCAAGGTGCAGTACCGGCCAGATCCTGTTAGTGGGGCTATCCCGAGAATGCACCCTCCCAGTCCCCACTTCTCTCTGCCTATGGCTCTGGGTTAGCTTGTTAGCTCACGCTAACGTAACGTTATCTTCGATCTTTAACGCGACGTGGGCATAATGGAGTAAGTAAGTAAGTAAGTAAGTATTTATAAAGCACCTTTCATACATGTCATGTAGCTCAAAGTGCTGTACACAATTATAGGCATATATAACGATAAAAGCAATAAAGTCATAGTGATCAGTTAAGATCAAAATAAAAAAAAATAATAATAATAATAGTAACGTAAAAATGAAAATAACGTAAAAACAGTCATTTGCTTACCAGTTTGGGAGAACAGGTCCGCACAAACATTTCCGCTCAGTGGCAACCGGAAGTGCACTAAACCAATGCACTTGTATGGTAGCAATGTTTAGCTCTTATAACGCTAGTGTAGTTACGTTTTTATCAGTGGTCATAGTTGGGTCCATAGTGCTTTACCAAGTCCCATGGATCCATCAGTGGCCGTGTATTGTGGTAGAAAGAAAGAAAAAGAAAAACGTATAAAGAAAACAGTCTAAAGTTTGAAAGTTTGGGAGGTCCGCAAAAACACGCCTTCAGCTCAGAAGCTGAGGCGTGTCAAAAACTTTTGAAAAAACTGGAGGCGTGTCTCCTATTGTACCCATTCCTTCATCTAAAAAGTTTGAAAGTTTGGGAGGTCCGCAAAAACACGCCTTCAGCTCAGAAGCTGAGGCGTGTCAAAAACTTTTGAAAAACTGGAGGCGTGTCTCCTATTGTACCCATTCCTTCATCTAAAAAGTTTGAAAGTTTGGGAGGTCCGCAAAAACACGCCTTCAGCTCAGAAGCTGAGGCGTGTCAAAAACTTTTGAAAAACTGGAGGCGTGTCTCCTATGTACCCGTTCCTTCATCTAAAAAGTTGGGTCCACAAGGCTTATCCTAGCCTCATGGATCCATCAGGTTTTTCCAAGCCATAACTATTTGTAAGCTAGACTGTATAGGTACGTTTTTAATTTTCCTTTAAAAATGTGTATAGAGCTGGCGTTTCTGATGTGTGTTGGTAGTGTGTTCCATAGTTTTGGGGCATAGTTGGCAAATGCCATACTTCCTATCCTTTTTTGGTTTCTGGGCGTGTCTAGTAAACCTGTAGTGGATGACCGTAGCGTTCTTGAGGGCAGATAACTAACTAGGGAATTTGCTATGTATTTTGGGCCTTGCTCATTAAGAGCTTTATATGTTAGGAAAAGGACCTTAAAATCAATTCTATGAGTTATTGGAAGCCAGTGCAGAGTGGCCAGGACTGGAGTGATATGTTCTCTTCTCCTTGTATGAGTTAGTAATCGAGCTGCAGAGTTTTGGATAAGCTGAAGCTTCCCAATGGTTGCTTTGGGAAGACCAGTGAACAGTGCATTACAATAGTCAAGCCGACTTGATACAAAAGCATGAATAAGTTTCTCTGCATCCTTTTTATTTACGAAAGGTCTTACTTTCGCTATGTTTCTTAGGTGGAAGAATGACGTTTTCATGGCCTTATTTATATGAGATTTAAAGGTCAGGTCTGAGTCCAAGATGACACCTAGGCTTGTAACCTCAGTCTTTACATAGGATGACAGACTCCCCAGGTTTTTACAAAGCACTTCCCTTTTCGCTTTTGGGCCGATCAATAGGATTTCGGTCTTGCTTTCGTTTAATTTTAGGAAGTTATTGTTCATCCACTTGTTTATTGCTAACAGACAATTTGTAATGGACTGTATGGCTGTAGTGTTATTTGGTTCTGCGGAGATATATAGTTGTGTATCATCAGCATAACTATGGAAGCATACATTGTGGTCTCGAATGATGTCCCCGAGGGGCAGCATATATAGTGAGAAGAGTAATGGACCAAGGCAGCTTCCTTGTGCGACTCAAATTGCTGTCATATTCCTCGGATACATTATCTCCAAGCTTAACATAGAACCTTCTCCCCTTAATGTATGTTATGAGCCAATTTAGTACATGATCGGAAAAGCCAACCAGTCTTTCAAGACGACTGATCAAGA